>NC_140932.1:113430649-113758149 GCF_014529385.1 Adiantum capillus-veneris | reverse complement strand
CCTTGGGGCTTAGATAAAAACCTCCGTGCCTTCACCCCACCGATGGATGGTTTGCATGGGACATCCTTCTCAGCAGTTGATCTCTTTTCATCCCGCTGGATTTTCACATTACCACCATGAAGCCCCATATCCGACAGTACCATTTCTAAGCACTGCAGGGCTACTTGTCGTTCTGCGGAGTTCTTAATCTTCCAAGCAAACCCGATGTATAAGTAGACCAATTTCTCCACAATTCTAGAAAGGGCATGCATTGTACAAATGTGGACATTCACAAGTGGTATTTTCAAAACTGGTCGAAAAGCAGGATCCTCAATCTGACGTGTTGGAGCTTTTCTCCACCACTTTGGGTCCATGACCTTTGCAGGCTCCATGCAGAACAAACACGGTGACTTTGCCATTGCACCCATTCCACAATTATACATGCACTTTAATGTTTTAAGGTCACCTGCAAGATGCCACTGAACTTGAAAGTCTCCCCTTCCATCTAGACGTAGTACCTCTCCCTGGTTAGTCTGTCGATCAATCACCTCCGGAATATTAGTTCGATGGAACACCCAATATAGAATCTCATGATCTTCTTTCTTTACCTGCAACACAAAATAAATGAGACTTAAGTAGATCTGAACATTTGAGCTTACTTGAGAATATCGCTTACCTCAAACGCACCAAGCCACCATATGTTAGATTCTGATTGAACACTAAAATATAAAGGATCATCACTGGGACACTTTGAGAGGGCTCTATTCATTAAAGTAATAGTAACACGCTCTAGCTTTTTCTCTTTAACAAGCTCACACTTATCCAGTTTTAACACAAAATGTAATAGCCCACGTGACTCTTCAAATGTGATGTTGTAAAACTCCACCATTCTCTTCTATAGTATTTGCAGGTCCATAAAAATATTGTTGAACTCATCATATGCCATGTTTGCTCCATGGCCACTGTAAGTTGCTTTAATATGAAAGGGCTGTCCAAGATAGTCTCCCTGTGCCTCGTTAAGCTGAAGCCTCTCTTTCCAAACACTTGAGGCTGATGGTAGAAGTTTGGATTTTATACCCTTCCTAACAAAGATGGATGAGACAGACTTTTGGATAGCCGAATATCCTCTTTTGCTTACACCAAGTGAATCAAGTGTGCGTTGTATCTCTTTTGCAGGCACTGAGTTCTCTGAAATAAAGCGGTCCACTACATTTCTTTGTAGAACCTTAAACTTCTTGTCATGTACTATATCTGCTGCCAGGCTTCTACTTATAAGTGGCTTCAATCTCTTTCCTATATTGGCTTTGGGGTCAATGTTTTCCTTGTCAGGATCGATTGAATCTCTACATGAAGACAATGCATAAGTAAATAACAGAAAATTTGCTTCACTAACACTATTTAGGCACATGAAAACAATGCATAACAAGAAAAAACAAAAAGATTACTTAACTAAGACAATGTAGCCAACCAAGAAGCATCACCTTAATGCTCGGATTCTTTTCTTGAGACCTCCTGATGCAACCTGAAATGTTTCAAGATTGCGCAATTTCTTCTTTCGGATACGACCACCCAAGATGGTGTCCTTCATTTGACAACTTCGCACCTTTCCTTTCAGTTCTTGTACCTCTGTTTTATGTTGCAAAATGGTAACCTGATCTGTAGAATGTAAATGTGAAAGGCGAACAATCTCACATTGTTGAGCTTGGAGAATGCTCTTGTAAGTTTCAGCTTCTCTTGTAAGTGATTTACAATAACCCAGAAGGCCCTTTTCTCCATCACCAGCAAAGGTCAATAAGCTTGTAGGATTGACAAACGGTGGAGACGCATTAGTTATTGGATTCTTAGGGTAGAGAGAGCCTCTCGTCCAGATATCTATGTGTTTAGCTCCTTGAGCTCTGAGCATGTCTATGGAAGCGGGAGGTATATGTGTGTTTGTTTTACTGCGCTTAATCAATGGTTGGTACTCATTGTCCAAAACAATGTGAAGGTGATATTTGGCTCGTTTTTGGGTAACATTTGTGCCATTTGAGGAGTGCACCATTAGCCAAATGTGCAGGTTTAATGGAAAGTGAATAGCGGCTGCGGATTCGTCCCTCCATGTTAGCCTCATTCTCTCCATATTGACGAGGTTCATTCAATGCAACTGAAAAGAGGATTATCCCTCAATCACTACGAACGAATGTTCAAAAGAGTAAGGAATCTACTTAAAGTACACTTTTTGAAGTTTTACTATGAAAGACCCAGCTCTTTTATTTGCCATTTTTTCTAGAGAGAGTGCAAAAAATACATTTTCTTAGAAGGCCCTCCAAATGACCTCCAAAATTTCCTAATGGTTTGCTGGTGAAATACATCCCTTGTAAGAAGAGTCATCAATAAGCACTGTTCTTTGTGGATCACATTCAAACCCCATGGCAATTTTGGCTAGAGGCTTGAACATTGCCTCAACGTTTGGATTGTCGGGTCTAAACAATTTTTGAGTTTGAGCGGTGTAGCAAACATCTTGCGACCAAATTGCAAAGAAAGGCAATGTATCCTCAGCTAAGTTGTTTAGTGCTGCAAGGATTTGATACACATTATTCCTAGTAGCTGTCGACCAAATTGCAACATTAAAACTTTCTAAAATAGTCTTCAAGAATTGGATGCAACCTGGCCTGAGTATAATATATCTTTTTGAATCCATTTGCACTGAGTTGTGGTGTGAGGATGGTTGAGGGGAACGTTTCAACAATAGACCATTTAAATCCAATATAATTGTAAGCATGGATTTCTCAACATCTACGCTACATGACGTAGTACCAATTGGCAATAGCTCGTGAGTGGACTTTTCAGTCTCTTTTGATGTATGTTGCATTTTTGAAGCATCGATTTCTTGGTTCTCATTATTGGAAGCTTGCTCAAGTTGCACAACAATAGACTCTAGTATAGAAATATCATCCATCTTGGGCACTTTAGAAACCATAGAATCTATGGATTCTATAGTTGTTACTGAACCATACATTATCCTTCCCAGTTTGTGAATCTA
Organism: Adiantum capillus-veneris; assembly: GCF_014529385.1. Lineage (NCBI taxonomy): Eukaryota > Viridiplantae > Streptophyta > Polypodiopsida > Polypodiales > Pteridaceae > Adiantum > Adiantum capillus-veneris. Next base: position 113,755,148 of record NC_140932.1, on the reverse strand, counting down.
AGAAAACACACACACAAATGGTATCTCAAAACCACTAGAATTTTATTCACCATATTTATATGTAGAACTCCTAGTAAGAAATTTATTTAAGGTAAAGTCATTGTTAGAATCCTTGCAACCATTTTCAGCATTCGTACACCAAACAACACTTGTCTAAAATACAATCTACTAACTCAACATTTTCCATCCTACACTTTATTAAAGATGAGTACCTAAATTGAAAACTAAAAGCCACCCTTGTTGAGGAAACATGGATACAAGGTCCACCAAATGTCCAACCTAGACTACAAGAAAATAATTAGAGATTTGGCTTAGATTTGGATTCAAAGGCCACCACTTATTCAAGTAAGATAACTCCACTTGTTTAAGACAGTAATGTTTGAAGCCCCACCACTTGTCCAACCTAGACATTGATTAAATTTTGGTAAGATTTATCACAAATCTAGAGTAGAATCAAGATTCTATGGCCAAGGTAGTCAAATATGTTAGGCAACACACAAAGCATAAGAGCACTCTAGATTCTCGTTGAGCATAAACTAAACAATAATCAAATGTTATATTCACTTGAGATTTCATCCATGAAAAATGAAAATGATGCATGTACTTGAGATTTCCATCCATGTACAATACTTTACAATGTCAAGTAAAGTTATAGTCAGCAAACAACTCTTCTCCTGCTTCAACTTGACAAATAGTCTCAATGCATACATGGCCATATTCTTCTGACTTGATATGTGAAGAGGTGCATTTATGCCAAGGTGGCAAATTTGGATCAAATGTATAGCGTACGTTGGGACAGACATTTGTACTGTGAGAACTATTTATATAGCCCGCCACGTTTCCTTCTTCTACACAACCGATAATGTATGATTGATCTTCCTCTTCTTCTATGTTTGGATCCTCTAGAAGAGAATATTTATAAGCTCTTGGAAATATTTTGCATATCTTTTTCCAGTCTTGAAATCTATACTTATGCCCTCCATAGTTTAGAATAGTCAAACCACTTTCCAGGGTAGTATGCACAAATAGCCCATAACCAGCTCCTTCAATACATGAAAGTCGCACTTCAAAATCCACACCGTTAATATGGAAAATTACATCTTTGGGAATAGGAAAAGTTGGTGTCCCAAAAGGATCTTCATGCCAATCATAGTGTTAAATACATCTAGTTTTTATATCACTTAACTCCTTTGTGTCTGCAAAAAGAAGAAAATATTATGCATAAAATAATGACAATATCAAAGAAAGATATCATTATTTTATAGTCCAATAGGTCCATTGTATGGAATACTTAGAGTGCCTCTTACATGGTGCCTCCAAGGTTTCCAAAAAATAAAATCATTGGAAAAAAAAGGCCACTGTGTCTCCAATCTATTGCCCATTTGAAGCATAGAGAGAACCAAGGTCCACCACTTGTCCAAGCTAAACATGGAGCATTGACACAAGATCCAACACTTATCCAAGAACCCTATAGTATATGTGGTAACATGGGATGCATTGATGCAACAAAAGTAGTCTAGCCTCCTCATCCATCTCTTTTTTCTTGTAGCCTAGAGGGATTAGTTTCAAGGTCTATCACTAGTCAAAAATACACATAGAACATTGATACAAGGTTCCACCACATGTGAAACCTATCATCTCTAGTAGCATGGATGGTTTGATATCAAGGTTCATCGCGTGTCCTACCTATACTCTATTGTAGCATATAGATTCTGGTTTGGTGGTACTACACTTGTCCAAACTTGGCTTGTTGTTGATATCTGGAGGTAATCAAGGGTCCTCCACTTGTCCAAGTTAGGCATATAAAACAATTGCAAGGTCCACCATGTGTACAACATATGATTGATTATAGCATGCATGGTCTTATTTCATGGGCAACCATCTTCTCTCCAACATGTGTCCAACCTGGGCTCCATTGAAGCATGGAGAGAAGCAAGGTCCACCACTTATCAAAGCTATTATTTTCTCCCAGTGCTTTCAAAACCCATAATACGTTGTACATGGGGGGGGGGGGGGGGGGGATTCTTGTTTCAAGGTCCACCCCTTGGCTAAGATTGGATCCATTGAAACATAAAGAGAAGCAAGCTCTACCATTTGTCCAAGCTAGGAGCCATTGAAACATGAAAACCCCATAATATGTTGTATACGGGGGGTGTTTTTCAAGGTCTACCACTTGTCTAAGCTATGGTCCATTGGAACATGGAGAGAAGCAAAGCTCCACCACTTTTCTAAGCTAGGATCCATTGAAACATGGAGAGAAGCAAGCTCCATTGTTTGTCTAAGCTAGGCTCCATTGGAACATGGAGAAAACAAGCTCCACCACTTGCCTATTATTGCATAGAGATTCTGGTTTGAAGGTCCACCACTTGTCCAACCTTGCCTTCATGTATGGAGATAATCAAGAGTGCAATGCTTCTCTAAGCTAGGGACATAAAAGAGTTTCAAGGTCCACTACATATACGATCTATGATGGGTTGTAGCATGGGAGGTTTCATTTTAAGGTTGACCACTTCTCCAGCTCCGCTTGTCCAACCTCAGATCCATTGAAGAATGGAGAATAAAGGTGTACCAACTCTCCAAAATAGGCAAGACAATCTCTATAAAACCCATGAATTGTTAATATATGCTATGCTGTGGAGTTTTGTTTGAAGTTCCACTCCTTATCCAAGCTACAATCCATTGAAGCATGGAACTAAGTAAGATATATCTCTAGTCCAAGATAGGATCCATTGAAACATAGAGAGAATCAAGGTCCACCACTTGTCCAAGCTATGCATGGGTAATTGATATAAGGACCACTACGTTTTCACCTATACTATGCTCTATCATGGATGGTTTCATATCCCACCAATTTTCCAACCTATTTAGTAGGTTGTATTATGGGGGTTTGGTTTCAAGGTACTTCGCTTGTCTAAGGTGGGTTCCATTGAACCATGGAGAGAAACAATGTCTGCCACTTGTCCGAAATATGCTCCTTTAAAACATAAAAACAAGGTCCACCACTTGTCCAAGCTAAAGTTTCTCTCCATTGAAGCATGGAGAGAAACAAGGTCTACCACCTGTCCAAAATATGCTCCATTGAAACATAAAAGCAAGGTCCACCACTTGTCCAAGCTAATATAACAAATGGGTGTTGGTTACAAGGTGTACCACACTTGTCTAAACTAGTCTTCATGCAAGGTCTACCACATGTCCAAGCTATATGAGCTTGTTTTGAAGGTCTACCAAACCTCTTGAAATTAGGATCTATGTAAGGTCCACCTTTTGTCAAGCTATGCATTTAATGAGTACTAAAACTAAGTAAATTGCAGTACTTAAATACCTTTCCAAGCTCATTAAGATTTTGGTCTCTAAGGCCGGCCACCACCACATGTCTAATCTATGATCTAATTGATTACTTATGCTAGTTCTCAAAGTCCAAACATAAGCTCCCTTCTAGCAAGGTTAGTTTAAATTTAGGCTCCAGCACTTGTCTAAGCTAGGTTCAATTTATGAAGCATCACCATTTAACCATGCTACGATCTAATGTATCATATCAAGGGGGTATTGATAAAAGGTCCAAAACTTATTGAGTTCAAGCTCTTAAGTAATTAAGTCTTTGTGAGTATTAAATGTTATAGTTTTAGTCTACAGATCCACCATTCAAAAACTCAAGTAATTTACTATTTACATTCAAACCTTGAATGCTTGAGATAAAAAATACAAACTCAATCAATACTATATAAAGCAAAATCTAACATTAAGAGTATCAAATCAGTAACAAGAAACACTAACATGCACAAGAAACTCAAAACATACGTGTCTCCATTTCCAAAAAGTCCTCCATTGACAGAGGATGGTGTTGTTGTTGTTCTTCTTCTCTTTGTGGAGAGCACTCCTCTGTAACAGGCACAATGTCGCCTGATTGCGAAGTGGATTGTTGAAGTCCAGCCCATTTTTCTATATCTTCATGAGACTTAACAAAGTCTAGCAGCATGGTCTCCACGCTTTTTGCCTCCTCCACACTATCAATTAAGCAGATAACTTCTTTTTTTTGTTGTATTCCTTCTTGTGCAACCAAGGAGCCATCACCAAAAACATCAACAAGCTTGCGGTCTTCAAAACAATATGTACGAATGTAGTGCTTGACCAAAGCTCTTTTTTTGGCCTCCAATTATTGCAAATCTGACATATCGTTATCTGCTACTTGAAGAAGAGAACAATCAATTGGCATGGGATGTTCCTCTGATCTTCTTCTCAGGTCTTCAAATACATTGCCTTGTCCCAAAAAGGCAATAACTGTTAGGAATTGAATTGCTCCTTTGCAAGGAGCTGATGGAAAGTGATGCAATGCACCACAACAATGGTAGCTTAGATTATCTCCCATGGCGTGAAAGGCACATTGCAATTTTGTGAAGTTAGTGAAATCCACAAATGCAAGAAAGACAAATCCAGGATCTGTTGACCCTCCAGCAATAGCCAAGATCCCATCCAAAGCATTGTTAAATGTCTCCTCACTCCACTTCAAATTGCCTCCAACGTTTTTTGTCATATCTAAAACACATAAGCCAATAGGCACTTTATTATTGAAGTGGCGCATCAAGTAGAGATTGCCTTCCATTTGTAGGCTCACCACATAGATTGACCATGGCAAATCTCTAGGCTCAGTTTTCTCCTTTTGAAGGTGAATTGCCCATTGCATGTATTTTATTGCTCCATCTGGAAAAGCCATTTTCTTTGTTCCACGCGTCAAACTAGATCTGATCCATTCCTCGCATAGACTTAAAATTGTTTTATAAACAACATCATTGATGTTATACATTTTGACCACCTCCTCCCAGTCTTTACATGGTGAAGACTCATTCAAATTGTTGAAGCCTTCAAGAAGTGCATCTTGAATCAATTTGTCTTGCTTCAACTGCTTGATTCGATCATACATGTCAGTTGCATCACCATCCTTTGCACTCTTTGACAGTAAAATCTTCTCATCTCTAATCTCTTCTTGAATAGTCTTTACCTCTGATTCCTCAAGGCCACAAAGGTATCTAAATACAGTTGTTGGGGGTTTCTTATTCTCCTCTTCTAGCTTTTCAATGATTTTTATCCAGCAATCATAAATTAAATCAGAGTACGTGACCATGTGTGCCTGTTTAGCAATCCAACTTGCTGCTGCACTCATTCTTGCCAATCGAAGAAAAGCCTAAAAATAAATAGAGAAATAATTAAACTATTGAGCAAGATTTGTTAATTAAACACTATCAAAAAGACAAAGAAAATAACTTACATCCCATCCGGCACGAGATGCATGTCCCTCTGCAATTCCACTTGCTGCCTTTGGTGGTCGTCCTGAGAAGATCCATTGACTCCGTAAATGTCTCAATATTTGGCTGTAAGGTTGCTTGACATACAATGCCTGAGCCTCCTCATTTGCAATGGCAGATATAGCAGTTGCAACAAATGGAGGAGCATTCACAACAATGCGAGCCTTTCTAAATTTATACACGCTAATCAGTCTTTCAAAGATCTCTTTGTTGTTTTGTTCATTGTGAAGCAAAACTTTTGCAGCATAGATTGAATGCTGCCCATCAAGAATCCAATAATGATAATCTTTAATTTTTTGCTCCTCTACCTCTTCTACTGCCAAAGGAGTCCCCTTCTTTGATTTTGCATTTCGAACAGGCATCAAATATGCACATGCTGCAGGCTTGGTCGTACTCCGTGAAAATCCAAATAACACACTTTCAGCGTGTTTTTTATCCATAATACGTGCATTATAGTGATCAGGAGCAAGCCAACAATTTTGAATAGGGATATCAAATTCCCTATATTGGAAAGGAAAATAATTTATGTACTTATTCATTCCACCTGTATCTTTTTCTTGTCCTTTCATGGCCTCAGCTTCTAAAACATCTGGATCCACAATTCTCATCTTTGACATTGAACCCTCTATTGATGAGGATGCCAAAGATGCCTTGTCTACATCCAAAATGGAACTAGTTCGCTTAGCTTCTACTTTCTGCACTTTTGCTTGCTTCTTTGTGGATGGTGGTCGTGAAGCTTTCACCTTTTTTCGTTGTAGTGTGGCAATGATGGAGCTTTGAAGTTGATCTGCTGTGATATTTGGATTTGATTCTGCAAACTTCCATCCTCGAGAAAACATTGTCTCTTCTTTGTTTCTAGACATGCGCTCCAATGCATATGCTCCTGGAGATAGTTGAAATTCTAGATTCATTGGAACTAGAATGTCAATGCATTCCACCTCTGGATGACTATCAACTACAGAGACAGATGCTTCCACAACTTGTCCAACATCTTCAAACAAGCTGTCATTCTCCTTTTTGGCAATAAATAGATGCACCTTATGAAATTGTGCACCCTCTATACCATGTATGTCCAAATACCATTTCCTAAGATCATTGCAAGTATAGTCAACTGAGACAGCAACCCTTGCAACCTGTTTTTTTGGAGCCATCTTTCCTGAAACAAAAAAAACCAAATGTTATTTTAACATATACTTTTTTGTAATGGATTAAGTTTGTGTGAATACAAGTTCCACCACTTGTTCAAGCTAGATCTAAGCAAGTATACATAGTGATCATTTAAGCTAGTAAACTAAGGGAAGGGAGAAGTAAGGTCCACCACTTGTCCAAGCTCAGCTCTAGACAACATGGAGAGATTCGAGGTCTACTAATTGTCTAATATAGGCTAACTATATTGAAACATAGAGAGAAGCAAAGGTCCACCACTTGTCCAATCTAGGGTCCATTGAAACATGGAGAGAAGGATGCTCCACCATTTGTCCAAAATAGGCTCCATTGAAACATGAAGAGAAGCAAGATGCACCATGTCTTTGAGATGCTAGGCTCCATTGAAATACCTTAAACCCATGATATTTTGTATATGTGGGGTTTAAATTCAAGGTCCACCACTTGTCCAACCTATTATCCCTAGTAGCATGAGTGGTTTGGTCTCAAGATTCACCACTTTTCCACTCTATGTCATTATATTAAGAAGATCTGGGTGTTAAGGTCCACCACTTGTCCAACCTATAAGGCTATATCTTAAATGGTATTATTTACCACCACTTGGAATGCACATGATGGGTTTTACATAGGGGTATGGTTCCAAGGTCCACCACTTGTCCAAGCTAACTCTATTGAAACATAGAGAGAATCAAAGGTCCACCACTTGTCCAAGCTAGGCTCCATTGAAACATGGAGAGAAGGATGCTCCACCATTTGTCCAAGCCAGGTTTGATTGAAACATGAAGAGAAGCAAGCTACACCATGTCTCCAAAATGCTAGGCTCCATTGAAATATCTTAAACCCATGATATTTCGTACATGGGGGGTTTACATTCAAGGTCCACCACTTGTCCAACCTATTATCACTAGTAGCATGAGTGGTTTGATGTCAAGATTCACCACTTTTCCACTCTATGTCATTATATTAAGAGATCTGGGTGTTAAGGTCCACCACTTGTCCAACCTATAAGGCTATATCTTAAAGGGTATTCTTTCTCACCACTTGGAATAACCATGATAGGTTTTAGATGGGGGTTTGGTTCCAAGTTCCACCACTTGTCCAAGCTAACTCTATTGAAACATAGAGAGAAGCAAAGTTCCACCACTTGTCTAAGCTAGGGTCCATTGAAACATGGAGAGAAGGATGCTCCACCATTTGTCCAAGATAGGCTCCATTGAAACATAAAGAGAAGCAAGCTGCACCATGTCTCCAAGATGCTAAGATCCATTGAAATACCTTAAACCCACGATATTGTTTACATGTGGGGTTTAACGTCAAGGTCAGTCACTTTTCCAAGCTATTATCCCTAGTAGCATGAGTGGTTTGGTCTCAAGATTCACCACTTTTCCACTCTATGTCATTACGTTAAGAAGATCGGGTGTTAAGGTTGACCACTTGTCCAACCTATAAGGGTATATCTTAAAGGGTATTCTTTCTCACCACTTGAAATGTCCATGATATGTTTTACATGGGGGTTTGGCTCCAAGGTCCACCACTTGTCCAAGCTAACTCTATTGAAACATAGAGAGAACCAAAGGTCCACCACTTGTCCAAGCTAGGCTCCATTGAAACATGGAGAGAAGGATCCTCTACCATTTGTCGAAGCTAACTCTATTGAAACATGGGGGGTTTACATTCAAGGTCCACCACTTGTCCAACCTATTAACGCTAGTAGCATGAGGGGTTTGGTCTCAAGATTAATCACTTTTTCACTCTATGTCATTATATTAAGAATATTTGGGTGTTAAGGTCCACCACTTGTCCAACCTATAAGGCTATATCTTAAGGGTTATTCTTTCTCACCGCTTGGAGTGACCAGCATAGGTTTTACATGGGGGTTTTGTTTCAAGGTCCACCACTTGTCGAAGCTAACTCTATTGAAACATAGAGAGAATCAAAGGTCCACCACTTGTCCAAGCTAGGGTCCATTGAAACATGGAGAGAAGGATGCTCCACCATTTGTCCAAGATACGCTCCATTGAAACATGAAGAGAAGCAAGCTACACCATGTCTCCAAGATGCTAGGCTCCATTGAAATACCTCAAACCCATGTAATTTTGCACATGGGGGGTTTACATTCAAGGTCCACCACTTGTCCAACCTATTATCTCTAGTAGCATGAGTGGTTTGGTCTCAAGATTCACCATTTTTCCACTCTATGTCATTCTATTAAGAATATCTGGGTGCTAAGGTCCACCACTTGTCCAACCTATAAGGGTATATCTTAAACTTTATTCTTTCTCACCACTTGGAGTTACCAAGATAGGTTTTACATGGGAGTTTGGTTCCAAGGCCCACCACTTGTCCAAGCAAACTCTATTGAAACATAGAGAGAAGCAAAGGTCCACCACTTGTCCAAGCTAGGCTCCATTGAAACATGGAGAGAAGGATGCTCCACCATTTGTCCAAGATAGGCTCCATTGAAACATGAAGAGAAGCAATCTGCACCATGTCTCCAAGATGCTAGGCTCCATTGAAATACCTTAAACCCATGATATTTCCTACATGGGGGGTTTACATTCAAGGTCCACCACTTGTCCAACCTATTATTCTTAGTAGCATGAGTGGTTTGGTCTCAAGATTTACCACTTTTCCACTCTATGTCGTTATATTATGAAGATCTAGGTTTTAAGGTCGACCACTTGTCCAACCTATAAGGCTAGATCTTAAAGGGTATTATTTCTCACCACTTGGAATGACCATGATATGTTTTACATGGGGGTTTGGTTTCAAGGTCCACCACTTGTCCAAGCTAACTCTATGGAAACATAGAGAGAAGCAAAGGTCCACCACTTGTCTAAGCTAGGCTCCACTGAGACATTTAGAGAAGGATGATCCCCCATTGGTGGAAGATAGGCTTCATTGAAACATGAAAAGAAGCAAGTTGCACCATGTCTCCAAGATTCTAGGATCCATTGAAATACCTTAAACCCACGATATTGTTTACATGTGGGGTTTAACGTCAAGGTCAGTCACTTTTCCAAGCTATTATCCCTAGTAGCATGAGTGGTTTGGTCTCAAGATTCACCACTTTTCCACTCTATGTCATTATATAAAGAAGATCTAGGTGTTAAGGTCGACCACTTGTCCAACCTATAAGGGTATATCTTAAAGGGTATTCTTTCTCACCACTTGAAATGTCCATGATATGTTTTACATAGGGGTTTGGTTCCAAGGTCCACCACTTATCCAAGCTAACTTTATTGTTCTCATAGAGAGAAGCAAAGGTCCACCACTTGTCCAAGCTAGGCTCCATTGAAACATGGAGAGAAGGATGCTCCACCATTTGTCGAAGCTAACTCTATTGAAACATGGAAGGTTTACATTCAAGGTCCACCAGTTGTCCAACCTGCTAACGCTAGTAGCATGAGGGGTTTGGTCTCAAGATTAATCACTTTTTCACTCTGTGTCATTATATTAAGAATATTTGGGTATTAAGGTCCACCACTTGTCCAACCTATAAGACTAAATCTTAATGGTTATTCTTTTTGACCACTTGGATTGACCATGAATTGTTTTACATGGGGGTTTGGTTCCAAGGTCCACCACTTCTCCAAGCTAACTCTATTGAAACATAGAGAGAAGCAAAGGTCCACCACTTGTCTAAGCTAGGGTCTATTGAAACAAGGAGAGAAGGATGCTCCACCATTTGTCCAAGATAGACTCCATTGAAACATGAAGAGAAGCAAGATGCACCATGTCTCCAAGATGCTAGCCTCCATCGAAATACCTTAAACCCACGTTATTTTGTACATGGGGAGTTTACATTCAAGATCAACAATTTGTCCAACCTATTATCGCTAGTAGCATGAGTGGTTTGCTCTCAAGAGTCACCACTTTTCCACTCTCTGTCATTATATTAAGAATATTTGGGTGTTAAGGTCCACCACTTGTCCAACATATAAGACTATATCTTAATGGTTATTCTTTCTCACCCCTTGAAAGACTATATCTTAATGGTTATCCCTAGCTATTATTGCTAGTAGCCTGAGTGGTTTGGTCTCAAGATTCACCACTTTCATTAAGAATATGTGGGTGTTAAGGTCCACCACTTGTCCAACCTATAAGGCTACATCTTAAAGGTTATTTTTTCTTACTACTTGGAGTGACCATGATAGGTTTTACATGGGGGTTTGGTTCCAAGGTCCACCACTTGTCCAAGCTAACTCTATTGAAACATAGAGAGAAGCAAAGGTCCACCCCTTGTCTAAGCTAGGGTCCATTGAAACATGGAGAGAAGGATGCTCCACCATTTGTCCAAGGTAGGCTCCATTGAAACAGGAGGAGAAGCAAGGTGCACCATGTCTCCAAGATGCTAGGCTCCATCGAAAAACATTAAACCCACGATATGTCATAGATGAGGGGTTTACATTCAAGGTCCACACTTGTCCAAGCTATTATTGGTAGTAGCCTGAGTGGTTTGGTCTCAAGATTCACCACTTTTCCACTGTATGTCATTATATTAAGAATATGCGCGTGTTATGGTCCACCACTTGTCCAACCTATAAGGCTACATCTTAAAGGTTATTCTTTATTACGACTTGGAGTGACCATGATAGGTTTTACATGGGGGTTTGGTTCCAAGGTCCACCACTTGTCCAAGCTAACTCTATTGAAACATAGAGAGAAACAAAGGTCCACCACTTGTCCAAGCTAAGGTCCATTGAAACATGGAGAGAAGGATGCTCCACCATTTGTCCAAGATAGGCTCCATTGAAACATGATGAGAAGCAAGCTGCACCATGTCTCCAAGATGCTAGGCTCCATCGAAATACATTAAACCCACGATATTTCGTAGATGAGGGGTTTACATTCAAGGTCCACCACTTGTCCAAGCTATTATTGCTAGTAGCTGAGTGGTTTGGTCTCATGATTCACCACTTTTAATAAGAATATGTGGGTGTTAAGGTCCACCACTTGTCCAACCGATAACGCTACATCTTAAAGGTTATTCTTTCTTACTACTTGGAGTGACCATGATAGGTTTTGCACGGGGGTTTGGTTCCAAGGTCCACCACTTGTCCAAGCTAACTCTATTGAAACATAGAGACAAGCAATGGTCCACCCCTTGTCTAAGCTAGGGTCCATTGAAACATGGAGAGAAGGATGCTCCACCATTTGTCCAAGGTAGGCTCCATTGAAACAGGAGGAGAAGCAAGGTGCACCATGTCTCCAAGATGCTAGGCTCCATCGAAAAACATTAAACCCACGATATGTCATAGATGAGGGGTTTACATTCAAGGTCCACACTTGTCCAAGCTATTATTGGTAGTAGCCTGAGTGGTTTGGTCTCAAGATTCACCACTTTTCCACTGTATGTCATTATATTAAGAATATGCGCGTGTTATGGTCCACCACTTGTCCAACCTATAAGGCTACATCTTAAAGGTTATTCTTTATTACGACTTGGAGTGACCATGATAGGTTTTACATGGGGGTTTGGTTCCAAGGTCCACCACTTGTCCAAGCTAACTCTATTGAAACATAGAGAGAAACAAAGGTCCACCACTTGTCCAAGCTAGGGTCCATTGAAACATGGAGAGAAGGATGCTCCACCATTTGTCCAAGATAGGCTCCATTGAAACATGATGAGAAGCAAGCTGCACCATGTCTCCAAGATGCTAGGCTCCATCGAAATACATTAAACCCACGATATTTCGTAGATGAGGGGTTTACATTCAAGGTCCACCACTTGTCCAAGCTATTATTGCTAGTAGCTGAGTGGTTTGGTCTCAAGATTCACCACTTTTAATAAGAATATGTGGGTGTTAAGGTCCACCACTTGTCCAACCGATAACGCTACATCTTAAAGGTTATTCTTTCTTACTACTTGGAGTGACCATGATAGGTTTTGCACGGGGGCTTGGTTCCAAGGTCCACCACTTGTCCAAGCTAACTCTATTGAAACATAGAGACAAGCAATGGTCCACCCCTTGTCTAAGCTAGGGTCCATTGAAACATGGAGAGAAGGATGCTCCACCATTTGTCCAAGGTAGGCTCCATTGAAACATGAGGAGAAGCAAGGTGCACCATGTCTCCAAGATGCTAGGCTCCATCGAAAAACATTAAACCCACGATATGTCGTAGATGAGGGGTTTACATTCAAGGTCCAACACTTGTCCAAGCTATTATTGGTAGTAGCCTGAGTGGTTTGGTCTCAAGATTCACCACTTTTCCACTCTATCTGATTATATTAAGAATATGTCGGTGTTAAGGTCCACCACTTGTCCAACCTATAAGGCTACATCTTAAAGGTTATTCTTTGTTACTACTTGGAGTGACCATGATAGGTTTTACATGGGGATTTGGTTCTAAGGTCCACCACTTGTCCAAGCTAGGGTCCATTGAAACATGTAGAGAAAGATGCTCCACCATTTGTCTAAGATAGGCTCCATTGAAACATGACGAGAAGCAAGCTGCACCATGTCTCCAAGATTCTAGGCTCCATCGAAATACATTAAACCCACGATATTTCGTAGATGAGGGGTTTACATTCAAGGTCCACCACTTGTCCAAGCTATTATTGCTAGTAGCCTGAGTGGTTTGGTCTCAAGATTCACCACTTTTATTAAGAATATGTGGGTGTTAAGGTCCACCACTTGTCCAACCTATAAGGCTACATCTTAAAGGTTATTCTTTCTTACTATTTGGAGTGACCATGATATGTTTTACATGGGGGTTTGGTTCCAAGGTCCACCACTTGTCCAAGCTAACTCTATTGAAACATAGAGAGAAGCAAAGGTCCACCCCTTGTCTAAGCTAGGGTCCATTGAAACATGGAGAGAAGGATGCTCCACCATTTGTCCAAGGTAGGCTCCATTGAAACAGGAGGAGAAGCAAGGTGCACCATGTCTCCAAGATGCTAGGCTCCATCGAAAAACATTAAACCCACGATATGTCATAGATGAGGGGTTTACATTAAAGGTCCCACACTTGTCCAAGCTATTATTGGTAGTAGCCTGAGTGGTTTGGTCTCAAGATTCACCACTTTTTCACTCTATGTCATTATATTAAGAATATGCGCGTGTTATGGTCCACCACTTGTCCAACCTATAAGGCTACATCTTAAAGGTTATTCTTTATTACCACTTGGATTGACCATGATAGGTTTTACATGGGGGTTTGGTTCCAAGGTCCACCACTTGTCCAAGCTAACTCTATTGAAACATAGAGAGAAACAAAGGTCCACCACTTGTCCAAGCTAGGGTCCATTGAAACATGGAGAGAAGGATGCTCCACCATTTGTCCAAGATAGGCTCCATTGAATTATGACGAGAAGCAAGCTGCACCATGTCTCCAAGATGCTAGGCTCCATCGAAATACATTAAACCCACCATATTTCGTAGATGAGGGGTTTACATTCAAGGTCCACCACTTGTCCAAGCTATTTTTGGTTATAGCCTGAGTGGTTTGGTCTCATGATTCACCACTTTTATTAAGAATATGTTGGTGTTAAGGTCCACCACTTGTCCAACCTATAAGGCTACATCTTAAAGGTTATTCTTTCTTACTACTTGGAGTGACCATGATAGGTTTTACATGGGGGTTTGGTTCCAAGGTCCACCACTTGTCCAAGATAACTCTAATGAAACATAGAGAGAAGCAAAGGTCCACCCCTTGTCTAAGCTAGGGTCCATTGAAACATGGAGAGAAGGATGCTCCACCATTTGTCCAAGGTAGGCTCCATTGAAACATGAGGAGAAGCAAGGTGCACCATGTCTCCAAGATGCTAGGCTCCATTGAAAAACATTAAACCCACGATATGTCGTAGATGAGGGGTTTACATTCAAGGTCCACCACTTGTCCAAGCTATTATCACTAGTAGCATGAGTGGTTTTTTCTCAAGATTCACCATTTTTCCACTCTATGTCATTATATTAAGAATATGCGCGTGTTAAGGTCCACCACTTGTCCAACCTATAAGGCTACATCTTAAAGGTTATTCTTTATTACCACTTGGAGTGACCATGATAGGTTTTACATGGGGCTTTGGTGCCAAGGTCCACCACTTGTCCAAGCTAACTCTATTGAATCATAGAGAGAAGCAAAGGTCCACCACTTGTCTAAGCTAGGCTCCATTGAAACATGGAGAGAAGGATGCTCCACCATTTGTCGAAGCTAACTCTATTGAAGCATGGGGGGTTTACGTTCAAGGTCCACCACTTGTCCAAGCTATTAGTGCTAGTAGCATGAGTGGTTTTGTCTCAAGATTCAGCACTTTTTCACTCTATGTCATTATATTAAGAATATTAGGGTGTTAAGGTCCACCACTTGTCTAGCCGATAAGGCTATATCTTAAAGGTTATTCTTTCTCACCACTTGGAGTGACCATGATAGGTTTTACATGGGGGTTTGGTTCCAAGGTCCACCACTTGTCCAAGCTAACTCTATTGAATAATAGAGAGAAGCAAAGGTCCACCACTTGTCCAAGCTAGGGTCCATTGAAACATGGAGAGAAGGATGCTCCACCATTTGTCCAAGATAGGCTCCATTGAAACATGAAGAGAAGCAAGATGCACGATGTCTCCAAGATGCTAGGCTCCATCGAAATACCTTAAACCCACGATATTTCGTAGATGGGGGGTTTACTTTCAAGGTCCACCACTTGTCCAAGCTATTATCGCTAGTAGCATGGTTTGGTCTCAAGATTCACCAGTTTTCCACTCTATGTCATTATATGAAGAATATCTGGGTATTAAGGTCCACCACTTGTCCAACCTATAAGGATATATCTTAAATGATATTTTTTTTGACCACTTGGAATGTGCATGATATGTTTTACATGGGGTTTTGTTCCAAGGTCCACCACTTGTCCAAGCTAGATCTATTACATATATATTATACATACAATATTCAACTAGATTCCCTACCTGTCATGTCCGGTAGCATGGATGCTCTAGCTTGAAGGTCCACCACTTGTCCAACCTATACTCTCCTATGTATGGGAGATCTCGCTATAAATTCAAAACCTTCCCGCCTAAATTTAAAATATCCCTCCCAAATCTTAAATATCCCGCCTAAATTTTAAAATATCCCGCCCAAATTTCAAAATTCAAACTTTTTTATAAAAATTTAAATTTTACTACTTAAATTTAAAATATTCCACGCGAAATTGATTTTAAATTCAAGTTTACCACAAAAAGATATCATTATACCACCTAAATTCAAATATGCAAACCTCAAATCATTATATTGTACATAAATTCAAACAAATTCAAATTAACAAGCCTAAACTAATATTAGTTTGCATAGATATGAATTTATCACACCTAAATTATGTCCCATGTTAGAGAGAGAGGTTAGAGAATTTGAACAAGGTCCACCACTTGTCCAACCTAGATACCAAGAAGGATTGAGTGTACAAGGTATTGTTTGGAGGTCCTTATAGTCCACTGGTCTCAAGGTCCACCACTTGTGGTAAGGGTCACCAAAAAGTGTATATATTCATCCAAAGAAATACACGTATTTTTGGTCTACATGTCCTAGTTTAGTCCATTTATGTCCATTAGATGTATCACTAAACAACACTACTATTTTTGAGAAACAGAAGTTACAATCATATCTACAAATGGATTAGAGGAAAATCAGCTCAGCATACATCCAGAATTCGCTACAAGAATCGACTTTAATAGATCACGCAAGTAAGTCTTCCATTCAATTTTACTAGTATTACAATGTGTTAGTTATTTGTGATATTTATGTATTTATATATACTATGTGTGCATATCGTAATTAAGTGTAATTGTGTATCTACATTATGTATGAGTATTACAATGAAATAACACAAATATACATACATACACATAGATAACACAGACGCACACATACATGAGCATGTATTTTCAAGAGAGAGATAGGAAGATACAGAGATAGATAGATAGAGAGAGAGAGAGAGATAAATACCTGTTTTTTAGAGAGAGGAGAGAGAAAGATAACAGATTTCACTGTGTTTATGTATGTGGAAGAGAGGAAGACGATGTATGGGAATATGTGCACGTATTTTCAAGAGAGAGACAACAAGATAACAGATTTCATTGTGGTTATGTATGTGGAAGTGAGGAAGACGATGTGTGGGAATATGTGCATGTATTTTCAAGAGAGAGACAGCAAGATAACAGATTTCACTGTGGTTATGTATGTGGAAGAGAGGAAGACGATGTGTGGGAATATGTGTATGTGTGCGGGGATACTTTTAAACTATGTATCTCTGTCTTTTGACGAGAGAGTGTGTGTGCAAGAAGAGTTACAGAGAACCATCTTCTCTATATGGAGAAAGACAGAGAGTGAGTGAGAGAGAAATACCTGTTTTTTCTCTATTCGTGAGGTGTGCAATGTCTCCTCAGAAGACTGCCCGATCCTGCCCTTTAGGAAAGCGTTGTGTACGCTGCTGTTTCTTTATCTTGTGCGCGAACTTTCAATCCTGTGCACTCCACCTGTGTGTTGTGTACGATGCCGAGCTTGCTCCTCTACGCGCGCGTATACTCCAACTGTGTGCGATCCGTGTGCGCTTTCTGTATGTTTGCTGCTCACCTGCTTTCTCTGTGTGCGTTGCTCGTGCGCTCTCTGTGTGCCTAATCTTGATAGGGTTTATTAGAATGCCACGTATGCTACAAGTCCATGTTTTATCATAGGATTAAAATAAACAAAAGCAATATAAAAAATTAACCAATTCACACGGCCAAAATTAAAGAAATCATGGTTGAAAATATGAAAAACATGCGTAACTCTATACTAGGAATTCACTTAAAAAAATTCACGTAATTCACATGCCGCCCCTTGACCCCGCCCGGGGCGCTGCTCCGGACCCCGCCCAGAACAATATCCCAAAATCAACATCCCAAGCCCCGCCATCGAGAGCGCTATATTCCACATCCCCATCTAGAGCGCTACCCCCAAACCTCACGTGGAAGCGCTGCCTTGTCACCCCATTGTGGCATTGCCCTAAGACCCCACATCTGGAGTGCTAAATGGGAACATTCTTCATTAGTGAAATTTTGAACATAAATTATATTAGCATATACTTAAATATAATACAAATATTAACACTTGGAGTATCAATGCAATCTGAGCCCACAAGTAGTACATTTGGTTTTCAGAACTTGGCTCAATATTCCATTAGACAGCCCCCCACAGTACCTACCTATGATGAACATGATATAAGGTGCACCCATTTCTTCTATAGCTACTATGACATTGTTGCCTAGTGGTGTAGTACCTACGATAGGACCTACCAGTGTGACTCGACCATACGTATCAATTGCCAATCATGCTCATGTCACCTCTAGATCCCTAGTTGTATCAATGGCATATATTTCACGAGTACATTATCCAATTCCTTATTCGAGTGGGGCTATGCCAAGTCACATTTCATATCCTACATCAGCTGCATATATGCCAAGGTGAGTGCCAACCCCTATCCCATATGTAATTCGCGATGCGCCTCCACCGGCCATACTTGATCCCTTAGGAGATTTGGTAGCATCTGCTTAAACTATCCGTTGTTGAATTGTAGAGAACATGTGCAACATCCCGGAGATAAATCCTAGAAGTAAAGTGGTCAAAGTGGCCAAGCTCACCTAGAAATTCAATGGTGACAAAGATGCTAGAAATCATATTGAGGTATTTGAACACGTGTGTGATTCTTTGGGAGAGCATAATGAGATTTAAAAGTGTAAAGTCTTAAGCTTCACATTGTGTGGAAAAGCGAGAGACTGTTATAAGACTTTAAGGGTGGAAGAGTGCACACATTATCAGACTCTTTGGAGGTTGTTCTTGAAAGAATACATACAAGAGGGTGTGCTTTGGGGAGTAGCATCTCAGCTTCAAAAGGCAAAGCGTGAGGAAGGAGAGTCGGTGATAGACTTTATTAGTAGCTTAAAGCATCTAGATGATCACTATACTCCAAATGAGCATTTCAATAATAATCAACTTCTCGAGAAATTCATCTGTGGATTGAGACATGAAGAGATTTACAATGGAATAGTCATTAGAGGTATCAACACTTGCAAAGCAGTCACAACCAATCCAATCCAATTAGAAGATAACTTAATGATTGCAGGGGAAAAAGTACCATCTGGAACAAAGTCGACTAGCTCAACAGCTTAGGGAATGAGCCCATGACCATAAATCCTATTTCTAAAGAATCAAAAATTTCTGAGATGACACTTGGCAGATCGCACCAAGGCTATCCAAAAACGTCTTCGAGATAATCATGCTCCATTGAACAGTCATTGTATCCAAAAAGGGAGCAACATTGGTGCTCAATTTGTTTGGGTCCCACATAGCACTAGCAAAATTCAATGGAAATTGCAATTCTTGTGGTAGATATGGCCATCCATATAAGGACTACCTAGTGCTTGAACGGACATTGACAAGTAGACCACCATATAAGGACTGCCTAGTTCTTAAACGCACATTGACAAGTAGACCACCCCTAGCGACAAGTGCACCTCATGTATCCACGCTAATGCCCGCTCCAATTGTCGAGCAACCATCACAGAACTTGGTTCCTAAGACTCAAACTATTGTGCGGTCTATCCCCTTACCACCTCCAGTGCTAGGACCACAACCTCCACACTCAAAAAATTTCCCTATGAACCAGGTAGGCTATGAATCTTCTTGTACATATTTCAAATATGATGATGACATTGACTCGTCTATTCCATATGGAATTGATATGCTTGAAACGGATCCCTAGTACTATGTTGAGGATCACTTGGGACAAATTAAGCTTGGATATCAAGCAGCGGCTTTTCCAGCCAGAGGCCAAACCATGAATACCATTGCTAGGAGGCCATCTCTTCAATGCTATGATTGTGGTGGACCACATCATGTAGCTAGATGACCAAATCAAATGCAAAAAAAGGCTACACCAATACAGCCAAACCAAGGAAACACTTCAGCAATGCCAATGCTCACTTGTAATCATTGTAACATAGACCACTTAATTGCTCAGTGTCCCATAATCCAAGTGCACCAAATATTACACCTTTGAACTTAATTGAGGTTGCCAATAGGACGCCTAAACCGACTTCTATCATACGAGTTATTACAATCACAAGGTCCATGCTCCAAAATCCAAACTATATCCTAGAAGAGCGAGAAAATGCATCAATTGCCAAAGCAAGGAAACCAAAAACACGATGAAAGAAATCCCTAAAAACTATATCCTGGAAGAGCGAGATAATGCATCAATTGCCAGAGCAAGGAAACCAAAAACACGACGAAAGAAATCCCTAAAAACTGCCAATTCAAAACTAGTTCAAAGACTAACATTGAGACAGGGGATGATCCCATCTTTATGAATGACCTTGAAGAGGATTCAAATTCCATAGAGACAATAGGAACAAAAGCTACAATTGTGAAGGGAAAAATCAATGAGTGTCTCCATGATAGGGAGTTAAGCGAAGAGTTGCCTACGGGCATCACTGCTGAGACCTTCAACCCACCAGAAAAGTGTCCACAAGCACCTCCAAGGCGAACCATATCGGAGCAGAATCCCCAAGAGAAGCCAAGAGAGCTAGAACTCAAGTACCCAAACCCTATTAAGGAGATTGAGCAAGTCTAGCATTTACGGAGTATGATAGAAGAAACCCAAATATAACTAGAGTGGGCAACCAAAAAAATTAAGATTTCAGACATAGTGTTTCCTAGGCAATCTCAACCTCGCACAAACCATAGACCATTAGCCATACCTAGTATTATCTAAGAAGAGAGTGAGGGTCGGACATCACAAAGTGGCCATACACCTTTCTTGCTTGATATAATGTTGCAAGGGCATGCCTGACCCTATTGAAAAAGTAGTGATTCCATCCTCACTAGCCCCTTGTCAAGGACTTGAGTAATAAGCCCACTTAGCTCATCAGCAAAGATAATGTCCTTGACTTGTTATCATTTCTCATGAATAAAAAACCCCACCATAATAAAAAAGTGCCATTCAACATCTTTGAATTAATGGATTTCATGTCCTCTGAGGTTCGGAACACAATCATGTCCAAATTGTATGGCAATCTTGAGTTGTTCTTACCCATGTGAGAATTTCTCAATGCAGAACTATAGGCTGGATTACCACAATGCCCGCATATGGATAGGCTGAGTTCGATTCCCAATGTAGAGGACAACTTAGAACCACTCAACCTAGATGAACATGAGTCTATTGTTGAGATACCTATTAACAAATTGGGACAATACTTTGAACTTGATGAGTCTAATGCAACCCTCTCTATTACTACCAAAGGATTAACTATGAAGGGAATCCTTGATGGTGGTGCAGGAGTCAGCATTGTAACTAAAAGTTATTGGGAATCTATGGGGAGATGTCACCTAGAAGCCACAAACATAGTCATCAAAATGGATGAGTCTAGGGGCTCTCTATCTTGGGACCCATGATCGTTTCCTGCTGGCTTGGACCCGCTTAGCCTATTAGAGAGTAATCCCCTCCCAAGGGATGGATGTTGGCGGGTTTGTGAGCCGCTGGAAGAAATTTGTGAGATGGGACCGTCTCCTACTATCTACTATGATAGCCACATGGTCCAATGGTGTCTCTCTATGGTGGTGCATCTCTAACAAGAAGTGGCCGAGGTAGCGCTAGTCCTTGGACTCCATGAGGTCTTGTAGGGTAGGCTGTCAAATAAACAGAGTACCATACATGTCTTTGATGCCCATATATGCTCAACTCTACAGAAAAAGTGCTCCTCACTCTTCCACCTCTTCTTTGCATACTCAACAAATCCTCTCTGATCTCGGGACAGATGCAACTTTACCCATCTCGATCTCAACTCTATGGGATGATACTCTGAGTTGGCCGATCACCACTCACAAGCTATTGGGCATGTATTGATAGCCGTTTTTCAGCTCTCATAAATTATTTTAAGAAGCTACTTCACCCCACAAGAACACCCTAGCACAATGACTAGGCTCGATTTTTCATTGTAAATAATGTGCGTGCGTTTAGGTTTTTATCATATTTTTTTATATCAAATCGTTGAGCGAGTCATTGGGCTAGGAGACAAAAGAATAAATTTATAATATTACGGTCCTCTTTATATGTAAATATTTTCTATCAAATAAAGGACCTAAGTATAAAGGGTTTTTTTCAAAAAATAAATATATATTCCTAGTTGTGCGTTATCAGGCCTAAGTATACTAGCTTCCATCACGTGTCATTCCTTATATATATTTTACTATCATTCTATCCCTTAAGCTCTACTCACACAAGCTTTGAAAAACCTTTATGTGACTTCATTGTAAAAATTCACCAATAACCTTATCGGCTCCGTCATATTTTTTTTCCATCCCTCCCAGTTAAATATTCACAAGTACATAGATTTTATCTTCAAATAAATTCCATGAATTACTCAAAGTAGAGAATAATTGAGGGTCCCTTCCCTCATGATTTTCCTCCTTTTATTTTATATATTTTTTACCACCATGCATCCCATGTGTCCATTTTTCATGACTAGCTAGCTTATCTTCTTACCCCACAAGTATATATTATATTTGATACTTATCCTATACCATACATGTGTGCAAGCTCCTTGGCAATATTAGGTCATGGTTGATGTATGGGGGGCTCACTTGGAAGACTACAAAAGAAAGAGAATCAAATAGTGGCCCGCTTCAAGCCTTATTAGGTACTGCAAAGACAGCTTTTTTCTCGAATTTTGGCACCTTCTTATGATCCGAATTTGAGAATACTTTCAAATAACAAAATGTAGCTCGTGAGCTGAACTCTTTTCCATAATTTTTTCAAAAATTTTGAATTCAAGGGCGATTTTACATGAAATTTATGGCCGACTTCAAAACTGCCACCTCATACACCAAAAGGGTCTTCCTATTTCTCTCACCCTTCCACACACCTACTCACTCTTACACACATCTCCCTCTCGTTCCCACTCCCAAACCTGCAACTCCCATGTTCTAATTCACCCTCTTCACCGTTGCCACTTCTCTCACACCTCCATAGGCTTCATCCTCCATTTCTACACCCTATGTGCCCCCATTTCTCTCTACATATATGTCCATATTAACATATCCTCTTCAACTTTCTAAAGAACTCCAAAAAATCAGAAAAAATCCAAGGTTAACCTCTACAAATGAAGGATTTTATCATGAATTATCCAAGGTTTGAAGATAACATCGCTTCATCAACACGTGCAACTTCGCCATGTTGACCGCTTCTTCTACCGGTGCTGTAAAGAGGTGAATGTCAACTTCTCCAAAGCTTCAACCTCTCTTTACAAGCTTATCCCTTCTCTAAATTTTCTCATCATATATCTCACCATTTGGTGAATGATTTTGTAAATATTTTGTAGTGACTATTACTAACTACTAACAACTAACCTTATTGTAAAAATGCACCCTCTACTATCTATTAGAGTAGGCACTCCCAGATTATTCACTCAATCCTCTCTCCTTTCACCCTCAATAATTCTCTTCCCTTGAGCCCACATCCATGTGACTCAAAGGACAAGAGAAACCCACCATCATTTAAAAAATAAAATAAAATGCATAATCTTTTATTTCTTCAAATAAACTTGATTAAGTCTAATCCTAATTGGGGCTTCTAAAACCTATAAATAGAGCCCTTCTCTCCCTTGTAAAATCAACACATGATCACACTACACCACACCATTCTCCACACATAACACGCCACTCTTAAGCTTAGTTGTGTAGAGTGTATGCATTGTGAGCACTCTATGCACATAGTTGCATGGAGAAGCTTGAAGTTAGTTATGCCATCTAGAGGAGTGGAGTGATTCCATACTCTTCATCACAATTGTAGCCTACTCTTGCGCATAAATAAGATTTATAGTTTTGGGTGAAATTGTATGCTGCAACTATGACTCTTCTCTCCAAATTGACTTCATAAGTTGGCTCATCAGGTGGTTGAAGGTATATTGTCCTTGAAGTCTTGTGTGCCATTTCGTGCTTGGTGGTTAGAGGACTTGCTGGATTGTTTGCCTAAAAAGTAAATTGTAAGAGGGTGCTCGGTGAGAGGGCTCCTGTGACCCTAAGACAATTTGTATATTGGCAACAAGGTCAAGTTTGGTGTTGTCTCTCTGTTTCTCACCAATCTTTGTGTGCATCTAGTCTTTAAGGCTAAAACTGAGTTGCTCAAGTTGATTTGTGCTCTTTACCTCAGTCTATTGTGGTGAATGTTTGTGTTTGGTGTGTGTGGCTATCTTGAATTCCCCTCCCTTTGTGTGTTTGAGTACAAGGAAATATCGTGCGCGTCCTAGTTCGCATCTACAACTAGGTGGTGCCCCTTTTCTTGTTTGTTTTCTGGCTGTGGGTTGTTGTTGTCTTTGATTGTGCTTGACCCAGCCCCAATTGAGTAGCACGGGAGCCTCGAAGGGTGTTTAGAGGCCGCTCTTCTTGTTGCCCGTCCCGGACCACCTCAGTATGTGTCCATGTATCTTGGCCTCTATATGAAACCATCGGCTAGTATGGTCATAGAGAATTTGTCTAAGCACTTTGTTCCTCTTACTATGTAATTAAAGGTGGGTGTGGGGTGAGTGTGGATCATACTGGAAGGGTGGCAATCTCTCCATATCCAACCCATGGGCTCTAAACCATTGTGTAGCCTGTGAATACCATGACCCCTGCTCTCCTGCCTCTGCCAGCTATCTAGATGTCTCAAAAACTCTATATTTAAGCCTATCTATTGGTAGCTCCTTGATTTGCTATATGAAATAAACTATCTAAAAGAGTAACTCCGCTAACATAGGTGGGGTGGCTAGCTCTACTTTGATAATTTCATGTGGTACTAATTTCTTGATGTGGAATAAGCATGAGATCATACATATTTGTGGTCTCTCAATCTGCATCCATGAGGTGGCTGACAATTATGGGGCCCATAGTGCTGCCACATGAATCAAGTCTAGGGTGACCATAGTGTCGAAGAGCCACCCTTTGGTGCGGGGCTCCTAGAAGTGTGTCTAGTGACATCTTCGCTCTAGCATGGCTAGGGCTGCATACACTTGTGTGAGTCGATCTATGGCTACCTTTGCCATAGTGAGGCACCTTAGTGGGCTAGCAAAGGTGACCCCCAAATATACATAATACTCCCCTTCTTCTACCTGAATACCTACCAATGAGAAAATTGTGTCTCTTTGGATTCTCCTGGAAGTATGGAAGATCATCACCTTGGTCTTCCCAAGGTTAACTGTCAAACGTCTCTATGTGCAAAAATCATGTAGGGCACCAAGGTGGCGTTGCAAGCCCTTTTGAGACTCGAAAATCAGGACAATTTCATCATCATAACATGATATGTACATCAGTACTTGCTAGAATAGCTCCGTTCCGACAAGCTCAGAGGATGTAGTCTGAGATTTCATTGATATAGAGTCCGAAGAGAATCGAGGGTGGGCATCCTTGCATCACACCAATGGTGCTAGCAATAGGATCTGAGGTACCTCCGAGGCATCATACTCTCCTTGTCACTCTCTCATATAAGGCATATATGGCCCCCCTCTTGAAATCACAAAAGTCGTCGTTTGCATGATTGTCATGCATGCTTACGGCTAACTAGGTGCACTCAACACCTTGTTAACACATGTATGCTATCGGTCATTGTTGTGTACTCAACAAATTTCTAACACGTGTATGCTCTAATTGTGAAACATATTCCAATGACATAGTGGAAATCGTCACACTTTGCCATTTCTTTTCATAGAGTCCATTTCTAAAATACATGTCGGATCCAATCTTTTGAGCATAATAAACAAACAATTTAAAAATGCAGTTACACCATGTATTCAATTCAATAGAAGTAACAACGGTGTCCTTGATAACTGACAAGCAATACTTACTTCTATAGCACTTACCAAACTATTGATAGCCGTTTTTCGGCTCTCCATAATTACCATAGTAAGCTATCTCACCCTACCAAAATCACCCAAACACTATGGCTATCCCTACCATTTCACTGTAAATAGGCGTGTGTGAACTAGGGGACTTTTTCCATATCTTCTTAAAAACCCTCAGCTAGCTAGTCACTGGGCTAGGTGAGCCAAAAAAAAAAAAAAAAATATAAAAAATAAAAGTATATTATGGCCTCTTTGTGTGTAAATATTTCATTGTATATATGGTCTAAATATAGGGATTTTTTATAATCATTTTGGTATTTTATTTAAATATTTCTACTTAGGTGTGTGTTTTATTAAACCTATGTACACCTTTTTTCATCCTCTTACACCATAATTATATTTTTTTTTTGCCAATATGTACATACTCTAACCTCATATTTTTCCTTTATACAAATCACTCCCACATTTTCACCCTCACCCTCGTGAAAACAAAAAAATGATTTCTACTCATTGGTTACTTTTATTATATTATTTACTTGCATACCTTTTCCTCTTTCACCCAAAATAATTCAAAGAGAGACCATACCATATGATTCCAATATCTTTCCATATCCATAACTCCTCCATATTTTTATTATTATTTTTACTCATTATTCTAACACCATGTGCTCATTGAGCTAAAGTCCATGAATAGTCCATACACTAGTCCCACCATGTATATATTTCTTATTTCACCAATAATCCTCCTCCATGCATGGGTCAAGGGCAACTTGAATGCCTTGTATTATAATATGACAAAGGAGGGGCTCACTCTTGGATGCATTGTACAAATTCAACAAAGGAGGGGGCCACTAAAAGACTTTTGCAGGCATAAAAAACAGGCTTTTTGGTGAGAATTTTGGCACCTATCTCCACTCCGAATTTGGAGCGGTGGTCAAAAGAGAAAATGTAGCCCACGCTCTGAATAATCACCTCAAATTTTTTCATGATTTTTGGAGCTACCAGCGGTGAGCTATGGTTTTTTGAGTGGACCCCAGTTTGCCCACTTTTCTCACAAGTAGCCCTCAGTCTTCTCTCACCCTTCCACACACCTACTCACTCTTACACATCCCTCCCTCTCCTTCCCTCACTCAAACCTGCAATTTCCATGGCTTCTCCCACCCTTTTCACCATTACCCTTCTCTCTCATCCCTATAGTTCTTTTATGAACCTCTACATACATACACCCTCTCCATGTCTCTCTCTATTGCTTCTATGTTACAATTTCATTTACCTCTCCTAAAATATCTAAAATTCAGCATCTTAACCATGATAACTTCTGCAAATTGAGGATTTTTCATCAACAAATCCTCTTTTCATCGTGGTGGTCAACCGTGGCGGCGGCGTAAAGAAGCGAAGAAGAAGAAGAAGACCAGCGGTCATTTTTTCCACAATCTACACAAGGGTGAGTTCAAGCTTCTTCAAAGCTTCACCATCTCAATGATTCTCTTTTAATTCACCCCTCTTCCTTCATCAAATCAACTCACTCTACCCATTGTAAATGTAACATCAACTTTCTAGTGATTACTAACGACTAACATACTAACACAAAATAGCATTGACCTAACCATAAAAGACACCTCACCTCAAGACATGTATAGTAACTCTCTCTCTCTCTCTCTCTCTCTCTCTCCCCTTCCTTAAAACTTACTTTCACCTTCTCTACCATCAATAATGCTCTCTTTTGAGCCCACACCCATGACTCAAGCAGACAAAGAAGGCCCGCAATGTTTTGATATTCAAAAAATCATAATCCTGATTTGTTAGCTTGTAAATTAGGATTTTCAATAATCTTAATGAGGGGTCTCCAACCTATAAATAGGCCCCTCTCCTTCTTGTAAAACAACCTCCAACATCTCACATAGCACCCCAACACTCTATGCGTGAGGAGAGACTTAGGTGTAGCAACCACTTGTGAGCTTCACTCTTGGTGTGAGAGAAGCCCTCAAGCTACACATTGCAAGTGAGAGAGCGTGAGTTCCACAAATCTCAAAACCACTATTGTACATGCTCCTTCATCATCAATAAATAGAGGTTTGGTGCATCAAAGGCGTGATTCGACGTTTAAATCTTCGTCCTTCCATTTGTGCAATACGGTTTGGTGAATTCAAGGTGACTTGTGTATTTTGAGTTTTATCGGTTGATCTTGATTTTAGAAAGTGTTTTAGTGTGTTTTTCATTGCCAGTTTTGTGTCCATTGTAAGAGGGTATTGTTGTGAGAGGTCTCCCACACCCTAAGACAGTGTGTGTGTGTTTTGGCAATGATTAGCAATCACTAAGCATTGAGTGAGTTTTGTACAAGTTCTACGATAGCATCATAACGAACCATCTCCATTTGCAAGTCACAAATAAGGTATTACGCAAGATCCTTCCCTCTCTCTCTTCCCTTTGCTCTAGCTCTCTCTGGTCCATTTCATGTGTGTCTTGGTGTGAGGTTGCTTGTGTGTGTTGTGTGGTGCATCTTCTTGGTTGTGCCAAAATCTCTCTTGCGTCCTAGTTCGCATACCATAACTAGGTGGTGCCCCTATCTTGTTTGGGTTTGGCTGTGGGTTTGTTGTTGTGTTGTGCTTGTGGTTGCCCCAGCCCCAATTGAGCAGCACGGGAGCCTTGAGGGGTGTTTAGAGGTCGCCTCTCTTGTTGCCCGCCCCGGACCGCCTCAATTTTGGTGCCCCCACGGAGGAGCGATTGTGTGCTTATTGTTGTTGTATTGCATGAATGCTTGAATTTCAGCATAATCAAGTAGATTATATGAATCATGAAAACATGTATGACCGAGTTTAATTTCAAGGAAACAAAAATTGATCTAGAATATGGTTCGGATTATGCATAACATAAGAAAGGAAAAAACATTTTCACATAAGAATCTAGAATTCATGCTGAAAGACCTTTCAAAACTTTGTGTAGTTAGTAGATGATTGTTTGGAACTAATCTTTGTGTGGTTCTAGCATTGAGAAACTATGACACGCTATACCTTTGATGATATCCCAATCTTCTTCGGAAATCTATTAGAAGATGTTGATGATTTTCTTGCTGATTTTAGAATGGTTTGTCGTATCCTTGGTAAAAGGGATGACATTGAAAAAGGGGATTTTCTATTGCTATGCCTTAGAGGCAACGCTGAGCAATGGTTTTGGAGTATGTCTTCTGAGATTCAAGATGGATATACCCAAATTTCCAAAGCTTTGAAGACCAGATTCTCTAAATTTCCAACAACAGAGACAGCATGGGCTTCATTAGGGAGACTTCAACAACATGGTGAAGACTACTATGCTTATGAGGATATTTTTTCTCGTCAATGGGGAAGATGTGGATTTAGTTCTACATTTCCAGATTATGTAAAAATGGAGCAATTTATTTCGGGTTTGTCTCCTTTCCTAAAGACTAAGGTTACTTGTAGTGGACCCTCTACCTTTGAAGAAGCGGTCACTATTGCCCGAAGGAAGTTTCACAAGTACTTCTACATCAAAAATGGTTTCCATCATGCTGGAAGAACCAACCATCATGAAAGTGTTTCTATCAAGGAGTCATCTCCTTTGCCATACTTGTCTCCTTCTACTCCGACAAATGTTGAAGAAGTTACTTACATGCCAACTGATTATTCAAGTGCCAAAGTGTGTGGCCAAGACTCAAATGTGGAATCTCTTTCTTCTACCTCTATCACAAGCATGCAAAAATCGACACAAGATATCTCAAATGGCATTGATGATTCAATAATGGATACATCCAACCTTTTGGCGGAGGATCAATTTCTAGTCCGAGCAGACGAAGCTTTTGTGCAACATGACTCTATGGAGAATGAAGAACTTGAAGGTAACCTTGATCTTATGGAATGTTTTGAGAGTGTATCTTGTCTAAAAGAAGAGAGTGAAGAAGAATATGAAATCATAGGTGGGGAGATCATAGACTACATTGATCATAAAGAGATGATTGTGTACATGGAATGCCAACTCCAAAACAAAGTAGAAGAGTGCGAGTTGAATCCATGTGAGGATAATCTTCAAGAAGTGTTTGAGGACGTTGAAAAACATTGGTATGACCCATGTATATTAATCATGGAGAAACGTATCATGCAAGAAGCCAAAGTTTTCACAAAATCAAACAGTAATCCATCAACCTTTGAGGTGGTACAATGTGAGGAGTTACAACCTTGCCAAGGGGGGGGCTTAGAAGGGGATGAAGAACATGGGAGAGTAGTAAAAAATAAAATCATAAAAGGAAACTGTCAGAAGGGTATCATTCTCTCCAATGGTGTTTTAGTGGGTGGCTCTTCATTCATGGGACAATCTCTTAGCAAGGAAATCCAAGCTTTTGAAGCCCCAATCATCTTCATATTGGGTTTCACCTCTTCAAAGTCAACTTCTCCTCTCTTCACATATACCTTTCATCGAGGGCACCATACCTTCTTAAGTGGAGGAGGACATGAATACTTGGTGATGAACGGAGGTTTCCAAACCTTCTTCATTTGGTTCTTTGGTGTATGGAGGTTGCACATTGTGATGCTTCTGGTCTTCATCATAGATGAAAAACTTGTTGACTGCTACATGTGGATATCTCATCAATCAGTACCAAAATCTATTCTCTTCCAATGTGTTGGAAGCAATAGAAACCTTCGTCTATTATCTACTTATGTGGTAAACTATTTGCAATACCTTCCAATAGCAGCTGGAAGCATGGATCGAGCTTTCCTAAATCATGAAGGCCATATAATTTTTGACTTGGTGAGCCTACTCAGGTTGAATGAATTTTATGAGCTACAGTTCAGGAATTCGCTCATACAAGCTCTTGAAGATCGTAGCAGATACATCAACTTTACACCGGAGGAAGAGCAACCAATCTTTTATATCACATTCATAGTGATAGATGCAATGATGGACAACAGTAAAATCTACAAGTTTCTTCAACCAAAATCAGTAAGTGATTCCATACCATACATCTGGCTTTGGGAAAGATATTTCAAGATCTTTGATCCTGGGGGGTGCTTATGGAAACTTTCTCAATGGAGGAGGTTTACTCCGTCACTTCATTTCATCTTGCTATTGGCTCGGAGAACCTTCCATATCACACAAGGTTTTTTAATCATACAACAAGGGTTCTTCAAAGATAAGAGCAGACAAAGACAGACGTTACATAATATACATGTTGTATGATCAGATAAATGGTACATGAATGTACCATTATCTAAGGGGGGGGCTAATGATAGCCGTTTTTCGGCTCTCCATAATTACCATAGTAAGCTATATCACCCTACCAAAATCACCCAAACACTATGGCTATCCCTACCATTTCACTGTAAATAGGCGTGTGTGAACTAGGGGACTTTTTCCATATCTTCTTAAAAACCCTCAGCTAGCTAGTCACTGGGCTAGGTGAGCCAAAAAAAAATAAAAAAATATAAAAAATAAAAGTATATTATGGCCTCTTTGTGTGTAAATATTTCATTGTATATATGGCCTAAATATAGGGATTTTTTATAATTATTTTGGTATTTTATTTAAATATTTCTACTTAGGTGTGTGTTTTATTAAACCTATGTACACCTTCTTTCATCCTCTTACACCATAATTATATTTTTTTTTAACGAATATGTACATACTCTAACCTCATATTTTTCCTTTATACAAATCACTCCCACATTTTCACCCTCACCCTCGTGAAAACAAAAAATTGATTTCTACTCATTGGTTACTTTTATTATATTATTTACTTGCATACCTTTTCCTCTTTCACCCAAAATAATTCAAAGAGGGACCATATCATATGATTCCAATATCTTTCCATATCCATAACTCCTCCATATTTTTATTATTATTTTTACTCATTATTCTAACACCATGTGCTCATTGAGCTAAAGTCCATGAATAGTCCATACACTAGTCCCACCATGTATATATTTCTTATTTCACCAATAATCCTCCTCCATGCATGGGTCAAGGGCAACTTGAATGCCTTGTATTATAATATGACAAAGGAGGGGCTCACTCTTGGATGCATTGTACAAATTCAACAAAGGAGGGGGCCACTAAAAGACTTTTGCAGGCATAAAAAACAGGCTTTTTGGTGAGAATTTTGGCACCTATCTCCACTCCGAATTTGGAGCGGTGGTCAAAAGGGAAAATGTAGCCCACGCTCTGAATAATCACCTCAAATTTTTTCATGATTTTTGGAGCTACCAGCGGTGAGCTATGATTTTTTGAGTGGACCCCAGTTTGCCCACTTTTCTCACAAGTAGCCCTTAGTCTTCTCTCACCCTTCCACACACCTACTCACTCTTACACATCCCTCCCTCTCCTTCCCTCACTCAAACCTGCAATTTCCATGGCTTCTCCCACCCTCTTCACCATTACCCTTCTCTCTCATCCCTATAGTTCTTTTATGAACCTCTACATACATACACCCTCTCCATGTCTCTCTCTATTGCTTCTATGTTACAATTTCATTTACCTCTCCTAAAATATCTAAAATTCAGCATCTTAACCATGATAACTTCTGCAAATTGAGGATTTTTCATCAACAAATCCTCTTTTCATCGTGGTGGTCAACCGTGGCGGCGGCGTAAAGAAGCGAAGAAGAAGAAGAAGACCAGCGGTCATTTTTTCCACAATCTACACAAGGGTGAGTTCAAGCTTCTTCAAAGCTTCACCATCTCAATGATTCTCTTTTAATTCACCCCTCTTCCTTCATCAAATCAACTCACTCTACCCATTGTAAATGTAACATCAACTTTCTAGTGATTACTAACGACTAACATACTAACACAAAATAGCATTGACCTAACCATAAAAGACACCTCACCTCAAGACATGTATAGTAACTCTCTCTCTCTCTCTCTCTCTCTCTCTCTCTCCCCTTCCTTAAAACTTACTTTCACCTTCTCTACCATCAATAATGCTCTCTTTTGAGCCCACACCCATGACTCAAGCAGACAAAGAAGGCCCGCAATGTTTTGATATTCAAAAAATCATAATCCTGATTTGTTAGCTTGTAAATTAGGATTTTCAATAATCTTAATGAGGGGTCTCCAACCTATAAATAGGCCCCTCTCCTTCTTGTAAAACAACCTCCAACATCTCACATAGCACCCCAACACTCTATGCGTGAGGAGAGACTTAGGTGTAGCAACCACTTGTGAGCTTCACTCTTGGTGTGAGAGAAGCCCTCAAGCTACACATTGCAAGTGAGAGAGCGTGAGTTCCACAAATCTCAAAACCACTATTGTACATGCTCCTTCATCATCAATAAATAGAGGTTTGGTGCATCAAAGGCGTGATTCGACGTTTAAATCTTCGTCCTTCCATTTGTGCAATACGGTTTGGTGAATTCAAGGTGACTTGTGTATTTTGAGTTTTATCGGTTGATCTTGATTTTAGAAAGTGTTTTAGTGTGTTTTTCATTGCCAGTTTTGTGTCCATTGTAAGAGGGTATTGTTGTGAGAGGTCTCCCACACCCTAAGACAGTGTGTGTGTGTTTTGGCAATGATTAGCAATCACTAAGCATTGAGTGAGTTTTGTACAAGTTCTACGATAGCATCATAACGAACCATCTCCATTTGCAAGTCACAAATAAGGTATTACGCAAGATCCTTCCCTCTCTCTCTTCCCTTTGCTCTAGCTCTCTCTGGTCCATTTCATGTGTGTCTTGGTGTGAGGTTGCTTGTGTGTGTTGTGTGGTGCATCTTCTTGGTTGTGCCAAAATCTCTCTTGCGTCCTAGTTCGCATACCATAACTAGGTGGTGCCCCTATCTTGTTTGGGTTTGGCTGTGGGTTTGTTGTTGTGTTGTGCTTGTGGTTGCCCCAGCCCCAATTGAGCAGCACGGGAGCCTTGAGGGGTGTTTAGAGGTCGTCTCTCTTGTTGCCCGCCCCGGACCGCCTCACTATATGGACATAAGAAGTGCTAGCTTGTACATATCTCTTTCTTGAGAAATTGTCCCTTTGACAATCTATCACGGCTCTGAGATACAAGGGGTCAAGGTAGGTTTCAAGTCAAATGCCTCAAAGTAAGGTTCCAACCCATTAGGTGACTCTGCAAGTTCACCCTCTTCCATTCACTTGGCATCCATAGCTAGATAGTTCTTAAACTTTACTAGATAACATTGTCAAGAAGTCGGCGGTCTTTCCAGGAAGGCACCGGGCCTCTTGCTGTAAGAGTTTGTGAGGAAGCTCAAGGGTTATGAGAAGGAGCTAAGATGTAGATAACATAGCTTCTAAAGCTAAAGAAGAAATGTAGCCAAAGAAGCCGCTCACTTTTCCTAACAAACACACACGTGATGGAGAGAACTCATCAAAGATAGTCAGAACAAAACAAAAATGAAAACATTGAGATTACGATCATATCGTATCATGGGAAGGGTAAAAGGGTTAATGGATGAGTTAATGATATCTAATCTTTGTTGTCCAAATAAGCTACACATTTCTCTTTGGAACTGTAGCTTTGTGTTTACTATAATGTATATGTTTTGTCTAGCGATTGGGATTAGTTGTGAGTACAAATCTTTTTGGTTCATAATAGAATAACCACATTCACATCAAAAGAGAAGTCATAGTCAATAATAGGTAGTATGATGGGATCTGGTGAGAGAAGTACTTCGTTGAGCCTTTCAGGACGAAATAGAAGCACTATGCGTTGCTGAAAGTGAATCTTTCGACTAATCCAAATGTTGACCCTAATAGATTGCACTGAATTGAATTGAAAGAAATTAACTCTATGTGGATTATGGTTATTCATCAATTATATACTTAGTATGTTCAAAGATAAAGGTGTGAAATAAGTGAAAGGAGAAGAAGAAGAGAGTTTCTCTCCCAAGCCCTATTGTTGCGCTTAGGCAATAAGGATACTGCGGGGAGAGAAGTACCTGTAGCAAGGAGATTCTAGAGTTTGTGGAAGCGAATGAGAACCTTAAGAGAGAGAGAGATGCTTGTGGAAGATGAAGATATGGTTACTAACCTTGTGCACATAATTGTTTCCCGCAAGAAGGTTGTACCCATTACATTGACAAGGTTGCTACTTGATTACCTTCCAATGAAACAATTACGACACAACAAGAGAGATCAAAGGAGTAGTAAAGATAGAATTAGAGATATATCTAAGTGTGGTGGTGGTATTAAAGATAGATAATGAGAGATAGAGATAGAGTTAGAGACAAGTATTGGATTAGATATGCAAATGAAAGTAAAACTAGCAACATATATCTTACATGAGAGCAATCGCCACCACCTTAATGGAGAGAGATGATAATGCAAGACTTCAGTCTTTCTTCAAGAGAAAGTGTGGCACTAATATTAGTGTGTCACTATGGAATTGAGCTATTCTCACTCACTCATAACTTGCCTCAATGAAGTGAAGGTTGCCCTTTTTATAGGTGAGGGAGCCATGTTTTACATAATCACTTGATTAAGCTAAAGAGTTAGACCAAATCAAATGTTCTTTGGATATTTCTTAAAATGGGCAATATTAGGACTCAAAATATCATGAAATTCATCATTTTTGGTCGTTGAGGCTCCATGTGGGTGCATGATGTATGTGGGCCCCACCTAGGCATCTTCTGTGTGGCTCCAGCAGGGGGTCCCAACTTGTGTGTCTTGTCCTTCAAGGCATCTTTGAGGTGTCACATTCACATGCTTATGTCTTTTACCCTCCAAATATATTACTTTATGGAAAAAGACCAAGATTACCTGTTTTCATTTGATTCACCTGTTTACCATCTCTTCTTGCAGTGTAGTTGTGAGAGGGTTTTTCATTGGTTTCCCTGTAACTTTTGACCTGTAACTTGGATTGACATGCTTCAGAAGGAAAAATTGGCCTACTAAAAGAGCTTAACTTGGTTTTGTCCTTTTCTCCACGCCCTTAGGTCGGGATTTTCAAATTGGGATGGTCCAAGAAGCTTTGGATCTTCCTTTTCATAAAGTCTTCTAGTAGGCCCTTCCCTCTTGTATGTATCCAAGAAGGTATGCATTATTGAAGGGTTATATTATTACATAAATGTGAAAAGAAGAAAATAATTTATATATGGTAGGGTATAGCTGAGATATTAGAGAAAATATACAAATGCTTTTCCCCCATACAAAAAGAGACACAATTATTGGTACTTCTCTTGCAGTACTTTCTAATAGTAATGTACATTTATATTACTTCAAAGGTAATACTAAGGTATGGTAGAAAGCTTCTATTTATGTATATGAGTATTATATGAAGTATACTTATGCGTCAAAAAGTCACAAGATAAATCGTTTAATGCCCGTTCCCACTATATACGTGCCACAGCACGACATCCACCCCCTCTAAACCTGCACATCCTCCGGTATGTGCCACATTGTCTCTTTGTAAGATCAGACCTCTTGTATATCTTCCTTGCTTTCTTCTTCACTGGATGATTCCAAAGCTTCATGTTCACTTTGATCTTCACCTGTGTTTTAGTCTTCTTCCTCATCAACATCTTCTAGATCATTGTCTCCTCTTCTCTTAAACATTTTAATCCTTTTTCCCGCAATGGGAATCTTTACTTCTGTACCATCTAGTTCAGATAAGCTGTAAGTAGCATTTTCATGCACATGTTTTACAACATACGGTCCAAACCATCTTTTTGAGAACTTACGCATGACTGTGTGCTGCTTATCAAGGCTACTATCATACACTAAAACCCAGTCACCTTTGTCAATTGCTTTGCTCCTGAGTCGATGTCGTTTATCAAAGTAGTCCTTATTTTTCAACCTTGCATTTTTGAGTTGTTCTTTTGCAGCTTCAATGTCTCCAGGTCTTCTCTCTAGTTGCCTTATACGCAATGCAAGGAGATCTTCCCTGCTAAGCCCCTCTTGCCAAGGTAGTACATTCCATGTGGGAATTGTATCTTCAATCGGCATCACTGGCTTTTGACCATACATTAGGTCCGAAGGCCTGTAGCCAGTTACCAAGCTATGTGTTGTACGATCAGCCCATAAAGCATATGGTAACATTTTTGGCCACTCAACAACTCTTCCTTCGCAAGCCTTGGCCAAAGCTTTGATGATAGGAGGATGCCCTCTTTCACTCTTTCCATTGCCTTCAGGTTTGTAAGCTGTAGTAAGAGAAAGCTTGATTCCTAATCTAGAAAAGAGCTCCCTTTCTTCTTCGGCATCCAGTTCACCTCTATGTGCAGTGATTTTTCCCACAAAACCATAACGGAAAATCACCTCATCAAGAAGGAATTTGCACATAGCTTCTATGGTTTTAGCTCTTAATGATCTTCCTTCAACCTGGTTAGTTAGGTCCTCTCATGCAAGAACCAAGTATCTCATTTGGCAGAGTCCTAAAGGCATTGTGACTATATCCACAACCCATTTATAGTGCATGGCTAGTGGATATGTAGGGTGCAATCCATCACGATGTCGGATATTTGAATACATTTGACAAGTTACACATGACTCTACAAATTGAGATACATCTTTATACATACCCTTCCACCAGTATTTTTCTTTCAACTTGGAGAAGGTTTCCCACACACCCCTGTGTCCAGCCCATAGACTCTCATGAAACTCTTGCATGAGCTTTACTTGAGTCTCTTTTTTACATATAACCCGTTGTGGTGTAGCACCCTTTTGTTTAGGATGCTTCCACAAGTAACCATTCCTCAAAAAGTACCCATATGCTTTCTTGCGTATCCTCTTGAATTCTTGTTCAGACCAATTATCCTATTTTGTTAGAGTACTCAAGTAGCTTCCAATAAGAAGCCAATCACCTTCATAAAGCTCTTTCAAGAATGATTCAAGTAGATTAGTCATGGAGACATTGTTACCTTTGACATGAGAGATAGAATAGAACTTTGTGCCTACATCATCTCCCTTGTCAATCATTTGTGACTCATCTTCATACCTTGCCCTTGATAGCATATATGCCACTGTATTGTCTTTACCTACAATGTGCTTAAACTCGGGATTTAAGGACTTAATGTAGGCAATCCACTACAACAGAGCAATGTCTGGCGTTGAGCAGCTTTTAATCATCCCAAAAAGTGGTAGAAAATCTGTTTCTACAACCACACATGCACCAATTAGGTACTTTTTCCCACTTTTCAAGGCTGTAACCATACCCCATAACTCTCTCTTTATCTGTGGATAGTTTCTTTTGTGAGCACTTAGTACATTTTCTCCAAATCTTACCACATACATGTGTCCTTCTTTGTCATCTTTCCCTATTTCCCATCCAATCCCTGTAGGACTAGTGTCTACTGTCACAATTACTGGCCTTTGACACTCATAGTCTACCTTTCTCAAAGTTGTTGCTGACTGGAGCAACTCCTTTATCTTTTTCATGGATTTTACATGTGCTTCTGTCCATTTAAACTTCTGATTCTTTCTAAGCAGCTGATAAAGAGGATCAGCTACATGTGCATAATGTGGAATCCAAATGACATAAAAGACACATGTTCCCAGAAACCTTCTAACCTCAGTGATTCTAGTGCATGTTTCGTTCATTCTTTGGATGGCATCTACCTTTGCTGGACAAGGTTTCCTACCATATGGACTGCACATGTGCCCCACAATGAGCACTTCATTGGCATCAAACATAGACTTTTTCCCTGACAATGTAAGATTCACTTCATGCAGCTTAGACAAAATTTTATCACAATCATTTATGTGATTTACCACAAACCTGCGACATCCCTTGAGATCCAAAGATTCATCTTTGTCACTTTCTTCACATCCTTTGATAGGCAATCATCAAGGAAAGGCATTGTGATTTGAGGAATAAAGTCACGTAAGACCTTATTCATCCCATTCATCATATGTGCAACCGAGTTGGTTGCTCCCTGTGGCAAGGTACACATCCTTACCAAACCCAAAAGTGTCCTCATGGTTGTCAAGTCTCTGCTTTTGATTGCAAGCTAAAATTGATCATACCCTGAGTAGAGATCCCCCATTGAGTAGATTTCCCTCCCTGTAAACGCCTCTGCAAACTCATCCACAATTAGACATGTACCTACATTTCTAATCGTCACCTTGTTTACTGGTTGCATATCTTGGATGAAGCGTAGAGAACCATTCTTCTTTGGAGCTGTGAACCACCTGTTTGAGTATGGAGCACAAGAAGGCTCCAAGATTCCCATTTTGATTTTCTCATTCAGTAGCTCTACTAACTTTGGCAAATGAGCCTTTGGAACTGGAATAGGCCACAGATTCGAAGGCACGTGAGGTATTGTGAAAATTACCATAGGAGCTACAATAGAAGGATCAACACATCCTATCTTATGTGGATCAAATGCAAAAGCCTTATCATGATTTGAAAGCATTTCTTTGAAGCACTTTGTCTCCTCCTATGTTAGAAACTCCTCGCGACCAATCTGCAACTCTTGGAAAGACTCCTTTGTGAAGGTATGCCCAATATTCTTAGGATTCCTCAAACTTGGTTGTAAAGAAGCCTGCTTAATTTTTTCCCTATTGTTGGGTGGTAAGGGTGAAGCTACTGGTTTCACCTTCTTTGCTACACTCTTGTACTTAGTTTCAACATGGACTTCTGGGCCAGCTATTTGGTTTTTTTTAAAGGCTTCTATTACTTGATACTTTTCCATAGAGAAAACTTCCACAACTTCATTTTCAAGATGCAAACTAGACCCCATTATAGCATCAAGCTCACCCATAGTATCTACAAAAGAAACTTGTTCACACAAACCCAAAACATTTTTAGTAGGCTCTAGCAACCCACTTTCTTTCATGCCCATTTGTACATTATGTACATATTGCCTCTCACATCTCTTCAAATCTTCAAGTTTTGTAAAACATACTGATCCATTCCTTGTTACCAAGGAGACCGTTGAGAAAGTTTCACCTATTTTTGGATCAGGCGAGACCCTTTTTTTTTCTGTACCACTGCAATCCCGCTTTAGAATGGTACTTGGCCAAAACCCATCATTTCCCTATGGTCATCAAACTCTTTGCTCACCTTTGGTAGAGGATGTTCTCTGAGGTTGTCACGATTTCTTTCATGGTTCACACAAACTGTGAGAAATTGGACAGCACGTTGTCGTGCTGTGACATGTACATAGTGGGAACACATGCTACAAGAGATATCTTGTAACTTTTTAGATACATAATTATATTTCCTATAATGTACATATGCATATGTAAGTATAAAAATAAGCTTTCTATCTCATCTTATTATTTATCTCAAGGGTAATGTATTCTTACTTTACCATCAAAAAATACTATGGGAAAAGTGTCAATAGCTCCGCCTCTTTAACTTGGGGCAAAAAGCATTGATTCTTTATTTCTACTATTTCATTATCATCTCACACCCTATCTAGATCCTATATCTAGGGTAAACTCCAATATATATATATTCTATGTATTTTTTATACTTTTCTTATATTTCTTTTTAAATAGCTATTAGGAGAGAATCAAGTCCTAGTGGGACACTAGGTGGCATGATTTCAAAGATACACTTATTTTAATGCATTATTGCAAGCATGGTTACAAAACTTTGTCAAGGAGAAATGTCATGCTTTCATATGGCATGAGGTGTCCTTGGGAATTGAATGAAAGTCAAGGCTAAGGAGACCACATGAAGACTTTTGCTGCCATAAATGGACCCTATTTTGATGAATTTTTTACACAAGGTTCCAATCCGAATTGGAGAATGATTTTAAAATGAAATCGTAGCCAATGAGCTGACGTTTCTGCCCATATTTTTACTTTTTTATTTGGAGCTACGGTTGAGGAGATATGATTAAAATACTGGACCCCAGTCTGCCCACATCATGCAGGGACAGCTCATTTCCAACTTTTCCAATTCCTGTTCACACTGGCTCCTCTCTTCTTCTGTAAACCCTTGTGGGTTCCCTTCACCTATAAAAGGGGACCTCTTCTTCCTTGGAAGGAACTCAAGCATTCAAGCCATTGATGAGAGGAATTCTCGAGGGAGTGAGTAGTAATGCCTAATTATACTTAGCCATTAACATAAGCCCAAGCCTACACTTTCTCCTAGAAGGAGACTAGCCATTCTTGCAACAAGCTAACCTTGAAAGATCAACTCTAATCAAAGAAGGTCTTGCACTTGGTGTATCAATCAAAGTGGAATTATCCACTCTTCTTCTCTCTCCCATCAATAATGGTGCCGAAGGGTTTCAAGTAAGATGTGTTCTACATTGATGTTTTCTTGATTTTTTGTTTTCATTTTCATCTCTAATCCAACATATATATATGTATCTAATCTCATCTCCTAAAGCAAACCTATCTCTCTCATTCTTAGTAATTCATCCTCTCTGCAAATTCTAGGTTCTCTTTGCTACAGGTACATCTCTCCCCGCAGTATCCTTATTGCTTACGGGCAAGAATAGGGCTTGGGAGGGAAACTTCTCATCTCTTCACTTCTCTCATATCTACATTTCTCACATACTATCGTAGATGAATAACCCACATGATGATCATTTCTATCGCTTTCACTCTGTACGATCTATTAGAATTAACGTATGGATTAGCCGTAAAATACACTTTCAACAACGTATAGTGTTTCTCTTTGGCCCTGAAAGGCTCAATGAAATACTTCTATCACCAGATCCCATCATACTACCTCTCATAGACTATAATTTTTCTTTTGATGTAAGCGTAGTTATCTTGCTATGAACCAAGAGGATTTGTACACACAATTAATCCCAATCACTAGACAAAATATATATATTATGGTAAGCACAAAACTACAATTCCAAAGAACAATTCGTAGCCTATTTGGTCAGCCAAGATTGAATGCCATTAACTCATCCATAAACCCTTTCATATTACCCATGATACGATATGACCATAGCCTTGATGTTTTCATCTTCGTTTTGTTTTGACATTCTCTTTTGCGTTCTTTCTTTGTGTGTGTGTAAGTGCAAGAGAGAAAGGGTGAGTCTTCTTTGATTGCACTTCTTTCCAAACCTTAGTCTTCATGGCATCTATGGTTTAACTCCTTCATATAGTTTTTGTTGAGTTCTCTCACAAACTCTCACAGCCATAAGCCCTGTGCTTTCCTGGCAAGACCGCAAATTTCTCGACATATTTTTGGTGAACCCGACGCGAATCTGCTAGGGTGAGAGTTTGTGGGTAACCATGGGTGATCATGTTGAGCAACAGGGTATGCATTTTGACCCAGCAACAATGCAAATGTTTCAAGCATTTGCAATGTTCATGCAACAACAACATGCTACTGAAAGAAGGGAGATTTCAGCAACGAAGGCCATACAAGCGGTCGTCAACAGAATGGATCAGTTCAATGGCAAATATGTAACCAAGTACTTACGCGAGTATGTGAAGGAGATGGAGCTGCATCGCGTGTCAGAAGGTGAGATGATTCAAAGCTTTGAGCTAGTTGTTGCTCCAGAAATTAGGGAGCATGTTAGGGCAATTAAAGATGGGCATGGGAGAAATTGGGAAGAACTCAAAGTAGCTTTAAAGGAGGAATATTTCATGGAGGACTCTGAGAGAGTGACCAAAAGGACATTCTTAGAATGGGTAGTCAAGCCAAAGCAAGGACTATCAATAACAGAGCTACTTAGGGAATTTGAGCGGCGCTATGCACAACTCACTAGGACAGAAAGGGCCACACTAGATGCAGAGAAGACAGATCTTTTCTTACAAGCTGCAGGTAAAGAGTTTCAAGAAAATTTGGAGCTTCTTCTTGAAGATAAAGATGCTGAGCAAGGACTAAAGACCGACTGGAATGAGGTTGAAGGTGCTGTCTCACTGCTTGCCAAACGACAAAGAAGAAGGGATAAGATGGTAGTAAACACTACAAGTCCTTCCACCTCAACTTCTGACAAAATGGTAAAGCCTACTTTTATCGCTCCTAAGTTTGATGAGTCCATGCTAGATGAGCTTGTGAAGGGAATGCGTGACTTGAAGGTGAAGTTTGCAAAGCTTGAAGAAAAAGGCCAACCATCAGAGCCACTTCCTAGGCAAAGACAACAGCCCAAAGAAGGGTTTGTTAATAGATGTATTTGGTGTGATAGTACAAACCATGTAAGAAGGGATTGTGATGATTTTAGTGATGCTTTGTCAAAAGATGTTGTCTTTTTTAAGGATGGTAAAATCCACTTAAGAGAGACAGGTCTACCCTTGAGAACTAACTTTGGGAAGGGGGGAATGCAAACCTTAGTTGAAGATATGGCAACCAAGCATGCCACCTCTTCAGTTGAGGCAGCTACTTATGGAGTAAAAATTGAACATTTTTGTGATGAAGAGGTGAGTGACCATCATGGTCAAATTTGGCCAAATGTCATGCAATTAGCTACAAAGGGGAAGCTTACAAAAGAGATTCTACATGAAGCAGGTGATTGCATACGTCTAGAAACAGGATGGAATGATCCAGTGGACTCATTGTCAGTGCATGCCTACATTACAAAATGCCAACAAAATGAGGCAATTGTAGAAGAGAAGCGCAGACGTGAGAATGATGATGAAGGACCATCAAAAAGAGCTTCTAGAAGTGGGGGAAGAAGTGACTCAATGCCTTCTCAAACACCCTCAACACAAGGAGCATCTCCACCTGAAGTACTCATGGAGGAGTCTACAACAGGAAAGAAGAAAGAGCCAATGAAAGGTAAGACAAAAGGCCCAACTTATAAACTACAATCTGATATTGAGGTTGCTACAGATTTAAAGAAAGTCTTGGAGGAAAGGATCTTGAATAACAAGATTGAGTTTACTCTGGGAGAAGTTCTTGGCATTGCAAAGCGTGAATTCCATGAGGAGATCATTGACATCATCAAGAGAAAGAGGCAAACCCTTGCTGAAGTTTCTCGTCCACAGGTTGAAGGGGAAACCTCAAAGACACAAGGGATGCAACTGCAAAATAAGGAGAATGATGGAGCTGTGGTAGGATGCTACCAATCTAGTGGGAGAGTGAAGCAAGTGCATTTCTCGAATGATGATGAAGAAGTTGAAGATATTCCTAGGAGTTACTATTCACGAAGTCATTGGGCAAGGGCTACTACAGAAACTTTGGTCAAGGTAGGTGATCTTGAAGAGCCATTTGTTGCCTTGATTGACCATGGTTCAGAAATAAACATAATGTCAAAGAGTCTCTACAACAAGTGCAAATGGCCGATGGACACAGATCATGGCTGGATGGTAAAAGTGGCAAACAATTCATCCGGTGAATTGTATGCAGCATGTCCAGGTGTGAAGGTAACAATAGGTGATGTAAAGATTGACCAAAACTTCTTTGTACAGGATACATCTTCATATCATCTCATCCTTGGACAGCCCTACATTGTGGGAGTTCGAATGGAAACAAAGGTAATGGACGATGGTTCAGCATATGCTAGGATACGTAGCAAAGATGGTAAACGTGCTGTCCAATTCCTCACAGTTTGTGTAAACCATGAAAGAAATCGTGACAACCTCAGAGAACATCCTCTACCAAAGGTGAGCAAAGAGTTTCATGATCATAGAGAAATGATGGGTTTTGGCCAAGTACCATTGTAAAGCGGGATTGCAGTGGTACAGAAAGAAAAAGGGTCTCGCCTGATCCAAAAATAGGTGAAGCATTTTCAACGAGCTCCTTGGTAACAAAGAATGGATCAGTATGTTTTACAAAACTTGAAGATTTGAAGAGATGTGAGAAGCAATATGTGCATAATGTACAAATAGGCATGAAAAAGAGTGGGCTGCTAAAGCCTACTGAAAATGTTTTGGGTTTGTGTGAACAAGTTTCTTTTGTAGATACTATGGGTGAGCTTGATGCTATAATGAGGTCTAGTTTGCATCTTGAAAATGAAGTTGTGGAAGTTTGCTCTATGGAAATGTATCAAGTAATAGAAGCCTTTAAAGAAAGCCAAACAGTAGGCCCAGAAGTCCATGTTGAAACTAAATACAAGAGTGTAGCAAAGAAGGTGAAACCAGTAGCTTCACCCTTACCACCCAACAACAGGGAAAAGATTGAACAGGCTTCTTTACAACCAAGTTTGCGGAATCCTAAAAATATCGGGCATACCTTCACAAAGGAGTCTTTTCAAGAGTTGCAGATTGGTTGCGAGGAGTTTCTAACACAGGAGGAGA
The DNA here is from genome assembly GCF_014529385.1 of Adiantum capillus-veneris. Lineage (NCBI taxonomy): Eukaryota > Viridiplantae > Streptophyta > Polypodiopsida > Polypodiales > Pteridaceae > Adiantum > Adiantum capillus-veneris. The sequence goes on along the minus strand of NC_140932.1, from coordinate 113,710,795 downwards.
CAAAGTGCTTCAAAGAAATGCTTTCAAAGCATGGTAAGGCTTTTGCATTTGAGCCACATGAGATAGGATGTGTTGATCCTAATATTGTAGCTCCTATGGTAATTTTTACAATACCTCATGTGCCTTGGAATCTGCGGCCTATTCCGGTTCCAAAGGCTCATTTGCCAAAGTTGGTAGAGCTACTAAATGAGAAAATCAAAATGGGAATCTTGGAGCCTTCTTGTGCTCCATACTCAAACAGGTGGTTCACAGTTCCAAAGAAGAATGGTTCTCTACGCTTCATCCAAGATATGCAACCAGTGAACAAGGTGACAATTAGAAATGTAGGAACAGGTCCAATTGTGGATAAATTTGCAGAGGCGTTTTCAGGGAGGGCAATCTACTCAATGGGGGATCTCTACTCAGGGTATGATCAATTTCAGCTTGCAATCGAAAGCAGAGACTTGACAACCATGAGGACACCTTTGGGTTTGGTAAGGATGTGTACCTTGCCACAGGGAGCAACCAACTCGGTTGCACATATGATGAATGGGATGAATAAGGTCTTACGTGACTTTATTCCTCAAATCACAATGCCTTTCATTGATGATTTGCCTATCAAAGGATGTGAAGAAAGTGACAAAGATGAAGCTTTGGATCTCAAGGGATGTCGCAGGTTTGTGGTAAATCACATAAATGATTGTGATAAAATTTTGTCTAGGTTGGAAGAAGTGAATCTTACATTGTCAGGGAAAAAGTCTATGTTTGGTGTCAAAGAAGTGCTCATTGTGGGGCACATGTGCGGGCCATATGGTAGGAAACCTTGTCCATCAAAGGTAGATGCCATCCAAAGAATGAAAGAAACATGCACTAGCATCACTGAGGTTAGAAGGTTTCTGGGAGCATGTGTCTTCTATGTTATTTGGATTCCACATTATGCACATGTAGCTGATCCTCTTTATCAGCTGCTTAGAAAGAATCAAAAGTTTAAATGGACAGAAGCACATGTAAAATCCATGAAAAAGCTAAAGGAGTTACTCCAGTCAGCAACGACTTTGAGAAAGGTAGACTATGAGTGTCAAAGGCCAGTGATTGTGACAGTAGATACCAGTCCTACAGGGATTGGATGGGCAATAGGGCAAGATGACAAAGAAGGACACAGGTATGTGGTAAGATTTGGAGCAAAGGTACTAAGTGCTCGCCAAAGAAACTATCCACAGATAAAGAGAGAGTTATGGGGTATGGTTACAGCCTTGAAAAGTGGAAAAGAGTACCTAATTGGTGCATGTGTGGTTGTAGAAACAGATTGTCTACCACTTCTTGGGATGATTACAAGCTGCTCAACACCAGACATTGCTATGTTGCGGTGGATTGCCTACATTAAGTCCTTAAATCCCGAGTTTAAGCACATTGCAGGTAAAGACAATACAGTGGCAGATATGCTATCAAGGGCAAGGTATGAAGATGAGTCACAAATGATTGATGAGGGAGATGATGTAGGCACAAAATTCTATTCTATCTCTCATGTCAAAGGTAACAATGTCAACATGACTAATCCACTTGAATTGTTCTTGAAAGATCTTTATGAAGGTGATTGGCTTCTTATTGGAAGTTACTTGAGTACTCTAACAAAACAGGATGATTGGTCTGAACATGAATTCAAGAGGATACGCAGGAAAGCATATGGTTACTTTTTGAGGGATGGTTACTTGTGGAAGCATCCTAAACAAAAGGGTGCTACACCACAAAGGGTTATATGTAAAAAAGAGACTCAAGTAAAGCTCATGCAAGAGTTTCATGAGAGTCTATGGGCTGGACACAGGGGTGTGTGGGCAACCTTCTCCAAGTTGAAAGAAAAATACTGGTGGAAGGGTATGTATAAAGATGTATCTCAGTTTGTAGAGTCATGTGTAACTTGTCAAATGTATTCAAATGTTCGACATCGTGATGGATTGCACCCTACATATCCACTAGCCATGCACTATAAATGGGTTGTGGATCTAGTCACGATGCCTTTAGGACTCTGGCAGATGAGGTACTTGGTTCTTGCACGAGAGGACCTAACTAATCAGGTTGAAGGAAGAGCATTAAGAGCTAAAACCACAGAAGCTGTGTGCAAATTCCTTCTTGATGAGGTGATTTGCCGTTATGGTTGTGTGGGAAAGATCACTGCAGACAGAGGTGAACTGGATGCCGAAGAAGCAAGGGAGTGCTTTTCTAGATTATGAATCAAGCTTTCTCTTACTACAGCTTACAACCCTGAAGGCAATGGAAAGAGTGAAAGAGGGCACCCTCCTATCATCAAAGCTTTGGCCAAGGCTTGCGAAGGAAGAATTGGTGAGTGGCCAAAACTGTTATCATATGCTTTATGGGCTGATCGTACAACACATAGCTCAGTAACTGGCTACATGCCTGCGGAGCTAATGTATGGTCAAAAGCCAGTGATGCCGATTGAAGATACAATTCCTACATGGAATGTACTACCTTGGCAAGAGGGGCTTAGTAGGGAAGATCTCCTTGCATTGCGCATAAGGCAACTAGAGAGAAGACCTGGAGACATTGAGGCTGCAAAAGAACGACTCAAAAATGCAAGATTGAAAAACAAGGACTACTTTGATAAGCGACATCGGCTCAGGAGCAAAGCAATTGACAAAGGTGACTGGGTTTTAGTGTATGATAGTAGCCTTGATAACCAACACACAGTCATGCGTAAGTTTTCAAAAAGATGGTTTGGACCATATGTTGTAAAACATGTGCATGAAAATGCTACTTACAGCTTGTTTGAACTAGATGGCACAGAAGTAAAGATTCCCATTGCAGGAAAAAGGATCAAAATGTTTAAGAGAAGAGGAGACAATGATCCAGAAAATGCTGATGAGGAAGAAGAGCAAAACACAGGTGAAGATCAAAGTGAAAATGAAGCTCTGGAATCATCCAGTGAAGATGAAAGCAAGGAAGATGTACAAGAGGGCTGATCTTACAAAGAAATAATTTGGCACATACCGGAGGATGTGCAGGTTTAGAGGGGGTGGATGTCGTGCTGTGACATGTACATAGTGGGAACACATGCTACAAGAGATATCTTGTAACTTTTTAGATACATAATTATATTTCCTATAATGTACATATGCATATGTAAGTATAAAAATAAGCTTTCTATCTCATCTTATTATTTATCTCAAGGGTAATGTATTCTTACTTTACCATCAAAAAATACTATGGGAAAAGTGTCAATAGCTCCGCCTCTTTAACTTGGGGCAAAAAGCATTGATTCTTTATTTCTACTATTTCATTATCATCTCACACCCTATCTAGATCCTATATCTAGGGTAAACTCCAATATATATATATTCTATGTATTTTTTATACTTTTCTTATATTTCTTTTTAAATAGCTATTAGGAGAGAATCAAGTCCTAGTGGGACACTAGGTGGCATGATTTCAAAGATACACTTATTTTAATGCATTATTGCAAGCATGGTTACAAAACTTTGTCAAGGAGAAATGTCATGCTTTCATATGGCATGAGGTGTCCTTGGGAATTGAATGAAAGTCAAGGCTAAGGAGACCACATGAAGACTTTTGCTGCCATAAATGGACCCTATTTTGATGAATTTTTTACACAAGGTTCCAATCCGAATTGGAGAATGATTTTAAAATGAAATCGTAGCCAATGAGCTGACGTTTCTGCCCATATTTTTACTTTTTTATTTGGAGCTACGGTTGAGGAGATATGATTAAAATACTGGACCCCAGTCTGCCCACATCATGCAGGGACAGCTCATTTCCAACTTTTCCAATTCCTGTTCACACTGGCTCCTCTCTTCTTCTGTAAACCCTTGTGGGTTCCCTTCACCTATAAAAGGGGACCTCTTCTTCCTTGGAAGGAACTCAAGCATTCAAGCCATTGATGAGAGGAATTCTCGAGGGAGTGAGTAGTAATGCCTAATTATACTTAGCCATTAACATAAGCCCAAGCCTACACTTTCTCCTAGAAGGAGACTAGCCATTCTTGCAACAAGCTAACCTTGAAAGATCAACTCTAATCAAAGAAGGTCTTGCACTTGGTGTATCAATCAAAGTGGAATTATCCACTCTTCTTCTCTCTCCCATCAATAATGGTGCCGAAGGGTTTCAAGTAAGATGTGTTCTACATTGATGTTTTCTTGATTTCTTGTTTTCATTTTCATCTCTAATCCAACATATATATATGTATCTAATCTCATCTCCTAAAGCAAACCTATCTCTCTCATTCTTAGTAATTCATCCTCTCTGCAAATTCTAGGTTCTCTTTGCTACAGGTACATCTCTCCCCGCAGTATCCTTATTGCTTACGGGCAAGAATAGGGCTTGGGAGGGAAACTTCTCATCTCTTCACTTCTCTCATATCTACATTTCTCACATACTATCGTAGATGAATAACCCACATGATGATCATTTCTATCGCTTTCACTCTGTACGATCTATTAGAATTAACGTATGGATTAGCCGTAAAATACACTTTCAACAACGTATAGTGTTTCTCTTTGGCCCTGAAAGGCTCAATGAAATACTTCTATCACCAGATCCCATCATACTACCTCTCATAGACTATAATTTTTCTTTTGATGTAAGCGTAGTTATCTTGCTATGAACCAAGAGGATTTGTACACACAATTAATCCCAATCACTAGACAAAATATATATATTATGGTAAGCACAAAACTACAATTCCAAAGAACAATTCGTAGCCTATTTGGTCAGCCAAGATTGAATGCCATTAACTCATCCATTAACCCTTTCATATTACCCATGATACGATATGACCATAGCCTTGATGTTTTCATCTTCGTTTTGTTTTGACATTCTCTTTTGCGTTCTTTCTTTGTGTGTGTGTAAGTGCAAGAGAGAAAGGGTGAGTCTTCTTTGATTGCACTTCTTTCCAAACCTTAGTCTTCATGGCATCTATGGTTTAACTCCTTCATATAGTTTTTGTTGAGTTCTCTCACAAACTCTCACAGCCATAAGCCCGGTGCTTTCCTGGCAAGACCGCAAATTTCTCGACAACGTTTACCATCTTTGCTATGTATCCTAGCATATGCAGAACCATCGTCCATTACCTTTGTTTCCATTCAAACTCCCACAATGTAGGGCTGTCCATGGATGAGATGATATGAAGATGTATCCTATACAAAGAAGTTTTGGTCAATCTTTACATCACCTATTGTCACCTTCACACCTGGACATGCTGCATACAATTCACCGGATGAATTGTTTGCCACTTTTACCATCCAGCCATGATCTGTGTCCATTGGCCATTTGCACTTGTTGTAGAGACTCTTTGATATTATGTTTATTTCTGAACCATGGTCAAATTAAGGCAACAAATGGTTCTTCAAGATCACCTACCTTGACCAAAGTTTCTGTAGTAGCCCTTGCCCAGTGACTTCGTGAATAGTAGCTCCTAGGAATATCTTCAACTTCTTCATCAACATTTGAGAAATGCACTTGCTTCACTCTCCCACTAGATTGGTAGCATCCTACCATAGCTCCATCATCCTCCTTATTTTGCAGCTGCATCCCTTGTGTCTTTGAGGTTTCCCCTTCAACCTGTGGACAAGAAACTTCAGCAAGGGTTTGCCTCTTCCTCTTGATGATGTCAATGATCTCCTCATGGAATTCACGCTTTACAATGCCAATAACTTCTCCCAGAGTAAACTCAATCTTTCTATTTAAGATCCTTTCCTCCAAGACTTTCTTTAAATCTATAGCAACCTCAATATCAGATTGTAGTTTATAAGTTGGGCCTTTTGTCTTACCTTTTGCTGGCTCTTTCTTCTTTCCTGTTGTAGACTCCTCCATGAGTACTTCAGGTGGAGATGCTCCTTGTGTTGAGGTGTTTGAGAAGGCATTGAGTCGCTTCTGCCCCCACTTCTAGAAGCTCTTTTTGATGGTCCTTCATCAGCATTCTCACGTCTGCGCTTCTCTTCTACAATAGCCTCATTTTGTTGGCATTTTGTAATGTAGGCATGCACTGACAATGAGTCCACTGGATCATTCCATCCTATTTCTAGACATATGCAATCACCCGCTTCATGTAGAATCTCTTTTTTAAGCTTTCCCTTTTTAGCTAATTGCATGACATTTTGCCAAATTTGACCATGATGGTCATTCACCTCTTCATCACTAAGATGCTCAATTTTTACTCCATAAGTATCTGCCTCAACTGAAGAGGTGGCATGGTTAGTTGCCATATCTTCAACTAAGGTTTTCATCCCCCCCTTCCCAAAGTTAGTTCTCAAGGGTAGACCTGTCTCTCTTAAGTGGATTTTACCATCCTTAAAAAGACAACATCTTTTGATAAAGAATCACTAAAATCATCACAATCCCTTCTTACATGGTCTGTACTATCACACCAAATACATCTATTAACAAACCCTTCTTTGGGTTGTTGCCTTTGCCTAGGAAGTGACCCTGATGACTGGCCTTTTTCTTCAAGCTTTGCAAGCTTCACCTTCAAGTCACACATTCCCTTCACAAGCTCATCTAGCATGGACTCATCAAACTTAGGAGCGATAAAAGTAGGCTTTACCATTTTGTTAGAAGTTGAGGTTGAAGGACTTGTAGTGTTTACTACCATCTTGTACCTTCTTCTTTGTCGTTTGGCAAGCAACGAGACAGCACCTTCAACTTCATTCCAGTCGGTTTTTAGTCCTTGCTCATCATCTTTATCTTCAAGAAGAAGCTCCAAATTTTCTTGAAACTCTTTACCTGCGGATTGTAAGAAAAGATATGTCTTCTCTGCATCTAGTGTGGCCCTTTCTGTCCTGGTGAGTTGTGCATAGAGCCGCTCAAATTCCCTAAGTAGCTCTATTATTGATAGTCATTGCTTTTGCTTGACTACCCATTCTAAGAACATCCTTTTTGTCACTGTCTCCGAGTCCTCCATGAAATATTCCTCCTTTAAAGCTACTTTGAGTTCTTCCCAATTTCTCCCATGCCCATCTTTAATTCCCCTAACATGCTCCCTAATTTCTAGAGCAACAACTAGCTCAAAGCTTTGAATCATATCACCTTCTGACACGCGATGCAGCTCCACCTTCTTCACATACTCGCGTAAGTACTTGGTTACATCTTTGCCATTGAAATGATCCATTCTGTTGACGACCGCTTATATGGCCTTCGTTGCTGAAATCTCCCTTCTTTCAGTAGCATGTTGTTGTTGCATGAACATTGTAAATGCTTGAAACATTTGCATTGTTTCTAGGTCAAAATGCATACCTTGTGGCTCAACATGATCACCCATGGTTACCCACAAACTCTCACCCTGGCAGATTCGCGTCAGGTTCACCAAAAATATGTCAAGAAATTGGCGGTCTTGCCAGGAAGGCACCGGGCCTCTTGCTGTGAGAGTTTGTGAGGAAGCTCAAGGGTTATGAGAAGGAGCTAAGATGTAGATAACATAGCTTCCAAAGCTAAAGAAGAAATGTAGCCAAAGAAGCCGCTCACTTTTCCTTACAAACACACACGTGATGGAGAGAACTCATGAAAGATAGTCAGAACAAAACAAAAATGAAACAATCAAGATTCCGATCATATCGTATCATGGGTAGGATAAAAGGGTTAATGGGTGAGTTAATGATATCTAATCTTTGTTTTCCAAATAAGCTACGGATTGCTCTTTGGAACTGTAGCTTTGTGCTTACTATAATGTATATATTTTGTCTAGTAATTGGGATTAGTTGTGAGTACAAATCCTCTTGATTCATAATAAAATAACCACATTCACATCAAAAGAGAAGTCATAGTCAATAATAGCTAGTATGATGGGATCTGGTAAGAGAAGAAATTCGTTGAGCCTTTCAGGACCAAATAGAAACACTATGCGTTGCTGAAAGTGAATCTTTCGCCTAATCCAAATGTTGACTCTAATAGATTGCACTGAATGGAATTGAAAGAAATTACCTCTATGTGGATAATGGTTATTCATCAATGATATACTTAGTATGTTCAAAGATAAAGGTGTGAAAGAAGTGAAAGGAGAAGAAGAAGAGAGTTTCTCTCCCAAGCCCTATTGTTGCCCTTAGGCAATAAGGATACTGCGGGGAGAGAAGTACCTATAGCAAGGAGATTCTAGAGTTTGTGAAATAGAATGAGAACCTTAAGAGAGAGAGATGCTTGTGGAAGATGAAGATATGGTTACTAACCTTGTGCACATAATAGTTCCCCGCAAGAAGGTTGTACCCATTACATTGACAAGGTTGCTGTTTGATTACCTTCCAATGAAACAATTAGGACACAACAAGAGAGATCAAAGGAGTAGTAAAGATAGATTTAGAGATAGATCTAAGTGTGGTGGTGGTATTAAAGATAGATAATGAGAGATAGAGATAGAGTTAGAGAAAAGTATTGGATTAGATATGCAAATGAAAGTAAAACTAGCAACATGTATCTTACATGAGAACAATCGCCACCACCTTAATGGAGAGAGATGATGAGGCAAGACTTCAGCCTTTCTTCAAGAGAAAGTGTGGCACTAAGATGAGTGTGTCACTATGGAATTGAGCTATTCTCACTCACTCATAACTTGCCTCAATGAAGAGAAGGTTGCCCTTTTTATAGGTGAGGGAGCCATGTTTTACATAATCACTTGATTAGGCTAAAGAGTTAGACCAAATCAAATGTTCTTTGGATATTTCTTAAAATGGGCAATATTAGGACTCAAAATATCATGAAATTCATCATTTTTGGTCATTGAGGCTCCATGTGGGTGCATGATGTATGTGGGCCCCACCTAGGCATCTTCTGTGTGGCTCCAGCAGGGGGTCCCAACTTGTGTGTCTTGTCCTTCAAGGCATCTTTGAGGTGTCACATTCACATGCTTATGTCTTTTACCCTCCAAATATATTACTTTATGGAAAAAGACCAAGATTACCTCTTTTCATTTGATTCACCTGTTTACCATCTCTTCTTGCAGTGTAGTTGTGAGAGGGTTTTTCACTGGTTTCCCTATAACTTTTGACCTGTAACTCGGATTGACATGCTTCAAAAGGCAAAATTGTCCTACTAAAAGAGCTTGACTTGGTTTTGGCCTTTTCTCCATGCCCTTAGGTCAGGATTTTCAAATTGGGATGGTCCAAAAAGCTTTGGATCTTCCTTTTCATAAAGTCTTCTAGTAGGCCCTTCCCTCTTGTATGTATCCAAGAAGGTATGCATTATTGAAGGGTTATATTATTACATAAATGTGAAAAGAAGAAAATAATTTATATATGATGGGGTATATCCGAGATACTATAAGAAATATACAAATTCTTTTCCCCCATACAAAAAGAGACACAATTATTGGTACTTCTCTTGCAATACTTTCTAATAATAATGTACATTTATATTACTTCAAAGGTACTACTAAGGTATGGTAGAAAGCTTCTATTTATGTATATGAGTATTATATGAAGTATACTTATGCGTCAAAAAGTCACAAGATAAATTGTTTAATGCCCATTCCCACTATATACGTGCCACAACACGACAACGTCTAGCATCCTTCCCTTCCACTTTTGTTTCCTTATGTGCCAGTATCTATTTTGGAACTAAGATCTCCTCAAGTTCCTCAACTTTGGGTTGTTCCTCACCTATAATATCCTCTAGCACATCACCCACATAGGGTTTGAGAAGACTCACATGGAAAGCATTGTGAATCTTCCAACTATCAGGCAATTCCATTCTATAGTTGGCATCGTTGATCTTCTCTATTACTTGAAAAGGCCCATACTAAGCTTCGTGAACAGGGTTTCCTTGTCTTTCCGCTTCTTTTAAGCGTGCCTTTTCAAACCGTAACAAGAACCAATCACAAAGTGAAAACAACAATTCATGACAGTGATGATCAACTCTTTCTTCTCCTTTGCCCGAGTCTTTTCAAGGGCATGCTTTATTTTCTGATACATTTCATGCATATTTTGCACATGCTCATCTGCTTGAAAAATCTTATCCTTTGTATGGAAGATGGGAGGAACTTTCTTGCCACCTTCAACTATTTCAAAAGGTGCCTTGCCTATTGAAGAATGTTGTGTATTATTATATGCATACTCAACCAATGGAAAATACTGCTCCCACATTGTCTTATGCTCTGACACATAGCATTTCAGTAGATCCAAAATAGTTGAATTTGCCTCTTCTGGCTGTCCATCAGTCTAGGGATGAAATGATTATGAGAACCTTAAGCGTAGTGCCCATATTCTCAAATATGCCTCTCCATAATAAGCTTGTCATCTGTTTATCATGATCACTCACAATAGTTTGTGGCATACCATGGTACTTAACCACATTATGCATGAAAATCCATGCCATCTGATCTGGTTTTATCTTCTTCCTGTCAAGAATGAAATGAGCTTTGCTTATTGAACCTGCAAACGATACTCCAAATACCATCATTCATGTCTATGTCCTTGGAAGATCAAAGATAAAATTCATAGCTATGCCTTCCCATGGTTTATCTAGAATAGGCAATGGCTGTAAAAGCCGTGGTGCTTTTTGCCTATCAAACTTGACCTTTTGGCATGTCAAACATTGCCGCACAAAATCATCCACATCTCTTCTCAAAGTAGGCCAATAAAAGAGTGTCTCTACCGCTTTCACTGTTGCATCAATGCCTCGATGCCCTGCATATGGTGGAGAATGACTCTCAATCATAACCTTATTCCTCAATGTCCTAGACATGCAAAGTCTACCGTGCATCAACATAAATCCATCCTTGAGAAGATAATGTTCATTATGTTGTCCATCAACAGGGTGATTATAAATTCGGGCAAAAATCTTCATCGTCAAAATATTGTTCCTTCATATCATCAAGCTCATGATGATAAGGAATTGACACAACTGAAATTTGTGGCTTTCGTGATAAAGCATCAGTCACAACATTCTTTTTGCCTTCAACATGCACAATCTGAAAGTGGAACATTGTTAGAAAGTTTGCCCAACGCATATGCTTTTTTGAAAAGTTAGTATGTTGCAAGAAGTAGCGTACAGTCTGATGATCTGTCTGGACAACAAAATTTGCCCCTAGAAGATAGTGTTTCCAGCTAGAAAGTACATGAATTATGACAAACAATTCTTTCTCATAGACTTGCATAGTCGGTTCTGGTCCTCTAAGGATTCTACTTTCATAAGCCTCTACCTGGCCATCTTGCATTCACACTGCACCAATGCTATTGCCGCATGCATAACATTGGAGAACAATGGCTTCTTGAGATCTGGCAAAATGATCACTGGACTTGAAGTCATCTTTTTGTAAAGAAGATTGAAAGCTGAAATCTCTTTCTCTGTCTACTTGAAAGAGACTTCTTTCTTCTGTAAAGCATATAAAGGTGAAGCAATCTCTACAAAATTGCATATAAACCTCTTATAGTAAGGACACACACCAGGAAGCTGCAAACATCATGAACAGTCTTCAAATCTGGCCATGTCCTAATTGCTTCTACCTTGGCAAGATCCATTTTCACACCATCCTTTAATACTATGTGTCCAAGAAACTGGATTTCTTCCACAAAGAATTCACTCTTCTTGCTCATTAATAAGCAATTTGTTATTGCAAAGCTCAATAATAACTACTGTCAAGTGTTCTCTGTGCTCCTAGTCATTCTTTGAAAAGACTATCAAGTCGTTAAAGAATGTTCCAACAAACTGCCTGTATGGATGGAAAATCGTGTCCATCATTCTATTAAACATAGCAGGAGCATTTGTAAGCCCAAATGGCATTACTAGGAACTCATATAACAAAAAGTCATTCTAAAAGTAGTCTTATGCACATCTTCTGGCCTAATCCTTATCTGATGGTATCCACTTTTTAGATCTAACCTGTTGAAAATTGACACTCCTTCCAAGCGGTCAAGGATGTAGTCAATCCTTGGAATCAGGAATCTATTCTTGATGGTGTTCTTTTTCAGTGCGCGGTAATCTATACACATGCACCAAGAAACATCCTTCTTTTGCACTAAGAGCACTAGTGAAAAAAAAGGAGATGAACTTGGTTGAATCAACCCCTTTTCTAACAACTCATTCACCTGGCTCAAAATCTCTTTCTGTAGGGCTGCTTTAACCCTATATAGAGATCTATTTGGTGGGCTATTTCCTGGCACCAATTCTATTGCATGAACCTCATACCTCTCCAACAATAACTGTGATGATAAGGAGTCAGAAAAACAGTAACTGAATTGAGATAAAATCTCTGACGTGTCTTTATCTAACACCGATAAATTTGAGTCATCGCTTTCTTTAACATCACATACATGCTTTGATGCCCAACGTAGAAGCTAATTTTAGTGAGATAAAGTTTGCCTTTGCATTAGGAAAAATAAGCACATATTGATCCCGAACTTTACCCCAAGCTCTATATCGCTCACTAGTATATCAGATTGGCTTGTCTCCCAGCATATCTAGCACTAGACCTGCTGAAGGTTTGAGCTTCTTTCCTTTTATGTCATCTTTGTTTTCCAAATCAATTGATATCTTCTTTTTGTCCGGACAAATGGACACAATGTGACTAGCTAGTCTTCTCACACTCAAAGCACTTTCCCTCAGCCATCAAAGCCTTTCTCGCTTCAGGAGACTTTTGCACAAAAGACTTCTTTTGGTCCTTTGACTATTGTCTAAAGAACTTGGCTGGCTTCTTCTTAAACTGCCATGATTTACCTGTGTCGTGAGGAGTCTGAGAAACCTATTTACCAAATGGCTTCTTTGCTGAAAATTACTCAGATTTGTCTTCTTCAATGATGCCCATGAAACCACTTGATTGTCCTATAAACAATGCATTCCCTTCAATCAACTGAGTCAAAGTGGTCTTTTTTTTCCCTTTACCGAGCCGGAATGCCGAGCATATCGATCGGCCACTCTCGCAAGGCAAAAGCTTTTGTCACTGATTTTAATGTAAATACCATATACACCCACACTTCGGGATGGTAAGCCTACTAAATCTTTTACAGCCTGTGTCTCTATCTAACACAGAGAATCCCAGGGGGACTTCGTTAGGACCATGATAGCAACCACAAGCCCGTAAAGGACCCACGTACTGTAGGACTAATGGTGTTGCAAGGGGACCCGCACCCACTAAGGCCTTCAAACCTCGATGGGTTTTTCCAATGAAAATGCCATACCCAATTCGAGCGTTGGCTATTAGGTGGAGTCAAGCAAGTAGCAATTGGATTCTCCTATGCTCTTCTTGCCGCATTTGGTGAGACATGTCGTAAAGTCAATATCCCCGAGTCTTTAGTTCATCAAACTTCCACTTTAAGGAAAATATCATCACTCCCCAACCCCACCCCACCCCCCCCCCCCCCACGGGCGTTGAAGGGATTTAAGTAAACTCCGATTCATCCAATCGGTTCCAAGGCTCTTGGGTATTTGTGCATGCCTCGACCAGGAGAGCATCCCTAGGGTGGAACCTAGAAGAAACTTCCCCAAGGTGCAAATGAGGACTACCGAGAGTCGCTCTCCACTATCCTCCCCACCAAGGAGGTACTCCACTTAGTTAGAAAGGTTTGGTCGAATCAACCGAACGGTTAAAAAAGTGGTGTTTAGATTTTTGTGTAGATCACTACCCTCTACCCATTCCTTGGATAGGCATCTATTTACTACGTCCATGTCCAATCGTTAGCCGCATATCTGCACACTTGTTACGCACACTCATTGCATGATGATCAGTGAGGGGTTCTCCATTTCCTATCTAGTTGTGCCCCGTGGAGGCGACCGCTCGAGCGACTAGACCAAACGATGCAACACCAGGACTTCCTGGGAGGTCAAGTTAGTATTTGTAGAGTAGATTTGGAGCTCTTGGGACAGCCCACAACAATATTTCTCTATCTGCTCGGTCAATGGCACAATCCTGTAAGAAGTGACTAGAAGCAAAGAATTCCAAAACATCATGTTATAATCTTCCAAATCCTTCCATTTAGATGCATCAAGCTTGTGCCAAGCTGACATAACATAAACCTCAAACTTATTGAACAACCAAGCAGAAGAAAATACTTGCTTAAATTAAATCCAAGTGGAAGGAGCTTGCCCCTGCATCAACAATGTAGTCCACCACTGACTTTCATTGTCTTTCAAAAAGGTGGCAGCTTTGCGGACCTTAGAAGGCAACGTAAAGTTCTCTCTAGCAAAACTGCGGCACCAAATTGTTGTAACAAGGAGAGAGCTATTGTCACCAGGTGGTGATATTTCTGCAGTTGCTTTCCCTATTTATTTAAATATAAATATCCTTTTTCTATTTCTTTAGCTACTGTTGATTTCTCCTCTTGGATCATTGCTTGGCCAGAGAGAAGATAGCCATTGGGACTTTGGACTAATGGTTTGTATGAGCCTTAGAACTGCCACAAGAGAGCAGAATGACACTGGATGAGGATGATATGCTTGGCCAATGGAGAATGTACTGGACAGTGTACCTGGCCGGACATGAAGGTTCACTCTTGTGAGTGGCAACTGAATGGACACTGTATTTGAGCCACATTGCATTTTTACATGTGGTCTTGGTGTTGAAAGATGGTCAACTGACCAGAGGGAATGTAGTGGAAGTGATCCTTAAAATCTAGGGAGCTACTATTTTTAACCAACAAAATGTGTTCGCGTCATTATGCTCAAAATGAAAAGAGGAACGTTGTATTACTTTGCTCTAATAGCTTTAATAAGATTTCAAGATATTTTACTACAAGCTATGCAAGCATCAATCACTCAATAAATGATGCATTTAAACCATCTATAATGGCGGGTCGCCAGCCGGTTCATAGATAAAGTTGGTGATGCAAAAGAGGGAGTTGTAGTGTGACGTACTTTGGGCTGTGACATACCTAATCTTGGTTGGTGACCATGAAACCTCAAAGGTGTAGTATAAATGAATAAGCTATAAGACCGCAAGCATAAGGAAGGTTGAGGCTGTTGAGGGTGCTGCAAAATCCAAGGATAATATAGATAGAGGCGTGAGGTTGTGGGTTACAATATTTTGGTGCAAGTGAAGGATAGATCAAATGTGAGAGGAAAGTATGACATGCCAACATCAATGAGGTAGAGGCATGTGAAGGGATTAAGTGTCTGTAACTTGGCTTGCAAGGTTTTCTCTTGCTCTTGCTCGAGTACTCTGATCATCCTTGTTTTTGTTGTTTTGACATTCTAACTTTTCATCACACATGCATGAATAGTTCTCTTCATTACGAATGCACAAGATTATCAGCTTCATTCCTTACAAGGCTTTGTGTTTTCAACAACCACTTAGACAAGGGCTTATATTGATTGGTCCTCCTCTAGTCTTTTCTTTACAAGAAGCAGCATTGGGCATGGATTGATTGGTCCTTTGGCACTTTGTTAACAAGGATATTGATTATGTGTACCTTTAGATTAGACAATTCATTTGACACATAGCACACCCAATTGCCTCCCACTATGCATGATTCAACACACATTGCATGATCTAGCTATCCCTTCACATTATGAGGCACTCTAGCGTACAAGCTCTTCTTAAAATTAACCACTAACCATGTGCTCTCCTAGATTTTGATGCTTTATAATTGGATAGAAGTTTGATTTAATCCCACAAATGGTGACCTTTTGTATCTTATAGAGCCAATGGTGCTCCTTCTTCCTCCCTTGATCAGGCAATGTACTCCCGTCAAGACAACCTCTCTTTTTCATCAACAACTCTCTCTCTCTCTCTCTCTCTCTCTCTCTCTCTCTCTCTCTCTCTCTCTCTCTCTCTCTCTCTCTCTCTCTCTCTCTCACACACACACACACACACACACACACATGGTATACCATCATCCTCATGGTAGTGATAGGAAGGATAAAACAAAGATTGGACAACATAGTCTAAGATGAAATATTAAGTTAGAAACATGGTCTATTAGGCATCAAAGTTTGGTTTTTACGGTGAATAACCAATGTTTGGGAAAAGAGTTTCCCCCAAGCAGACATAAATTCCTCTAAGGCAGTTTTTGACGAGAGATTCTCCAAAATATTCTCTGTTTTTTCTTTATATACTTTTATACCAAATCCCAATAACACAATAATAGAGAATTTGGGAATCTCCCAAGTCTCACTTTCAAAAAATGCTTAATATTTGACCATGTGCAATGCGGTCAAATTTGAAGCATGTTTTCAAAGTGGAGGTAAAAGGGTTTGCCTCACTCAATGTTACAAGCATTTATGTTTTTGACAAAAACATATTTATCATCTTGGTGATTCCCAAATCATTTGAAAAGTCCCAAACTCCACATAATATGGTGTTAAATACAAATTTTTTCCCCCCTTACTGTTTCAATCAACCAATTTTAGTTTCAAACAGCTCAAGGCTAAACTAAGGCACAATTTTCTCAAAAATTGTGTATATCTAGTAGCTAGAGGCCCTATTTTGATCTACCTAGAGGCGTTCAACATGCCACCTTTCTTTATATCTATGTTCCTTTCATTATGAAAATGTCATGAGCCAATATGAGGGATGACATGTGCATTTAGGGACAAGGATCTCAACCTAAGATCAACAATCACCTTCTTGCAACCTCACCTAGCTAGGTGTACAGTTTTTTTGGAGAAATAGCTCATGATATTGAATAGAAAAGAAATTTGAAAAGATGTCCTTTTCTCACATGAAATACTATTAAAAGCATTGTGTGTACATACATTACCATAAGTTTGTGCTCAATGGTATTGTATTTGTCTTTGCCTATTTTTATATGATAATAAGACACATAGTGTGGATCTCGATGTCTCTAGGTAATCATTTTCTTCAATTTGACTCAAGAAAAATAATGCACATGCACAACTAATACTACATGTGTGCTTTGTTTACTTCAATCATCTTAGATATTTTCTAGCATATGAGAAAACTAAATATTGCTTCTACCAACAAAGTGGATATCTAATCATTGTGTGATTGTACATGGCCTATTGATTAAGACTTGTTCTATCATTTTTACGATACAATTAACTTAGTTTGAATCAAGATACACAAACATGCCTTTTTGATCAAGTGTGAACATGTACATAAGGCCCAAAAGTATGTAGCGTATTACTTTTTTTCTCATTAATTTGAATAAGAAATGGTGCAAATGCAGTCTCTCAAATCATCCATGCTATATATTTTAGATTCCAAGTTTACTAGTCTAGAGGAAAATCATTGCTACAATAGCATACATCAATTTCCAATTACAAAAGCAAAGCTAGATAGAGAAGTATTTTTCAAGCTCAAAAGTGAAAAGCTCTAATGTTATAGCTCTAAAAATTATGATCCCCCACTACCTATATACAAAGAAGCTCAATGATGGTTCATTGATCATTCTCATCTTATATGTGGATGACATGCTAATTGTTGGGAAGAACATTGAGGAAATTTCTAATCTAAATAAGATATTGAGTAAGAACTTTTCCATGAAAGATTAGGGAAAGCAAACCATTTTCTTGGTATGTGTATCAAGAGGGATGGGAAGCAAGATGTCTTTGAATTATCTCAAAAACCATACATCCACAAGGTCTTGCAACGTTTTAATATGCATAGAGGCAGTGAGTACCTCAATCTAGACATATTTAAAACTTAGCAAGGAGGATTATCCCACTCAAATATTGAGAGAGTAGAGATGGCTCAAGTGCCATATCCTTCTGATGTGGACAATATCATGTATGCTATAGTAGCTACAAAATTAGAGATTGCATTTATTGTGGTAGTGGTAAGCATATATATGGATAATCCTAGCAAGAAGCACTAGGAAGAAGTCAAGCATATCCTCAAATACGTGAAGGGTACACCAAGTAAGTTTTTGTGCTTTTGTAATAGCAATGCATCTATTGTGGGTTAGAAAAATTCCAATTATGTAAGATGTGCACAAAATAGAAGATCCACTTCTAGATATACCTTTATCTTTGTGGAAGGAGCCATTTTTTGGAGGTCACATCTCCAGGATTGTGCATCCTCTTCCACTACATAGGCATAGTATGTTGCAGCTCTAGATGCTAGCAAGAGGTAGTATGGCTAGATGTCTAGTGGGATATTTAGGCATATGTGAGGTTTAGATTTTGCATTGTGATAGTCACAGTGCCTTAGCATTAGCAAATAATCTCGTGTTTCATTCCAAAATGAAAAACATTGAGGTGCGACATCTCATTCAAAATTTCTTGATTGACAAGCATATAGAGGTAGTTAAGGTTCATAAAGAAGACAACCCTACAAATGCTCTTACAGAGGACTTAGCTACCGAGCGGTTCACTCCTACATAGAGTTAATGGGTGTAGATTGAAGCCATTGAGATGCTTCATAGGTTGTATATGTTTTATACAGGTTTTTACTTTTGTTTCCGCTTAGGCCACATTGGCCTTCAAGTGGGAGGCTATTGGGGCTATGGACCATGTGGCCATCCATTAATCTACTAACCATATCACTAACTCTATTCATTGATATAATTGTATAATGAGCCATGTGAGGTATTCCTCATTGCAACTCCACCAAATAGGATAGGGTCTCCTTCTCCAACGCACGGTAATGCATGTATGCACTCACACCTATGCACCACATTTTACTCTAGCCTATCATTAGGAAAAATTTGGACTCACAAAGGGGCCCTTTAAGGAGTTTGACTTTACCTCTCTCTACCAAAACGGGCACATGGATAAATTTTTGCAAACAAACTCCAAAGTTGGCAGATGTTTGACAGTTAGAATGTCCTCTTCAAGCTCTATCTACTGATATATGGCACGCCGTGAGATTCCTCATATTTTAGAAGATTATTTTTTTGATTCACTTAGATTCTGACAGAGTTGTCACATCATAGGTGAATCAAAACAAGAATCTTCTATAATATGAGGAATCTCGTGGCGTGCTATATATCAGTAGATAGAGCTTGAAGAGGAAATTCTAACTTTCAAACCTCCGCCAACTTTGGAGTTTGTTTGCAAAAATTTATCCATGCGCCCGTTTTGGTAGAGAGAGTTAAAGTCAAACTCCTTAAAGGGCCCCTTTGTGAGTCCAATTTTTCCTAATGCTTCTCATTGAAGCCAATGGGAGCATGAATCACTTCATTCCATGAGGGCAAAGAATAACTGATGAAAATTCCTTCTCAACCTTGATGTTTGGTTTGACAAGCTCTAATAGTTCTGACTGGGAAATTGACCTTTATCTAAGAGAGAGCTCTTGGTCTACATGTCTTCTTATGGACGTTCCATGTAGATTTTTTTTCATAGTTTTAGTCTCTTTGGACCATCATTGACATGCATATTCAAAGCCTAGATCATTGGTTTGGAAAATGGGAAATCGTAGAATCTCTTTTTTGTGGGAAGCATTATTTGCAATCATCTTGCAATTTTGAATCATGAACGGAGCTCTTTTTAGCCCTAAACCATTTGCATAGATGCAACTTATAAAATCACTTATTCTCCCCTAGTCTTAATTCAGTTGTGAACATGAAGTATTAGTAGAGTTTCAGAAGCTTGGGTGTGTGTGTATGTGAAGTATAAATAGACCTAACAATATACATTGAGCATGTAAATATAGTACTATGACAATGATTTTAGTGCCCATATATTAAGCAAATAGAGTACCATAAGGAATCATAGATCTCCAATGTACAAGGTCACAATGGCTTAATACACCAGTGCTGCTAGATGCAATAAGGGCTTTTTGCCATGTCTCAAGGGTCCAAATTGCAACTCAGGGTAGTGGGTATTAAAAATATCTCTCACATTCTCCCATGACTACAAGGTGGAGTGACTAGTGTCAATAGGATCTTAGGGTGCCCTTATTGTACCGTTTGGTACTTGGTTTACAATGGCATACTAGTTAATTTTAGTAGGAAAATATAACAATGATGCTTTATCTTGGATTTAGCTCTTGATCAAAATAGAAATTTTCCACTTTTGATACATAGAAACATGCACATGCATGGCTGCTAGCAACTATTTTTTCTTCGAGCGATCACCCAACTTTTGTGGATCCATTGGATCTTTCTCTAGTTTTCTCCCTTATACTCTCTCTCTCTCTCTCTCTCTCTCTCTCTCTCTCTCTCTCTCTCTCTCTCTCTCTCTCTCTGTTTGTGTGTGTATGTGTGTTCCATTTATTCGATCAAAATTTAATGATACTTTAAACATTTAATTCAACATTATACGTGAATAATAAAATTATTCACATAAAAATAAAATAAAAAACATTATTTTGATTTTTATCATTTTGATTAAAAGAGTAATCAATCAAAAGCACATTGATCTAAACATTTATAGACCAAAAAGTTTTCAGTGAAAATGTAGGGGTATTTAAAAAAGAGCACATATTGTCTGAAAAATTATCAACAATATACAGAGTGCACACGTGTAGACACACATACAAAGTAGTAGTTTCTCTCTTTATCAATCCCACAAGCTAACATGCACAGTAGCACATTTATACTCTCATTTATAGAGTGTTGAGGGCACACTTCATTGGTAAATCTCTCAACCACAAATCTTTGAATAAAAGTAAATTTTGAACTTTTTAAAAAAAAAGTCTATGTGCTTATGTTTGTGTTTGATTCACCTCATTGCATCTCCTACTCACGTTTGGGTTGTGTTTATTGTTTAAATATTTTTTTTAAAGGTTATGATCCACGCCATGATGCCTCTTACCCTAGAGATAATTTAGGGGGATGTAGAAATTAGATATTATCGTGAGTTATATTGATCCACATGACATGCATCTCTTACTCCCATAATAATTTAGGAAAGAATTAGATAGCATGACTCTTGTTATTGATTCATCTTTCGATGTCTCTTACAAAGTCATTGCTTTAGGAGACCATTGGATATCTTCTTTCCTATTATGAATTAGATAGCATGACTTTTGTTATTGATTCATCTTTTGATGTCTCTTGCCAAGTCATTGCTTTAGGAGACCATTAGATATCTTGTTTCCTTTTATGAATTGTCTCACGATGTCTCTTACTTGATATGGTGCTTTACGATACAACTTTCCCCCACATTATGAGCCTTGGCTCTTAAAACTAGAGAAGATGCTCCCAAACACATATTCTATGCAAATTAATTTTATCCCGTGAGCTATCAATGTATATGATTCTTAGAGTTTGAATCCTTGGCTCATCTCTTGCGCTTACAATGGGGCCAAAACCCCCTGTGTTTGACCTTGGATGGACCTGGATTCTTACAATGCGAGGGGTATATTGCATTGTTGTAGTGCTACTAATAGTTTGCATACCCTTTTTAGCATTTGAATCCTAGCCTCATCCCTCGCTCTTACAATGGGGCTAAAAACCCTTGTGTTTGATCTTAGATGGTCTTGCATTCTTACAATGAGAGAGAGAGAGAGAGAGAGAGAGAGAGAAAGTGAGAGAGAGAGTTCCATTATTCTGTCCCTATACTTGCATCTTTATTTGCTATCTTCTATAATGTTATAGAGAGTGAGTTTCATTATTCGCTCCCTGTACTTATTTTTTTATGATAAGAGAGAGAGAGGGTTGCAATACCTCTCTCTCTCTTTCATGCTCTCTCAATGGCGCAATCTCTGTATCTATGTGTATGTGTCTTGTTGTTTTCTCTCTCTCTCATTGTGTCACACACACACACACACACACTCTCCCTCCATATATATGTCTTTCTCTCTTTTTTCTCTCCTTCTGTGTGTGCACACATATCTCGATCTATCTCTTGTTTTCTCTATATAGCTCTCTCTCTCTTGCCCTTTGTGAAGCAAACCATATTGTCAGCATCCCTATCCCTTGTGGCTAATTCCAATACACTCACACAAGATATGTAAGTCAAAATGAAAAATGGTTATATTGTGATAAAGTGCTAAACATCGTGCCCAAGGAACAAAGTCCAATCTTGGGGCCTCCAGGCACATATTTTGGCACTACCCTTTGGGTAGTTACCAACATTGATCATTGACCATCCAAGACTAAGTAAAATTTCCTATGAGCGTCGTCCCCACTATGTGCCAATTTATAGACAGAGAGAGACAGAGAGAGAGAGAGAGAGAGAAATTCAAAGGGAGGGGGATCAAGACACACACTAGTTCATAATTTTTTAAAAAAACTATTCATAGATTAGTTCACATTAGCTAGAAAGAGCATCTTGATTCTATAACATGGAGTGCTTGATTGATCACAACAAAGACCTCATTTCCCACTACTTTACTTTTCATTTTCCTCTCTGTTTTGGTTAGATTTGTGGGAGTCAAGGGCTACTTGGTACTCAAACATGTTCTTATCAGTCTCTTCAACCAAGTCTCCATACTCCTTGTACCTATTGGAGTCCTTTGGTGACTTCCAAAAATTGTCATGCTCATGCAAGCCCTCTGAGTCATCAATGTATAAGTCATTGGACTTCTGTTTTGTTGTTTAGTGATGCCCTTTGCTTGTTTCTTATTCACACTATCATTGCTCTCTATGTTGGCAAGTGTGGACGTATTAGAGATAGAGAAAAAAGGCAAAGGGAAAATAGGAGCATTGAGAAAGAGGCTTACATAGGGAATGGGTTCCTAGGATTACCTAGTCAAGAATCATGGGCAAGGAGATTTCCGTTTTTCCTTTTTTACATATGATAGAAAAAAATTTAAATGTTTCTCACATGCACATGCAATCACACATATTTTTGACAACATGGTCATCCTTTTTAATTTTAAGTATAATTGGCTTGTCTATGGTCCACAATTTTACTAGTATATCTGAATTCTAATGTTGATTTTCCATCTAATTTTGTGAAAGTAAGTTTAAATTTTGTTTTTGTTTATCTCTAAAGACATGTTAATGGAATGGCTCAAGTTAATAAAATAGGTTGGAGGACCCTCAAAGGTCTAATACACTATATATAGCAAGGAAGGTCAAAGTGGAGAAGGTTCAAATGGTAGGGAGGGGATGAGGGGCCCTTGAAGGAGGAGGCAATTGCAACGGAGCATTAAGTTGGGGGAGCTATTATAGGACCCTCTTGTGGGAGAGCTACCTATGAATGATAGTAATGAGGAGGCTGAGTTTCCAAAAAATGCCAATGCAGATGAGAGTAGTGGGTTGCAAAGCTTCAACCCTATCCTTGTAATAATCTATGTTTTTAAAGATTAAATATAGTCACTTAGCTCATGTGTGATTCATAAGGAACATTTGTGCCTCCCTTACATTTGCAATGATTGATGATCCTAGATGTGAATGGTGTGTTATTGAAACAAGACAAGATGTCTTGTCAACAACACCCCTCAAATGCTACTAGATTAATACATTGAGGATTGCATTACCCCCTTGTTTGCAATCACTTCTACGATTCTGCTAGGGCATTTTAGAGTGGCAATTTTGACATTGCAAAATCTTGGGCCATTGATTGACTTGATATGCATAGAAAGAAAGTAAAGCCCTTAGAAATTGAGTTCATCTATGACCAAAACTATTGTACAATAACTGAAGGAATATGCTACCTATAAAAACAAGGGATGCCTTTGTATGTGAATTATTTTGCAGCTATCCATCCACCCTTGGATATACATAACACAATCTTGGGTGATGATACTTATGCTAAGGAATCAGAAAACCCCTTGGATACTTGTATTGACTAGAAACATGCATTGGTGGTACAAAAGAAGGATCTTTTTTGTGTCTATCTAGTTTGTATTCCATGCACATCCAGGTTATTTTGGAAGGAACTTTTTTTTGTCACTAATGTAGGAGGAAATCTATTAAATGTTTAAACACCACTCCTTTTGAAAGAAAACATGGGTGGGATAATTATGGATTAGAGCTACTACTTTGAAATACTGTGATGTGCCATTCTATGTTTAATCTCAATACAAGTGGGTATTGTCAAGATTTCTAAGGCAGTGCCCTTTGCAACTCTCTCACATATAGAACCTTTGTTGTTTTCTATGGAGCTAGTCTCTTCTCCAGCTGTGCACACTCTTGACAATGAGGACTCTTGCAAGGAAGTCTGTTGCCAACGCTTCACCCGAAAAAAGGAAGAAGCCTAGCCCCATGGTTGCAAAGTCCCCTCTCACAGGCACAAAATCTCATCCGAGCTTATATGAGAAGCCTAGCCCCATGTTGCAAATGTTGGGCTTATATGTGAAGCTACTCAAGATATGGCTTCTCTATATATGGCACCTGTTGAGAGAAGGAGAGAACACAGAAGAAGAACCCCAAAGTGTGTAGAATACACACATGAGATGATGTATATATAGAGGGGACCTGGGTGCCATATATAGAGAAGCCATATATTGAGTAGCTTCACATATAAGCTCAACACCCCCGCTCAAATAAGGGTCCCTAAATGTGGATGAAAAAACCCTTGGGGGATCAAGGGAAAAACCCACAGCTCTATATACACCCACCGTTATATTATAAAAATCATTAAATATACAAATGTTTACGAGGAGCTGCATCACTCCTTTTACAATGAATGTTTTATGAGGAGTTACATTACTCCTATCCTATCAAATACAATAATGAATACAAAGGTTCAATAAAGAGGTATAAAAGCTATCGATTAGCTTGTAATCAAAAGTGTCTCCGTGAATCTGCTGTGTAGCTTGTCATCAATATCGCATCACCAAACATGTCTTCATGTTGTCATCAATATGGCATCACCAAACATATCTTCATAAATCTTTTATTGTCACCAAGTTTGTCTTCATAAAATCAATTCTTTGATCAATCCTACATAGATCATAGACTCCAAAAAGAACATGTCATGAAAATTATTAGCATCGTTAATGAAATAATTACGTTCACAATGCCATAAGAGATGGTTCGCGACGCCACTCTTTTGACGACATATATACGCACGACAACATATGGTACATAAAGTATAAACGTAAAAGTACAAAATGTGTGATTACGTGATACAAATGATATGTGTATATAATACATAAAACAACATTTATCAATGTAGTGATCAATGAATACCATCAAAGTATTAACAAAATATCATCATTATATCAATAAAAATGAATAAATGACCATGGTATCAACGAAAAGCATCATGATATCACCGAGAATAATCATTGTATCAACGAAACAACATCATGGCATCACCGAGAATAACCATGGTATCAACGAAACATCATCATGGCATCACCAAGAATAACCATGGTATCAACGAAACAACATCATGGTATCACCGAGAATAACCATGGTATCAACAAAACATCATCATGGTATCAACAAAAATCACCATGGAATCAACGAAACAACATCATGGCATCACCGAGAATAACCATGGTATCAACGAAACATCATCATGGCATCACCGAGAATAACCATGGTATCAACGAAACATCATCATGGCATCACCGGGAATAACCATGGTATCAATGAAATATCATCATGGCACCACCGAGAATAACCATGATATCAATGACATATCATCATGGTATCAACGAAAATCACCATGACCAAAGTATTAACAAAACATCATCATGGTACCATCAAAATCACTATGGTATCAATGAGAAATTATCAATAAAACGACGTAAACTATATCTCTAAAAGAATAATTATACGAGAATCAATGAACGAGTATATCATATAACAAAAGATCATGTACCAACAGTAGCTCGATAGAATTTGGACGATCATCAACGGCTCGACTGAATCGGAACGATGTGTAACTGGCTTCTGCAGCAAAATTACGTCAGTAACAAATATATGATTGATGAAGAAAAATATAATTGAGAAGTTTTCAATTATGCGAAAAATCAAAAGCAAAAAGTAAAATTTTGATTTTCAAACATATTCGCAGTACGAGACGATAACCCAAAATCGGTGCAGAATTTAGAGAAACTTTCTTCTGCAAAGTTATAGACCACATCGATTCCGGTCTCCCATAGCGGGTAGTTTCTTCTGCAAAGTTGTAGAACACATCGATTCCGGTCTCTCACGCGGGTAGTTTCTGCAAAATCGTTTTCAATAAGCAGAAAAATAAAAAACAAAAAACAAAAATTGCTTTTTATGTATGTACGCAGTCCGCGAACGATAACTCAAAATCGGTGCAGAATTCGAAAACACTTCCTTCTGCAAAGTTGTAACCCACATCGATTCCGATCTCCCAAGCGGGTAGTTTCTGCAAAATCGTTTTCAATTAGCAAAAATAAAATTCAAAAACAAAAAGCAAAAGTTGCGTTTCAGGTATGTACGCAGTCCGCCAACGATAACTCAAAATCGGTGCAGAATTTAAAAACATTTCCTTCTGCAAAGTTGTAGACCACATCGATTCCGGTCTTCACTAGGGTAGTTTCTGCAAAATAGTTTTCAATTAGCAGAAAAATGAAAAACAAAAAGCGGAAATTGCTTTTTAGGTATGTACGCAGTCCGCGAACGATAACTCAAAATCGGTGCAAAATTTGAAAAAACTTCCTTCTGCAAAGTTGCAGACCACATCGATTCCGGCGGGTAGTTTCTGCAAAATTGTTTCCAATTAGCAGAAAAATCAAAAACAAAACGCGGAAGCTGTTTTTCAGGTATGTACGCAATCCGTGAACGATAACTCAAAATCGGTGTAGAATTTGAAGAAACTTCCTTCTGCAAAGTTGTAGACCACATCGATTCCGATCCCTCTCGTGGGTAGTTTCTACAAAATCGATTTTGCTCAGGAGAAAAATCAAAAACAAAAACGTACTGCTCTGATACCATGTTGAGAGAGAAGGAGAGAGCACAGAAGTAGAACCCCAAAGTGTGTAGAATACACACATGAGATGATGTATATATAGAGGGGACCTGGGTGCCATGATGATATTTCATTGATACCATGGTTATTCTCGGTGATGCCATGATGATGTTTCGTTGATACCATGGTTATTCTCGGTGATGCCATGATGTTGTTTCGTTGATTTTTCTGCTTATTGAAAACGAATTTGCAGAAACTACCCGCGTGAGAGACCGGAATCGATGTGTTGTACAACTTTGCAGAAGAAACTACCCGCTATGGGAGACCAGAATCGATGTGGTCTATAACTTTGCAGAAGGAAGTTTCTCTAAATTCTGCACCGATTTTGGGTTATCGTCTCGGACTGCGAATATGTTTGAAAATCAAAATTCTACTTTTTGCTTTTGATTTTTCTCATAATTTAAAACTTCTCAATTATATTTTTCTTCATCAATCATATATTTGTTATTGACGTAACTTTGCTGCAGAAGCCAGTTACACATCGTTCCGATTCAGTCGAGCCGTTGATGATCGTCCAAATTCTATCGAGCTACTGTTGGTACATGATCTTTTGTTATATGATATACTCGTTCATTGATTCTGGTATAATTATTCTTTTAGAGATATAGTTTACGTCGTTTTATTGATAATTTCTCATTGATACCATAGTGATTTTGATGGTACCATGATGATGTTTTGTTAATACTTTGGTCATGGTGATTTTCGTTGATAGCATGATGATATGTCATTGATACCATGGTTATTCTCGGTGGTGCCATGATGATATTTCATTGATACCATGGTTATTCTCGGTGATGCCATGATGATGTTTCGTTGATACCATGGTTATTCTCGGTGATGCCATGATGTTGTTTCGTTGATTCCATGGTGATTTTTGTTGATACCATGGTTATTCTCGGTGATACCATGATGTTGTTTCCTTGATACCATGGTTATTCTCGGTGATGCCATGATGATGTTTCGTTGATACCATGGTTATTCTCGGTGATGCCATAATGTTGTTTCGTTGATACAATGATTATTCTCGGTGATATCATGATGCTTTTCGTTGATATCATGGTCATTTATTCATTTTTATTGATATAATGATGATATTTTGT
Source organism: Adiantum capillus-veneris (assembly GCF_014529385.1). Classification (NCBI taxonomy): domain Eukaryota; kingdom Viridiplantae; phylum Streptophyta; class Polypodiopsida; order Polypodiales; family Pteridaceae; genus Adiantum; species Adiantum capillus-veneris. Next base: position 113,683,085 of record NC_140932.1, on the reverse strand, counting down.
TAATACTTTGATGGTATTCATTGATCACTACATTGATAAATGTTGTTTTATGTAGTATATACACATATCATTTGTATCATGTAATCACACATTTTGTACTTTTACGTTTATACTTTATGTACCATATGTTGTCGTGCGTATATATGTCGTCAAAAGAGTGGCGTCGCGAACCATCTCTTATGGCATTGTGAACGTAATTATTTCATTAACGATGCTAATAATTTTCATGACATGTTCTTTTTGGAGTCTATGATCTATGTAGGATTGATCAAAGAATTGATTTTATGAAGACAAACTTGGTGACAATAAAAGATTTATGAAGATATGTTTGGTGATGCCATATTGATGACAACATGAAGACATGTTTGGTGATGCGATATTGATGACAAGCTACACAGCAGATTCACGGAGACACTTTTGATTACAAGCTAATCGATAGCTTTTATACCTCTTTATTGAACCTTTGTATTCATTATTGTATTTGATAGGATAGGAGTAATGTAACTCCTCATAAAACATTCATTGTAAAAGGAGTGATGTAGCTCCTCGTAAACATTTGTATATTTAATGATTTTTATAATATAACGGTGGGTGTATATAGAGCTGTGGGTTTTTCCCTTGATTCCCCAAGGGTTTTTTCATCCACACTTAGGGACCCTTATTTGAGCGGGGGTGTTGAGCTTATATGTGAAGCTACTCAATATATGGCTTCTCTATCTATGGCACCCAGGTCCCCTCTATATATACATCATCTCATGTGTGTATTCTACACACTTTGGGGTTCTACTTCTGTGCTCTGTCCTTCTCTCTCAACAGCACCCAGGTCCCCTCCATATATACATCATCTCATGTTTGGGGTTCTATTTATGTGCTCTCTCTCTCTCTCTCTCTCTCTCTCTCTGAACATGGTATCAGAGCAGTACGTTTTTTTTTCCCAATTTTTTTCCTGATTGAAAACGATTTTGCAAAAACTACCCAAAGGCATTGGAATCTATGTGGTCTACAACTTTACAGAAGAATGTTTTTTCAAACTCGGCACCGATTTTGAGTTATCGCTCGCGGACTGCGTACATACCGGAAAAGCAACTTTCGTTTTTTGTTTTTGATTTTTTTGTTAATTGAAAACGATTTTGCAAAAACTACCCAAAGGCATTGGAATCTATGTGGTCTACAACTTTACAGAAGAATGTTTTTTCAAACTCGGCACCGATTTTGAGTTATCGCTCGCGGACTGCGTACATACCGGAAAAGCAACTTTCATTTTTTGTTTTTGATTTTTTTGTTAATTGAAAACGATTTTGCAAAAACTATCCACGAAAGACACCGTGGTCTACAACTTTGCAGAAGAAAGTTTTTTCAAATTCTGCACCGATTTTGAGTTATTGTTCGCGGACTGCGTACATACCTGAAAAGCAATTTTCATTTTATGTTTTTGATTTTTCTCTTAATTGAAAACGATTTTGCAAAAAATACCCGCATGAGGCACCGGAATCGATGTGGCCACTTCGCTTTTTGTGTTTGATTTTTCTCATGATTGAAAATGATTTTGCAGAAACTAGCCTCACATGGCGTCAAAATCGATGTGGTCTACAACTTTGCAGAAGAAAAGTTTTCCAAATTCTGCACCAATTTTCAGTTATCGTTGGCGGACTGCGTACATGTCTGAAAAGCAACTTTCGCTTTTTGTTTTTGATTTTTCTCCTAATTGAGAACTATTTTGCAGAAACAGCCCGCGAAGGCACTGAAATCGATGTGGTCTATAACTTTGCAGAAGAAAGTTTTTTTTTTCAAATTCTGCACTGATTTTGAGTTATCGTTGGCGGACTACGTACATGCCTGAAAAGCAACTTTCGTTTTCTGTTTTTTATTTTTTCTCCTAATTAAAAACGATTTTCCAGAAACTATTGACTTGAGCCATTGAAATTGATGTGGTCTGCAACTTTGCAGAAGAAAGTTTCTCTAAATTCTGCACCAATTTTGGGTTATCGTCTCGGACTGCGAATATGTCTGAAAAGAAAAATTTCCCTTTTTGCTTTTGATTTTCCTCAGACTTGAAAACTTTTCAATTATATTTTTTCTTCATCAATCATATATTTGTTACTGACGTAACTTTGCTGCAGAAGACAGTTACATATCGTTCCGATCCAGTCGGAGCCGTTGATGATTGTCCAAATTCTATCGAGCTAATGTCCGTACATCATCTTTTGTTATATGATATACTCGTTCATTGATTCTCGTATAATTATTCTTCTAGAGATATAGTTTACGTCGTTTTATTGATAATTTCTCATTGATACCATAGTGATTTTGATGATACCATGATGATGTTTTGTTAGTACTTTGGTCATGGTGATTTTCGTTGATACCATGATGATATTTCATTGATACCATGGTTATTCTCGGTGATTCCATGATGATATTTTGTTGATACCATGGTTATTCTCGGTGATGCCATGATGATATTTCGTTGATTCCATGGTGATTTTTGTTGATACAATGATGACGTTTTGTTGATACCATGGCTATTCTCGGTGATACCATGATGTTGTTTCGTTGAAACCATGGTTATTCTTGGTGATGCCATGACGTTGTTTCGTTGATACAATGATTATTCTTGGTGATATCATGATGTTGTTTCGTTGATACCGTGGTTATTCTTGGTGATATTATGATGTTTTTTCGTTGATACCATGGTTATTCTCGGTGATGCCATGATGATATTTCGTTGATACCATGGTTATTATCGGTGATATCATGATGTTGTTTCGTTGATACAATGATTATTATATGATGCTTTTCGTTGATACCATGATGATTTATTCATTTTTACTGATACAATGATGATATTTTGTTAATACTTTGATGATATCACTACGCTGATAAATGTCGTTTTATGTAGTATATACACATGTCATTTGCATCACGTATCATGCCTTGTACTTTTTATGTGCATACTTTATGTCCACATATGATGTCGTGCATATATATGTCGTCAAAGAGTAGCGTCATGAACCATCTCTAATGGCATTGTGAACGTAGTTATTTCACTAACGATGCTAATTATTTTCATGGCTATGTTGTTTGAGTCTATGATCTATGTAGGATTGATCAAAGAATTGATTTCATGAAGACAAACTGGGTGACAATAAAAGATTTATGAAGACATGTTTGGTGATGCCATATTAATGACAACATGAAGATATGTTTGGTGATGCGATAGTGATGACAAGCTATACAACAGATTAACGGAGACACTTCTCATTACAAGCTAATCAATAGCATTTACACCTCTTTATTGAACTTTTGTATTCATTATTGTATTTGATAGGATAGGAGTAATGTAACTCCTCATAAAACATTCATTGTAAAAGGAGAGATGTAGATCCTCATAAAATATTCATTGTAAAAGGAGTGATGTAGCTCCTCATGAACATTTGTACATTCAATGATTTTTATAATATAGCGGTGGGTGTATGAAGAGCTGTGGGTTTTTCCCCTTGATCCCCCAAGGGTTTTTTCATCCACAATTAGGGACCCTTATTTGAGCGGGGGTGTTGAGCTTATATGTGAAGCTACTCAATATATGGCTTCCTTATATATGGCACCCAGGTCCCCTCTATATATACATCATCTCATGTGTGCATTCTACACACTTTGGGGTTCTATTTTGGTGCTCTCTCTGTCTCTCTCAACAACAAAGTCTCGTATCACAGGCACAAAATCTCATCGGAGCATTAACACCCAAAACACAAGATCTAGCAAGGAGAATTTCTCTGTGGAGAAATCAACAAAGTCTAGAGGGCTTTATGGAAAGGATGAGAATTCTTCTTCTACAAAATCAAGAGGTTGGTGTTCCTCCTTTGCACATGCATCCTTTCTTGTTGAGTTACAGGATTGAATTTATATCATGGTAGGTAGCTAGCATCAAAGGTTTTAAGGTTTTATTGGGTGATGGAAACTTCAATTTTGTTGAGCGTTATTTGTTCTCTTGTTATTGCATGCATGCAAGTGTATGTTTTGAATCTTGAGAGCTATGCAATTTTATTTATTATTCTGCATTGCATGCATGCAATTATATGTGCTATGAGCTGATAAGCTATGTGGTTCAGGCTTCACAAAAGGAGAAATTGGAACAAATGATGAATGTCTTGTTTTATCTTTGCATTATATTGAATTGTCTTCTTATATCCCTATAATTATACCATGTATGATAGTGAAGGTTGAGAAAGAAAATGAGGCAGTTTACAGTAACAAATTTGGTTATTTACAGTACCAAATTTTGCATTGGTAGGGTCATTTGTGTGAGTAAAGTGTTGTTCAGAATTCCTGTGTTAAATGTTGCATGTTAACCCTCACGGCTCACGGACACCCATCACCTACGATGGACGCGTATTATGTATTCGATAGAGTTAGGTACCGGGCTTGTCGGACCAATAGGGAAAGGTAGAGTGATCGTCGATGAGAGGCGCACTTTAACTTGGACATTCAAGGGATTAGTTGGTTAAGCATGGGCGCCCAAGTGTGAATGGGGTGAGCTCCTATAAAAGCCAACTAAACCTAATTTTTACTCATTCTCTCATTTGTGCAATTGAAGAGTGCTCTTGCTCCATCTCCATCTTCTTCTTCTTCTTCACCTCCTTGTGTGTGTGTGTGAGAGAGAGAGAGAGAGGGAGAGTGTGTGTGCGATCGAGCATTACGAAGGCACGACGGCGGCGAAGCGGTTGAGCGCGGCACGTCTGCAGCTTCTTCTTCATCGCGGCGAGGAATCCACCACGAAGGCGAGCGTAGAGCGGTGAGTGACACACCCTTTGTTTTCTTGAGCTTGCTAGTTTAGGCTTGTTGTGTGCTTGGAGCCGTTTGTGGCTCGCATACGGTGTATTGGCAAGTCCCTTGCTTCGACAGTGCGGCAAGGAGCGCACATTTTTGGCGCCGCTGCCGGGGATATGCCCTACACTAAGCTCGGTTAGCACTTTACGCTTCCTTGTGGTGCAATTTCTATCATAGGAAAGGCAGGGAAGGAGTGTGTGGAAGGTTTCTGTTTTTTGCGTTTTCTGCAATTACTGTCAAGTTTCAATTTCTGCTATTGTCTGCGTTTTTCAATTTCTGCAATTTCTGCGTTTTCAAGTTTGGCGTTTTCACTTCCTGCAATTTTTCGCATTTCTGTCAATTTTCTGCAATTTCTGCGTTTTTTTCGCATTTTCTGCAATTTCTGTCAATTTTCTGCAATTTCTGCGTTTTTTCTGTATTTTCTGTAATTTTTGTCAATTTTCTGCAATTTCTGCGTTTTTCTGCATTTTTTTTCAATTTCTGCGTTTTTCTGAAAAAAAAAAAAAAAAGTTTTTGAAAAAAAAAAAAGTTTTTTGAGAAAAAAAAATTTTTTTTGAAAAAAAAATAAATAAATTAAAAAGGGAAAAAAATAATCGGAAATTAAAAACGAGCGAGCGGGCGGCGAAATTTTTTCGAAAATAAAAAACGTGTCTCTTAAAACGGACGGGTTGGTTTGTATAAAAGGTAGATCGGGATCGTTTTCCCAAGCCCAAGCCCAAGCCCAAGCCCAGGCCCAGGCCTCAGTCCTCAGTCTTATGATATACACTAGACTCACTCTTATATATATACCCTACTCCCTCAAGAGAGAATGAGAGCATGTGGGACAAGTCCTCCACTCTCCTCCTTTCTCTTCCCACTTGCACCCTTAGACTTTCTAGTTTGGGCCTAGTTCCCTACTGGAAATTGACAGTTTTAGGGATTCCGAGGGCATAGAGTGACCAAACGGAGGGCTGTAAAGCACGGCACGACCCTCTGACCGATACGCTCGTTTTGAGCTATCACACGGCCCATTCCACGACACGCTCTAAAAAATCTAGCAAAAAAACAAACAAAAAACACGCTAAAAACTAGTCACAAGGCCTCCTAGAACAGCTTTTTTGACACCTTAGGGTATCAGAAGCACATGCAGTTACGCTCTGGGCGGGTGCTAGAACACGAGCATATTGAGAGTGCCTCTGTTCATACGGACACCCATTACCCATCCAGGATAAGCTCTAGACCCTCAACGGGGACACAAGGTAGCACCACCCAAGACCCTAAAATAGCCGCTAGTGATTCCTCCTCCGACTCAGAAATCATGGAAGAATACCCTACCCAAAACACTGAGAGAGAAGGCCATGCACCTCCCGAAGCTCCACAGCCTAGTACTAGTATGTTTAGCCGTTTCATGGAAACATTAGGTAGAGCTACTCGCTCGGAACCTGATGCAAATGAAGCACACGAAGGGGGTGGGGAAGTGGAATCTCCTTTCACATCGCACATGGACCCCACACCCCCAAAGAGTGTCCATGTGGATATCCTACCAACTTCTTACCAAGAAGGCCCTGTTGCGCTGCCTCCTTCAGAAGTTCCCTCTAGAGTACCGTTGGTGACAAGTAAAACCACGGGGAGCAACATTGCTTCTACCTCACAAGAAACTGTTAACACGTCGACTCTAGAAGGATTGTTCATTAATGATCAGTGGACATATGACCTCCACACTGAGGTGTTGACGGATCTACACTCTGGCCACGCCTACCATGTAGGATGGATAGAGATTGTACAATCCACCTCTAGTGCCACGAGCATCGAAGATCAACAGAAAATGATCTGTAATGTTATCCATGGCATTATTCAATCAGAAAGGCAAAACCGAGGGGTAAATATACTCTCTAATGGCCCCATGAGATTTCTGGATACGAGCAAGGCTCAACAGCCTACTCTATCACAAATGGAGACTCCTCTAATGAGTCCCATGGACCCATCTTATGTCATTTCACCTGGGGTCTCTATGCAATCTGAGCCTCCGAGTGAAAACTTTAGCTTCCCTAACTTGGCTCAACCCTCTATCAAGGAAAACACAGTGCTCACTCCAGGGATAAGCCTAACAGAGAATGTACCGATGACATCTACGGTTAGCGCAGTGCCACTACCTAGTGTCGTAGTACCTAATATGGGGCCTCGACCATATGTGCCTCTAGCCCCTTATGCACACATGGCCCCCACCCCTCCAATTGTACCACTTGCTTACGCTCCTCGAGTGCCGCTCCCTAGCTCTTATCCGAGTGGACCTATGCCCGGTTATGTTCCATATCCTGCATCATCCACACATATGCCAAGACCGGTACCCGTTCCTCTCCCACATATGATTCCAAGAGTACCTCCACCGGCCCTACCTCCTCACATAGGTGACTTGGCAGCGTTTGCTCAAACCATAGGTCGATCTATCGCGGAAAATATGCGTCATGCATCTGATAGAGAGCCTAGAAGTAAGGCAGTACAAATTGCCAAACTCACGCAAAAATTCAATGGGGACGAAGATGCTAGGAAACACATTGAAGTGTTTGAACAAGTATGTGATTCCTTAGGGGAACACAACGAACTACATAAGTGCAATGCCTTAAGCTTGACATTAAGTGGGAAGGCTGGAGATTGGTATAGGACCCTAAGGGTGGATGAGAAAACAATCTACCCTACCCTTCGAAGGTTGTTTCTAAAGGAGTACATACGAGAAGGTGTGCTTTGGGGTGTAGCATCTCAGCTACAGAAGGCCGAACGTAAGGAAGGAGAGTCAGTAAGGGACTTCATTAGTCGTCTAAAGCACTTAAACTCTCGCTGCCCTGTAAATGAGCGCTTCAACAATAACCAACTGCTTGATCGATTCATTCGAGGGTTGAGGAATGAAGGAATCTATAATGGACTAGTGATTAGAGGTATCACAACCTGGGAAGATGTCACTGCCAATGCCATCCAACTAGAGGACAACTTGATGATAGCAGGCATGAGGGTGTCTACTGACACGAGATCCACTAGCTCACAAGCCATTGAGTATGAACCCATGACTGCAAAGCCCATTGCCAATGAGCCAAAGGTATTTGAGACATTCTTGACAGACCTCACCAAGGCAATCCAAGAGTCTCTTAAGGATAATCGACCCCCTCAAAATAGTCACATGTATCCAAGAAGGGAGCAACAATGGTGTTCCATTTGCTTAGGTCCACATAGCACTAGTGAGTGCCCTACGTTTAGAGTAAAATTTAATGGAACTTGCAACGCATGTGGTAGGTATGGTCACCAAGCTAAGGATTGTTTAATGATCAAACGTATGATGGCAAATAGACCACCTGTAGCCTGGACGGATGCGCCTCGAGCTCCTGTATTGATGCCTACTCCACCTGTTGAGCAACTACCGCAACACATGGTCCCTAGATCTCAAAATGTTGTACAAGCTACACCGCTACCACCTCCTGTGCTAGGACCGCAGCCCCCGCATCCAAGAGTCGCCCCTATGAACCAAGTGGGTTGCGAGCCATCTAATGCTTATGCAGATGGTTGTGAGGAGGAAATAGACACTAGTATGCCTACGGACTTGATACATTGGAAGAATGTCCTATATACTACATGGAAGATTGTTGGGGACAAGTCAAGCCGGTTTATCAAGCTGCTGCTCTCGCATCCAGAGGTCAAAATATCAACACCCAGGCTAGGAGGCCACCTCTTCAATGCTACGAGTGTGGTGGACCACATCGAGTAGCGGAGTGCCCTATTAGGCTGCAAAAGAATGCTGCACAGATGCAAGTGAATCAAGGGAGCACGTCTGCAATGCCAATACTCACATGTAATCGTTGTGGCATAGATCACTTGATTGCCCAATGCCCCTATAACCCAAATGCGCCTAAAATCACACCCCTAAATTTGGTCGAAATTGCTAGTGTGACATCACCAATACCACCCGTCGCACCCGCTTATGCGATTACACGGTCCATGCTTCAAGGGCCAGGACATATCCTCGAAGAGAGAGATACCGCGTCAGTTATCCAAGCAAAGAAAAAGAAGACACGAAGGAAGAAGTCACAGAATACGGAAAATTCAAAGCCAAGTTCCAAAACAAACATAGGAACAGGAGATGACCCCGTGTATATGAATGACCTCGAGGATGATTCAGATTCAGTCGAGACAATGGAGACTAGAACCAATACCACAAAGGGAAAGACCGACAAAGAAAACCGTAACATGGAACCAAATGAAAACCGAATAAGAGAAAACCATAAAGAGCCTCTGAAAACACCACAAGTGTTTCCAAATCCAATCCAAGACCCCCAAGAAAAACTGCAGGGGCAAAAAGGGAAAAATCGTAAAAAGAAGATTGGGACGTACCCAAACCCTGTAGACGAGATTAAGCAGGTGAAACATCTAAGAGGTTTAGTGGAGGAGACTCAAAGGAAACTAGAACCAGAACCCATGCATATCAAAATTCATGACACAGTGTTTCCCACGCAAGTTCATCCACCCCACATGAACCATAGACCGTTAGCCATATCTAGTATCATCCAAGAAGGGAGTGAGGACGGGACATCAGAAAGTGAGCATACACCCTTCTTGTTGGAAAGGATGTTTAACGAAGGAATACCTGATCCCATTGAGGAATATGAGATTCCATCCTCACCAGTTCCTAGTCAAGGACCTACACCCTGCAAAACGCCAATGAATGTTGCCAAACTAGTGGACTTCATGTCTTCTGAGGTCCGAACCACGATCATAGCAAAGCTGTATGGAGATCCTGAGTTATTCCTTGCACTTCGAGCATTCCTTAACGGAGAGCTACGAACGGGATTACCGCAGTTTGCGCAACCAAATAGGCCTGACTCGATTATGATTGATGAGGAAAATCATGTGCAATCACTTGACTTAGATGGACACGAGTCTGTGATCGAGGTACCCATTAACGAATTAGGGCAGTATTTTGAAGGCGACGAGTCTAATGCGACCCTACCCATCACTACCAAGGGATTAACTATAAAGGGAATTCTTGATGGTGGTGCGGGAGTTAGCATCGTTACAAAAGATTGTTGGGAATCCATGGGAAAACCCCGCCTCAGTGTTACTAACATTGTGGTAAAGATGGCAAATGGTACCATAGCCAAACCTATGGGGATGCTCAAGGATCTTAAGATCAAAGTTCTAGGACACAAGGTACGACATACGTTCATTGTAATGGATTTCTCTAAACACCTTATGTCATATGAAATGATTTTAGGACGACCATTCATGAGGGAAGCACAAATGGTTCACGATTGGTCTAAAAATCATGTCTATTTGCAATTCCAAGACTCTGTCCTTAGAGTGGATTTGGTGACTGGTAAGGTACACCCCTTAGGGAGTAAAACCATTATTGATCATCGCTCTGACACCACAGTTCACTCGGCCCCACTACAATATTGTTACACTTGTAAGAAGGATACAGACATTGGCCAAGATTCTCCTTATATGGATATCCTACCTGGGATGACTGAATCAGACAATGTGGATTGGGTCCACCTAGCATCAACCATAGACACTTGGGGAAATAGGGGGACGACCTGGGTAACACCTGAGGGGGATGAAATGCGTATACCCTTAAATATGCTACAAGCAATGCATATCGCTTCTCACAAGACTCATCCTAATGAAACGAAGAAAACATACAAGTGGGTCCCTAAAGCTTCTTTAGTGACCATAGCTAGTGCTAAAAAGCAGAAGCCTTGTAAGAAACGTATCACTCGCTCCAAGAAAAGTAAGAAAATGTTGCGTTGGATTCCTAAACGACTATTGGAAGCCCAAGGCTACTATCAAGGAAATGATCAAATCTGGGTGCCAAAACGTAGATTGTGCTCTTACCTATCACCTGACCCAAGTGAGCCCAATCCCGTAGCTCCAAAACGAATCAATGATCGTGGAAAGGAAAAAATCACAGAATGCTACACACCCGCTCCCGAGCTAGTTTGGGTACCAAAGAAAGAACGATTTGTTCCACCTAGCTCAGGAAGGGGGGAGTCCCATGAAGCTTCTAGCTCCTCATGTAATACATCCATAGAGGTAAAAGCTTCTACACAGCCTCCATCTATAGTAGTGGACCTCCATGAAGCTACAAAAGAATCCACACCTCCCAGTGTTGAAGAATCACCTGATGAACCACTTCAAGTTCGATCCTGGGAGAGTACCTTACCACCGTTGCAACTTGACAAGGCACCTAGGGTAATAGCAAACTACTGGCAAAAATCCTCACCTATTACCAACTGGAACAATTGGTTTCAAAGGGTGACAAGCTCATTTCAAACGGTATGATCTACCCAAGGAAGGGGGGAGTGTTTGCTGACAGTCCTCATTCATTTGTTTCCCTCTCAACCTTTTTCCCTGACCTCTCAATTCTAATCTTAGGGAATGTACATATAAAGCTTTATACTCACAAAAAAAAAGAGCAAGAGCAATTAGCAAACGATTATGCACATTAAAAGTCAAAACATTGACTCAGACCTACACATGTCACATCTGGTACAGTGAAACAGAAACCTATGCCATAAAACACCTTTGATCCTCATCAATTGAGTGATGGAGGGTAGGTAAGATTAGTACGATAGGAGTGTTTCTGTTTTAAAGTTGAGTGATTAGCGAAGTTCTCTTTTCCCACTGATGTGCCTCCTGGAGGTATTCCTTTTGTTTCATAGTGTGTACAGGAGCGTGTTGCTATTGATAGGATTTGGATCTTCATGGAACCTTCAAATCAAGCGCGACCATCAACACAAACAGGTGTTTCTTATCCATTAGCATTGCCCTTATCTTTTTTGCATCCATGTTTGTCTGCTTTGATTGTGATTGGTAGCATAATATTCAGCGCATTGGCTTAGTATCAAACATTTAATTCAATGTAATCTTTTGTCATAATCACTTGTTTAGGGGTAAAATTCAAGCAGTCCGACTAAGCTAGTTTGACCAAGCTAGGTATTAGAAATCTTCTCTTAATACCATGGGGAATGCCTTCCTAATAAGCAATGGTTACTTAGGTTCTTAATCCGATTTAGGCAGCATGGTATGAAATGTACTAGGGCTTTCTAGTGGGCTTGACCCTAGTGACCTTTAGCTTAAGTATTATAAAGGGAGTTTACTAATGTGATGAGCCTGGGGAGTGTATCAGTGTTATATGACCTCCCAAAGTTACAAAATTAAAATGATGAAAATGAACAAACAAAAAATCAAAGTGCCACAATGTAAAATTTTAAGCTGGAAGAGAAATCTCAGCTTGATTTGGTACTTCACTCACATGTATTGCCTATGGTACTAGAGCCCTAGAGGTTCCCAGTGTGGGCGCTTTTCCTTGAGAAGCAAAAAACCCAAGGCATACAAAATAAGCACACACATCAAAATTGAATCAGTGTGAAAAGACTTTGGGGGGTCAAAGAAAAAGTAATCAGTCAGGCGATGATTTCATGAGAAATTCCTTTTATGGTAGCTTAACTACAAGGTTTTCTAGATATAGCCTCTAGTCAGCCCTCGGACATGAATACTTGGCTCTCGCGATTAAACAACTTAATTGACCACTGAAAATTAAGAAGCTTATCCATGGTATTAATATTCGATCTCTAGTGCTTTTCGACCGTCAAATTAGTGACCCCAGACTTGTTTAATTTTTTGCCTTTACATCTGTTTATGCATTTGATTACATTGCAATTTAATGTTCATTGCTATCAAATTGTTTGAAATTCTTTGACCAATCAATTTTTCTACCTAAAACTGCATATGCTTTTTAAGAGAATGCCATTACTGTGCCAATGTTGTTTGATTTTGCAGTGACTGAAGAAGGCTAAGGACATTCATCTCAAATGCTCTTCCACCTCGACGAACCAGCTTCAACTCAATAGCTTCCGAGGACGGAATCTACATCAGGAAGGGGGGCATGTTAACCCTCACGGCTCACGGACACCCATCACCTACGATGGACGCGTATTATGTATTCGATAGAGTCAGGTACCGGGCTTGTCGGACCAATAGGGAAAGGTAGAGTGATCGTCGATGAGAGGCGCACTTTAACTTGGACATTCAAGGGATTAGTTGGTTAAGCATGGGCGCCCAAGTGTGAATGGGGTGAGCTCCTATAAAAGCCAACTAAACCTAATTTTTACTCATTCTCTCATTTGTGCAATTGAAGAGTGCTCTTGCTCCATCTCCATCTTCTTCTTCTTCTTCACCTCCTTGTGTGTGTGTGTGTGAGAGAGAGAGAGAGGGAGAGTGTGTGTGCGATCGAGCATTACGAAGGCACGACGGCGGCGAAGCGGTTGAGCGCGGCACGTCTGCAGCTTCTTCTTCATCGCGGCGAGGAATCCACCACGAAGTCGAGCGTAGAGCGGTGAGTGACACACCCTTTGTTTTCTTGAGCTTGCTAGTTTAGGCTTGTTGTGTGCTTGGAGCCGTTTGTGGCTCGCATACGGTGTATTGGCAAGTCCCTTGCTTCGACAGTGCGGCAAGGAGCGCACATTGCATTGCTAAAATTTTGCCAAAAGAAAGGCATACAGGAAGCATACATATGTTTTTGGGTTGGAAGAATGAGAGCATGTCTAATGAGTTTCTTATTTCCACATTGCAAGAAAAACCAAAATGGAAGAATATCCACTTCTAACAAAGTTTTTCTATACTGCTCAAGAGCTTCATGAGGAGTATGGTCTGAGCATGGAGGGTGTGCTTCCAAAGGATCTTACCAGCAAAACACCAACATTTACTTGAATCATGTGCAAACAAGATTAATTGAGGATTGCAGGTTCCTATTCCACAGGGTTTACCACGCCCCTCCAACTTGTGGAGAGATCATGGCAAAGTTTGCACGCGGGTCTGCTTTTGAGAAATGCCATGCACCAACAAAGGCCTCTTTGTGCCATAAGGTCACATGGGTGAGATTTGGAGAGAGTGTACTCAATATGTGTGCCAACGCCCACGAGAGCTGTCCAAGTGGAAGATCAAAACTTGACGAAGGGTAGATTGTGCCTCATGTGGTGGCCTCCCACCATCTATTAAGAAGCCCCATCTTACACAAATTGCTAGTAACCTTTTTATAGAGGTGGAACCCCCACAACATCATGACGTAGAGATACCCAACTATGCTACATACCTGGAAAGTATTATTGAGAGAGTGCCTTAGACATGTGTTGTTGAATTAGATAAGTTGCAAGAGTTGAGAGAATCTTTGCAACATAACAAGGAGACTTTGTTGAGAGTCAAGGGTTCCTATGCTATCGCAAAGCGGACAAAAGATGATGTTAAGAATTATGAAATGCAACTTGCAAAACTAAATCAAGAAAACCCTTCCAATGATGATGAAATCAAAGAGGTAGAGGGTGATTTGGGAGCTAGTCAATAAATGCTTCATCGACTCAAAAATAGTGAGAACATGGAGAAGATAGAGAAGGAGGTTTCTCTACAACAAGTAATATCTGACATCCATGCCTTGAGAAAGTGGTTTTGGTAGTTTGGGTAGCTTTTGGTTGTGTTAGTAGCTCTCACTTCCTCATAGGCATCCTCGGCCCCATCATCCTTCTTTGCATTGCCTCCCTTTCCCTTTTCTACTTCTTTCCCCTTGCAAGCGTGTAATCCTTCTCCCTTTTTGGCATCCTCGACCCCTTTCCCATCCTTGGCTTCCACCCCCCTTCATGGCCTCCCCTCCATCCCCCTTCTTGGCTTCCACCCACTTCATGGCCTCTTTCCTACCCCTTTTTGGTCTTCCATGCCCTTCTTGGCCGTTGCACCTGCCCTTAGCTTGTTCTCAATCTTGCTAGTGATTTGATCTTAAGGCTTCATGTCAACAGCATCTAGGAGGGCATCATCTAGATCCACTATGTCAGGGACTTTACCTCCCACATTCTCTTTATTCTTTTTGGCACCTTTTTCCTCGTAGTCACTATTTACTTTTTTGTCCCCCATGGTATCACAAGGTTGCCCCTTGTTAGTCCCTCGGGGGGTCCACCTCTATGTATGTAAGTATACCATGGGTAAATTTACATAAATATATTGAAATAAGGGGTTTTTTTATTGTACTTTGGAAAAAAACCGGTAAGTTCATAAAGAAAGAGGGGTTGTTTTATTAGTTCAAGATTCAAAGATAAGGGATTTTTTAAATACGCTTTGAGCGGACGTTGTATAGATGGTTTACATATAGTGGACCCCCCTGAGGTTAGTACCTTTTACTTCCACACCACCATACTTTAAATCCTAGATAACACTCCCTATCTCTTTGGTAACCTCATCCTCCTCCCATATATGTCTTGTAGTAGATTTTGTGGCACTCTTGCCATCCTTCACCACCTCTACATTTCTCTCACCAAGCTAGTTTCTACAACAACCTCTTCCTCTGCAAAAACAAAGAAAGACAACACATTCTTACAAAGAACCTCACATTTAGTGCAGATAAGCATGTGATAAGAACCTCACATTTAGTGCAATTAAGCATGTGATTTTTAAAACATGCACATAATTACTCTTCACAACATGAGGCCGACTGACCCATGACTATGCCACCTCGAGGATCACCATAGTACAACTAGGTTTGGCACAATGATCCTTGATTTGTCACAATGTACTAAAGAAAATGGGGTGATACTATTGTCAAAACTCGAGCATAAAAGTTCCAACAACCCCTGCAGACTCCAAGAGCTAAACACATGCAACACACACACAAAACACGTGGATCATACTGAACAAATTAGCAACCTAGGCCTAAGATATAACATGAATATCTTTCCAAGCCTAGCATCATCAATCATCTGCTTTGCAAAGAGGGTGTGGCCTTGTGCTTCCTTCCAACCTATCATACTCAGCCTATTGCCAACTAGTAGTAATGCAAACAGTCCCAAATTAGTAACCCGAAAAGATAGCAGGCAATACCAACAACTACCAAAAGTACCGAGTCAGCAATGACAGAAGACAACCATAAATTACTGAAACTAGAACCAAATTAGAACCATGAGCTACTAGTTAGTACTAGAAACATCAAAGAGAAACAAAACCCTAACAAGCACCAAAATAGCATCGTTAGAAGCTACCCTAACTACCTAAAACTACAGATACTACCATAATAACATCAATCTAAACAACCATACACGACCAAAAAGAGACCCAAAATAGTATCAAAAGCTACTAGTTAGTATCAAAGGCATTTTAGATACACCCAAGGCAAAAATAAACTTTCCAAGTGTATATAAACTACCAAAACAACTGTATTTCTAGCTCCATGCCATAAACTACCAAAGCATAACCAAAAAGTACCAAAAGGTACTAGTAAGGGTTTAGTGGTACTAGCAACACAACTAAAACTAGAGATTGTGAGTGGCAGAGGCACACATTTTGTGAATGAAGTCATCGAGAATCTTGTGGATGAATTTATGGTATTTCATTGAAAATCAATCCCTTATCATCCACAAGATAACGGTCAGGCTAAAGCAACAAATAAGACACTGTGCACGATTTTAACTAAGTTGGTTAGCGAATCACAAATGGATTGGGATCAAATGCTACATTCAGTATTATGGGCATATTGAGTTGCATACGAAACAACCATTAACACAATGCCATTTAACATGGTATATGTTTTGAATGCGATTTTACCAATAGAATTTTTAATTCAACTTGAGAGTTACGAAGCAATTAGAGTGGACTAGACATGAGTTGTCTAGACGTCTTGATGATCTAGAGAGGTTGGATGAACTATGTCTCAATGTGGTTGTAGCTATCTACGCTAAAAAGAGACAACAAAAGAATTTTTTTGACAAATATGTGAAAAACAAAGAGTTTAAGATAGAGGACTATGTTCTAGTATATACAATAAAATAGCATGCCATAAAATTGAAAACGCAAGAAATGGGACCCTATTTGATTCATGACATATCATCTAGTGGTGTCATCTCAAGAAATATCATTAGATGACATAGAAATGCCTTACTGGATTAGTGGGGTCATCTCAAGAAATATCATTTGCCACTAACGCCAAAAATGTTTTTAAACTGCACTATGGCAAAGCTTATAGAATTGAACAGGAAAGGATCAAACAACAAGCGCAACAAGAATCTCAAGAGTGTATGCTAAACTCAATCATTTTTTGTGAGCAGTGAATCTTGTGGAAATCAAAGATGAAAATCACAGCAATAGAACACAGGATTTTGATGACCACCCTCTTCCACAACTTCAAATGATAGAGGAGGATCAAGAGAGTGACAAATTGGCTTAGATGCTTATAGATCTCATGCAACATGACAATGACAATGTGGACAGCTTGTCATAGGATTGTTCAATTCCATACATCTGAGTTCATGTAGTAAAGGAAGGAATTGAAACATATGCCTTCCAGGATACAGGAGCAAAAATGAATGTAATTAGTTTTGAGCTTTATCAAAAACTTCAACCACTTAAGCCGATTTCAAAAATCCAAAGGCTACAAGTGGCATCAAGAGATCCCATCACAACCTTATTTGTTGTTTTAGTGCCAATACAGGTACAAGGCCAGTAATTTCTACATAAATTTTATGTAATACCGCTAGGTCAATCCGCAATGCCTTGTATTCTAGCCATATCAAGGATGAACACTCATAGATTATCAATTGATTTAGAGGCAAAGATGGCGGTATTCAAGAATAACGAGTTTATGAAACCATATATGTCCTATGACGAACATGTGTCAATGTGGCGATAGAAATTTTCACAGCCGTGACATGCTAAACTTGAACAAGCTCACTTTTCCTAGAAGGAAACAATTTCAAGAAAACAACAAACATGCAGGGAACTCGGGGTGTTCACTATGCGTAAAACTACCATATCACGTGCGTTCAAGACATGTTTGTACCCCTTATTTGTGAATTTTGTTAAGAATATAATGTACCCTTTTCTTTTAAAATCTTTAAGTTTTTTTCAAATTTAAAAAAATAATGCCCTTTTGTATATATATTTCTGTAAGTTTTGAGAACTTTAAATACCCTTATGTTGAACTCACGTGATAGGTTACATTTTTATTAGGTGACCTACCCAGGGCAGGGAACCATGCAAGTTTTGATATGTGCTACAAACAACTCCAACGCACAACTTCATTAGACAAGAAGATATCAAATTTGGCTTCCTAAAGATTGCTTGATTCTAGCCCATGAATCCAAACAGTAATTCATTGATCTCAGATTTAGAAACAACAATTTCCCTATTGAAAATGCAAGTGGGTTACCACTAATCACAACAACCAGCTGCATAGGTATACTTATGTAAAGAAAACCTGGCGATCCATAATTCCATTCAAGGCTACTCCCACGGGTCAGATTTGGGTCCCAAAAGCAGACATTGTAGATAACGCAGTAACCAGAATGCAACAAACCACATTTCAGCACCCAACGCAGCTGCCAAAAAGATATATCATTGGGTGCCAAAGGCACAAGACATTGCATCAAAGAATATTTATGGATCAGGGAGGACAATCAACAAGGTTTGAAAACCCAAACCCATGAAACCAACACTTCAAACGGCTATGGATGTCTGCACTCAAAAGCCTAAATTGACAATCAAGCAACGAGCGGCAAAGTTACAGCTCTTATTCTCCAAAAAAATCTGCCAAGAAACAACAAAAAAAAGAAACCCCACCGACAAGATCCAATAAGCGCATCGCCTATACCCTCCTCTTGCATTAATTTTTTCTATGCATTGACTATGTATGTATAATACAGCTGCATTACCAAGCCTGCATTAGCACACTGTTTTTGCCCATGCACAACACATATCCTTGGCGATATCTTATTGTCCGAGAGGACTCCAACTAAGAGGAGGGAGGCATTCTAAATGCGGACCCATGTTATATGATTATATTAGAGGGCAATATTTGATGGTTTAGAGGGCAATGTCTGACGGTTGATTTTGTATAAATTTTATGCTTGGTTGTGATATTTTTGGAAATTTCAAGAACATGATCTTGTTTTAAGAAGAGTTTTGGGGACCAAACGCTTATATATGAGCCCCTAGGGATATATATATATATATATATATATATATATATATATATATATATATATATAGATAATGTAGTTCAACTTTACCTTAACTTAGTTTATTTTTATCAAAATTGGCCAAAAGAGGTCATAAAAATGCCAAAAATTAGGCCAATGAAGACATTATACCAAAAAGGTGTGTATTAGTGTCACTTACTAGTTTCAGAAGTTTTTGGGTGTTGATTTTCTATTTTTGAGTCAATTTTGGATTTATTAGTTTGTTTTTAGCATTTTTCTAGAGAAAATTATAGAAAAAAATCCACAATCCAGATGAAGCTGCAGCTAAAGAGACGCTAGAGCAGGACAATGAGAAGAAGGAATAGAAAAAGTAAAGAGTTAATTAGACATGGTGAAATTTTGGCCACCGCCAAGACGGACCTCCGAGAAGGCCTAAATACAAAAAGTAATGGATTTGGAGCAAACAAAGTCCAAATCAAAATTAGCGAGTGTAAATCGTGTTTCATGAAGAGATAGAACCATTGGTGAGATATGATAAAATTCCATTTCTAGACTCCGAGTACTAAAAGATAAGTCACCTCATGTGGAGCTCAATTGTGACTTAGAGCTTTGTGGAGAGAAAGCTTCCTTCTTGCGGTCAGAGACTTCCAACTTCTCATATGACGTGAGTGTTATGAGAGGTGAGTTCATTGACCTTTCTTCTAGGTGTTCCCTACCCCAGTTGGTTGTCAAAACCTCGCCAACAAAACTATCACACATGCGCAATACAAAGACAGGTCAATTCACAGGAGTAGCTAGGAGCATCCAAACTTAACCAAATTTGAAAGGCACCTTATCATATCTCTATCATGATAGGGATGTTGCAGACATTTTGCAAGTACATGTCCAAATTTTATGACACAAGGGTGTTCCAAAGGACATCCACATGTAGTCTACAAGGTTTAGTGGTAAATGGAACATATCTTCTCAAAAATGATAGTTTTTTGACTTGGCAGACTAAGTAGGTGACCACACTCAGAATATAGGTTCAAATGTGGTGAAATCACATGAAAGATATCAGGATACAATGGAGAATGCAGTGGAGAGGCCACAAATGTGAGATAAAGTAAAAAATCAAGCCATATATCTCTATCGCGATAGACATGGAAGAGGCACATAGAGGATATTTTGCAAATCTGGACTACATGGGTCTAACCCTTATGCCTCATAGAGCCTCCCTACCAATTTTAGTCCAAAAAAAATCACAGTTCACTTTGATTAACTCATATCTAGTAAAAACCCTAGATTAGGGTCATAGCCTTATGCAGTGATGAGGCAAGTCCAAAAAGCTAAAACTCACACCAGAGCTTAGTCACTATGTATATAAGGCACCAGTGAGGTCAGGATTCTAACATCAACCATAAAAAGAGACTTGTATCTCTATTGCGATAGAGATCCAAAGTTACAGAGGGTAATCTGGATGCATCCCTTGGCCTATGCACATCATCAACACCTCATGCACAGATTTTCATTGCAATTGGTCATGTTCCCATAATTTTATGCATATTCTTGTAGAAAATAGGATTTTGATGTCAAATGACATGCATATGCATTAGGGCTCATGCTACAACTAACCATATGGGGGACTAACGGGCTCTAACGAATGCGTTCTAAAGTTTTGATCAGTTTTGGTGAGATGGTACATTGATCTCATCTCTTTGCACTTGAAAATGAACACAAGATCAATGGAGGCATCTCCAGCAAAAAAGAGAAGACCATAAAGAGCAGGATGTTGAGCCTTATATAGTACTCAGCGAGACACTAAGGCTTGCAACCACCTGGATCACCAAGGAGACACTACAAGCCAATTATTTTGAAATCTACCCAGGGACATGCAAGGATTCAGAAATCAACCATGTAGAAATAATCATGATGCTTAAGGAGACAAAAAACTACCTTAAGTCTCTAGCAATGAGGGCTCTATTGAAGAAAGTCATCTTATGGGAGTTTGTCTCTCTACCATTGGGTGACACCTGACACAAAAAGAGTGCAGGAGTTTGTCGAGACAATTCAAGAAGATGACACTTGTGCAATTTCAAGCATCGATGGTGAGCCAATGGAGGTCTAAATCACCCCAGAGATAGTAGAAACAACCTTGAAATTATCACACGTGGGTGCTAATGTGAAGGAGAGGAGACCTAACCTAAAGGTCTACACTAAGAAATACCCACTACCGTCATCTAAAGAAGTAGCCAGCTGGGAGGTAGTAACACTGACACTGATTTACAGTTAGTGCCTAATGTGTTACATTAAGAGGCCAATCAGATTCACTACACCACACGAGGCAATAACGACAACTTTCGCATGGGCTTTGAAGCAGCGACATGGAGTCATGATTGATCATGCCACCTATCTCCATCATATGTTAGTAAAATTGAAAGTCAAATCTTCAAAGTACATTAGTCGTGGAGAGGTGTTAACATGGGTGATCTATGAAGCTATAGGTGCCATAGACCAATGGCTACTTTCTCCATTGCAAAACATATGGCTGAGACTTATGGAGGATGAGGATGATGAAGAGGAAGAGGAGGATCAAACACAAAAAAGAGCACCACCTTCAAAAACGACAATTGGTGGCCGAAGGCTGGACAGAGTGCCAAGAGAAACAGGCCAATCAACACACGCACAAAGAGAGTCTAAAAGACTGCACAAGGGAAAGAGTAAAGTTGAAGAAGAAGAAACAAGTACTCAAGCATAGAAACAAGCCAAAAGGGAGATAATGTTGGATGGATTTGCATTGGAAAGGTCGTTGCGAGGTGATATATGCACCAGATGGAAATCCAAGTGTTAATGCATTTGAGCTAGACTGGTTTGAAGAATACATCAAAAGGAAAAATGCAGAAGACCAGCCAGAGGTTTAGCTGGATGATACAGACTTTCAAGAGATCAAAGATCAATTGATGCTAGCGGATCAAGACCAACCGCCACCTGAGAATGAACAACCACCTCCAGAACATGAGAATCCTCCTAGTACACTGCCTCCTGTAAAACTGAACATGAAGAGATGGGCCTGGAACCTTTAGTTCACTCCGTTCACATAGAAACAAAAGCAAATAAGCCAGGAGATAATCAACAAGAAGAGAGAGATGAAAGAGAAAGAGCCACCACAAGCACCTCTGTTGATACTCTACTAGCAGAAGCTATGGAATTTTTGAATGATCAAGATAGAGGCAGATCAGTAAGATGCTACGACGGATCCAAAATAGATCTTCTGTCATGATAACACAAAATTAAGTTTTATAGGATGAAAATCAATTTTTGAGCGATGAACAAGAAGAAAGAAACAAGGATCAATGAGCTAGAAGCCCGAGTGGAAGAGCTGGAAGATCAGCTTGTCACAACCCAAGGTACCATACAAGTTCATCAATATGAATATCAAAAGATGGAGATCACAGCTTCTAGACTTGAAGAGGAAAACAAGCATTGAAGGTACAAAGGAAGGAAGCTCAATATGAATAAAACATCAGTTTTCAGAGGAAGAAGAAGCTGGACATAGTAGAAATGAGGGCCAACACTTAAAGGTTCAGATGGCTCTTCATGAAAGAGAAGTAGAATGCCTGAAAAGACATGTGGGTGCAAGTACAACACCGGATATCGCCTCCACTTCAAATTCTACAAAGTTAGAGGATCTAAAGAGAGAATTGGAGTTAGAAAATTGGCAAAGGAGTTTGATAGCACAAAGCTCGATGCGGATTGAATAAGCTCTCAATAGGGAGATTGAAGAGATAAGAACGTCTACTTGTTGGTGGATTCTGCATCAGAACATTCCTTGACATTATGTCATGTATCTCTCCTTCATGACCAAGAACATGACCTTTCTCCATATCTATTCAACCATGGATAATTCTCAATCTCCCATGGGCATAAGGTGTGCATACTAGAGGGGTACATGCATGTGTCTTGAGCAGCCGTTTGAGTCCATTATCTTACCAAAAAGGGCATGAAAAAAAACACATTCCTGGATACCAAAAACATCAAGAGTCTACAATGATCAAGAACAAGTTACATGAAGTTATCCACACAGACATAACAAAATAGCAAAACTCTAATTAATAAATTGTTCATCTGAAATCCAACATTGTGCTGCCATTTGTAATGCATCTACCTTCTTCAATGCTTGCTTCTCCACATCCTTTCTCTTTGATCCAAGAGACACTTCAACTGGAAACAAAAAGGCCTAGCTTCAAATTCTATCTCCTAAAACTAGAGTGCAAGGGTAGAGTCATGTGGCAAAGGCACACCGCCAGGCACATCCATAAGATCTATCACAATCTGAAATGCCATTCTAAGTTCGAGCAGTACCAACTCGTTGCCTACCTCCAATAGTACAAGCACATACTTTTTCCTAATGTGCCCCACGATGTTGACGCAATCCCTTTCCACCATTGCTTGCTCTAAAGACCCCCAAGACCACTAAAAAGAAATAAGGAGAATATGAGACTCTATAAAAGCCCGTTAATTGGCACTCTAATGCATGACTTCAAAGTCCTTGATAGAAGCCAATTTCCGTCCTTCACCATGGGTTTTTCCACTCCTTGTGCACCGATGATCTCAACTCTAGGCAACCTACACCTTAGATCAACATGGTTAAACTAGGTACAAGAGAGCTTCCCAGTCAAAGTCTAAGGCTACTATAGGTCTTAGATGCCAAGGGAAGGCCATACATGCATGTTTTTTGCATATGTGCAGTGTTGATCTTAGTTGTTCACTACCGATGTCAACAAAATCTAAGGCACAAAGATCAACTCCAAGCCAAAGTAAGCCTATCATAGGCTTAAAGGGAACCTATAGGAGTTCCTCCTAAGTAAAAAACATGTCATTTATGAATCAATGATTTGAGCTCTGCATTAGTAATCTGAGTGCAGCATAGCTACACTAACAACCTAAACCTCTACAAAAAAATATGGACATCAATTTTGAGAAAGGTTTTTACAGTATTGCTCCATAGGTCAAGAAGGATCTTTTCATGTATAATGCATTCTGGAATTTGCACTCACTATCTAAGCCTTTGCTACAAAGCTAGGACAACTTCAAATTTGGGCTTCACAATATTGCTCCCCAAGTCCCAAGATCAACTTTATGTGAAAAAATAGTCAATGTTGCACTCAAAATCTAAGTAAATTCTAGAAAATTGGCACTAAAAGTGAAAATCAAGCTTTGTAGTATTATTTCTAGGGGTTCAAAGATCAAATATGGGTTTAAAGCCCGCAAGTTTGCACTGACAATCTCAGCTCATAATGGAAAATCAGAGTGTCAATGTTCAAAACTCAAGTCGTGTGACAGGCTTCCACATCCTCTAGGGATCATCTCACTTGGAGATGATTTTACAATGACAACGTAAGCTATTTTTTGGCACTTTTTGGATACCCTAAAGTCACCAAACATGCCCAAATACCATTGAAAAGGTGTAACCCTATCACATTAACATCATTTCACATCATTATGGCTTCATTTTGCCCCAAAAAACCCATCGAAGCTACCACAAAATTAAGTCTTATAACAATAAAAACCATATGCAACTAACTTCCACCTCTCTCTCTCTCTCACTCACTCACTCACTATCTATCTGTGTGTGTGTGTGTGTGTTTATTAACCGCTTGGGAAATCACTTAAGTCAATGGACAAGCCTCAATGGATGTGTCTAACACACTTGAAGCAAGCTCCATGAGTTAAGTGACAAGTGAAGCACCAGCAAACGACCGCATCTTAAGTGAAGAAATGAAGACTCTCAAACATAAGCTTTCAATTTGTAACCCCAGTTCATTTTTGTATAATCAACATGTGTCAAGGTGTGGGCTAGTATGTAGGGACACAAGAGATCTGGTCAATAGCTATAGATGCCTGAGGTACCCGTCTGGGATTGGGACAAAGTTTCGTGTATGTGTGCAAAGATGTAATCTGTGAAGAGAGTTCAAGTTATTAGCATGAGAATTAGATTAGATGTGAGTGGAACTTGAGTAGGATGGACCAATAGCATTGAGAGAGAGTTGAAGGGTCCCAATAGAGAGAGTGAAGCCAAGTGGCACCAATGAGCGAAAAAGTAGATTGTATATAAGAGCCTATTAACGGGGCTAGTTTAACGAGAGAGTAGTGCATTTTTTTATGTATAATTAGTCTATCATTCTTGCTATTAGTTTCTCTTAATCCTTGTGTATAGAGATTCTAATTAAGCATGAGTCCCACACTAGAAAGCGCATAAATTATGACCAACAATTCTTTCTCATAGACTTGCATAGTCGTTTCTAGTCCTCTAAGAATTCTACTTTCATAAGCCTCTACCCGGCCATCTTGCATTCACACTGCACCAATGCTATTGCCGCAGGTATAACACTGGAGAACAAATGACTTCTTGAGATCTAGTAAAATGATCATTGGACTTGAAGTCATCTTTTTTTTAAGAAGATTGAAATATGAAATCTCTTTCTGTGTCCACCTGAAAGAGACTTTTTTCTATCGTAAAGCATATAAATGTAAAGCAATGTCTGCAAAATTTCATATAAACCTCTTCTAGTAAGAACACACACCAGGAAGCTGCGAACATCATGAACAGTCTTCAAATTCGGCCATGTCCTAATTGCTTCTACCTTGGTAGGATCCTTTTTGACACCATCCTTTAATACTGAGGCGGTCCGGGGCGGGCAACAAGAAGAGTGGCCTCTAGACACCCTTCAAGGCTCCCGTGCTGCTCAATGGGGCTGGGGCACAACACAACACAAACCAAAACAACAAACCCACCGCCAAATCCCAACTACACAAGGGGCACCACCTAGTTTAAGAGCGAACTAGGACGCAAAAGAGGAGAATCGTTAGAGCAACCCACAAACAAGCAAGGAATTTACACTAACCCTAACACCAATGGAATACTCTCACACACTAAAACACGAGAGAGAGAGAGAGAGAGAGAGAGAGAGAGAGAGAGAGAGAGAGAGAGAAATGGAGGTGATAGGACTTTTCATAGTGGGTTAGTGTTAGTAGAGTTAGTATTAATTTACAAATGGAATTGGATATTTACAATGGGAGTATCCATGTAGGATACAAATAAGGAAGAAAACTCTTAAGAGGTAAGAAAAGGTGGATTTCTTACAAGGTTGATGCTCCAAGTGTCTTGAGTAGAGCCGATTTTGACGCTTGTTGACGGTCCACTAGCTTTGACGGTACATTTTTTCTCCACTCTTGACCTTCCTTGAGAGACAAGGTAATTGAAGCTGAGTAATCAACCACCATGATGCTGTCTTTTAAGAGAAGAGGCTGAATTTTGTGGTTTTTTTGATAGATATGGGTAAATTGGAGGAGGAAAAATGAGACTAGGTGGTCAATTTTGGAATGGAATTGTGTGTGGGAGGTATGAGTTCACCATGGTTTCTCTTATTCTTCAAGGTTGAGGAGAAGGTGAGTAGTGTGCAGAGAGGAGTGGTGAGAGAGATGGGGATGATGAGTGGAGAAGTGTGTGTGAAAGAGGAAAATGATAAAGTGGAAGAGAGAGTGTGGCTGCATAGCATGGGAAAACTGGGGTCCACTAAAAAAATCATAGCTCACAGCTGGTAGCTCCAAAAATCATGAAAAAATTTGGGGTGATTATTCAGAGCGTGGGCTACATTTTCTCTTTTGACCACCGCTCCAAATTCGGAGTGGAAATAGGTGCCAAAATTCTCACCAAAAAGCCTGTTTTTATGCCTGCAAAAGTCTTTTAGTGGTCCCCTCCTTTGTTGAATTTGTACAATGCATCCAAGAGTGAGCCCCTCCTTTGTCATATTATAATACAAAGCATTCAAGTTGCCCTTGACCCATGCATGGAGGAGGATTATTGGTGAAATAAGAAATATATACATGGTGGGACTAGTGTATGGACTATTCATGGACTTTAGCTCAATGAGCACATGGTGTTAGAATAATGAGTAAAAATAATAATAAAAATATGGAGGAGTTATGGATATGGAAAGATATTGGAATCATATGATATGGTCCCTCCTTGAATTATTTTTGGTGAAAGAGGAAAATGTATGCAAGTAAATAATATAATAAAAGTAGCCAATGAGTAGAAATCAATTTTTTTTTTTCACAAGTGTGATGGTGAAAATGTGGGAGTGATTTGTATAAAGGAAAAATATGAGGTTAGAGTATGTACATATTGGCAAAAAAAAAATAATAATAATAATAATAAATATATATATATATAATTATGGTGTAAGAGGATGAAAGAAGGTGTACATAGGTTTAATAAAACACACACCTAAGTAGAAATATTTAAATAAAATACCAAAATAATTATAAAAAATCCCTATATTTAGGCCATATATACAATGAAATATTTACACACAAAGAGGCCATAATATACTTTTATTTTTTTATTTTTTATTATTATTATTATTTATTTATTTTTTGGCTCACCTAGCCCAGTGACTAGCTAGCTGAGGGTTTTTAAGAAGATATGGGAAAAGTCCCGTGACTCACGCACGCCTATGTACAGTGAAATGGTAGGGATAGCCACAGTGTTTGGGTGATTTTGGTAGGGTGAGGTAACTCACTGTGGCAATTACAAAGAGCCGAAAAAACGGCTATCATTAGCCCTCCCCCTGGATGATGGTATATTCATGTACCATCATAGAGCATCTTGTCCA
Source organism: Adiantum capillus-veneris (assembly GCF_014529385.1). Lineage (NCBI taxonomy): Eukaryota > Viridiplantae > Streptophyta > Polypodiopsida > Polypodiales > Pteridaceae > Adiantum > Adiantum capillus-veneris. The sequence continues at coordinate 113,655,628 of NC_140932.1, read as the reverse complement.
AAGAGAGTGCTTCAGATTCCTTGACGAGATCTTCATTGTTTGGCCCCTCAGAATTTTGGCTGGAGTTACACTCATGCTTCATGTAACAATACTTACATGAGACAGCGGCCTTTGGATAGATCTTTGGTAGATCCTTTGGTAGAAGGCGACTCAAATAGTGCTTCAAGAGATACCCGTTTACCTTCCTGGAGAGCTCTTTACCATTCAAGTCCATAAGCTGATAGTAGCTAGAATTGAAAGCCTTCTTGACTATGTATGGCCCTTGCCATCTAGTTTCAAACTTGGCATCAAAACGATTGTCAAGTCGATTGTCATACCTTAGCACAAGCTCTCCTTCCTTGATGCCTTTGTCCTTCAGTTTCAAACTTGGCATCAAAACGATTGTCAAGTCGATTGTCATACCTTAGCACAAGCTCTCCTTCCTTGATGCCTTTGTCCTTCAGTTTCAAACTTGGCATCAAAACGATTGTCAAGTCGATTGTCATACCTTAGCACAAGCTCTCCTTCCTTGATGCCTTTGTCCTTCAGTTTCTTGTCGTGCGTTTCTTTCGCTTGTGTGGCTTTCCTCTTGTAGCACTCGTATGCTGCTTCTCTTTTCCACTCAAGCTCCACTAACGTAAGAAGTCGATCCATCCATACCTCTTGATCATCTTGTGCTGATTTGCCATGAAGTCGCATTGTTGGAATGTTTAGCTCAATTGGCTGTAAAGCCTCTTGACCATAGACCAAGTGAAATGGTGTGAACTCCGTGGCTTCCCTATATGTGGTTCGATACGCCCACAAGGCACCATCCAAGAAGTCATCCCATAATTTTGTCTTGTTTTGCACCATCTTTCTAATGATTCCTGCAATGACACCATTAGCCTTCTCCACCAAACCATTTGACTGGGGGTAGTATGGTGTGCTATGACAATGTAGAATGTGAAGCTCTTCACAAACTTCTGTGAGCAATCCTTTTCTAAACCCTGGACCATTATCAGAAACAATCTCCAAAGGTGTGCCAAATCTACAACAAATGTGAGTATAGACGAATTTGCTCACTGTCTTCTCATTTACCTTTGCCACACTTTGTGCTTCCACCCACCTAGTCATATAGTCTACAGCCACTAGAATGTAGAGTTTACCATTTTTTGTCCTAGGCAGAGGACCCATAGCATCAATGCCCCACTTTTCAAAGGGTCCATTTGCAAGCACTATTTGCCTCGGGCCATGCACCAACCTTCTATTTCCATTTATCTGACAAGTGTGACAGCTTTTACACCAATGTTGAACATCCACATGCAAACTTGGCCAAACATACCCCGAAAGCAAAATCTTCTTCACAGTTAATTCTTGGGCAAAATGACCACCACATGCCTCTTCATGCAAACCTTTTAGAATGGCTGGAATTTCCTTGATAGTTGGTACTCGTCTGCACACTTGATCCTTCCCTCTTTGATAGAGGGAGCCTTCTAGGAAGAGATATACGCTTGCCTTCTTCATGAGTCTCCTCTTCTGAGCTTTTGTGAAGTCTGGTGGAAACTCACCCTCCAAAATGTAGCCAATGATGGGAGCCAATGACTCCAATCCCTGGTACCTCGGTTGCTTCACAGCAGCCGCCACCATGATGACCTGTACTTCTTTCTTTACACATGCAACGGCTTGTTGTGCAAGTAAATCAGCATCTTCATTCTGTTTCCTAGGAATATGATATAGTTGCACTTCTTCAAATTGATTAAACAATCTACGAATGGCATGAACTTTTGTCCGTAAGCTCTCATTCTTGCATGCCCAAATGCCTAAAATCTGTTTAACAATGAGAAGTGCATCTCCCTTTACCATGAGGCGTTGTATCCCTTGGCCAATGCACATCTTCAAACCATGAATTAGTGTGTCGTATTCTGCTTCATTGTTGCTAGCTGAACTTGGTAGATTGAACTTCTCTTTCATGACCACCTCTCCACTTGGGTTGAGCAACACTAGCCCTCCCCCTGCTTTTCCTGTGGCTCGACGAAAAGCTCCATCAAAGAACAAAGTAAAAGCATTAGGAATACTTTTTGGTGGTGGCAATGGTAGGGTCTTTACTTCAGGCACCTTAATCTCCTTTTCGTGCACCCTATAAGTGAGAATCCCTCCCAATTGTGCACGCACACTATCTTCTACCTTGAAAGAGTATTGAAACTCTTGCAACTCCATAATCCACTTTGAGATCCTAGTACTAAGATTCATTTGAGATGACACCCAAGGGAACAAATTTTCTGCAGTGAGAATTACAAAAGGTTTTGGTAGCAGGTAGGATCTAAACTTTCTCACCACAAACATGAGAGAAAGCATCATGAGTTCTGCTTCTGTGTAGTCTCTCTCCAAAGCATTCATGACCCTACTAGCAAAGTAGATGGGTCGCATCCTTGTACTGTGGGGATCTTGTTGTAGCAACACAGCACCAATTGTTTCTTTCCCAGCACTAGAGCTAACAAAGAATGTGTACTCCCAACAAGGAGGCATGAGTGTTGGTAGCTCTGACAAAATGACTTTAATGTTACAAAAGTACTCTTCAAGCTCATCAGACCATGCAAATTCTACTTGTTGTGTCAACTTTTGCAAAGGGTGAAGTAACTCCGAGGCTAAGTGAATGAAGCGTGACATATACTTCACCTTTTGAATGAATGAGATGACCTCCTTAAGACTCTTGGGTGATGGTAGCTCAATAAGATCCTTTGCCTTCGAAGGATCCACTTCAATACCTTTGTAAGAAACTTTATGACCAAGCAAGATTACTTCATCCTCACCTATATGGCACTTGTCGGGGTTGAGTTGACCTCCCATGTCGTAGAGCTTCTTTAAACCTTCTTCTACCCTTTGTAGATGCAATGATTTTGAGCTATAAATACAGAAATCATCAATGAACACCCTAATTGACTTTCCAAAGAATGCTTGAAACACCATATTCATGAAACGTTGGAATGTTGCAGGAGCATTTGTCAGACCAAATGGCATGACTCTAAAAGCATAACAACCCCAAGGAGTGATAAAGGTTGTTTTCAATTGATCCTCCAGTGCAATCCCTATTTGAAAGTAACCTGAGTAACCATCGCACACAGTGTACTTCTCATGACCAGCTACCTCATTTAGTATCTCATCCTGGAATGGGAGGGGAAAGTGATCTCTTTTTGTTGCCTCATTAAGTGGACGATAATCCACACACACCCTCCACTTGCCGTTTTTCTTAGGAGTGACAACAACGGGAGAGACCCACTCTGAATTCTCCACTGGATAAATGAAACCTGCTGCTAGAAGCTTCCTTACCTCCTTGAGTAGAGCCTGCTCCTTAATGACTCCTAGCCTTGGTAGCTTTTGAGCCTTAGGTGTGGCCTCTGGCTTCAACTCAATCTTGTGTTGAACAACATCTACTCCACGCACATCGGTGTAGTCTTTAGCAAAAAGCTTCGGAAATTTTCTTAGCACACATTTGAACTCCTCTCTTTCATTCTTTGTAAGTGTTGTAGACAACATACCTTCTAACATTCCTTCATCTTCCACCTTTTGGTTCTCTTGGGAACCTACCTCTTCCAAACCTCGAGAAGAGGTCTCCTGGTTGTTTGGCTTAAACCTTACCCCCATGACTTCAATGGAGGACTCCTCTTCAGTAATGTTGTCGCTACTTTCTTCTTCTGAAGTGTTTTCAGTCCAATCTTCTTCCGTCTCACTTCGAGATGATTCTTCATGGAGCTCCTCTTGGCGTTGCTCCTTCATGTCAAAGACAACCTTCTTGTGATTGTCATTCCTGCAAATTAGCTTTCCACTCTCCCAATCCTGCAAAGCTCGCATTTTCATTAGCCATGGTCTTCCTAGGATAAATGGATAACCACTTCCCTTGGTCGACATAACATAAAAATCCACTGCCTTCTTAATGCCAAAGGCCTCCACAAAAACATTTTTACAAATGCCTACGCACCTAGCCTTGCTATTGTTTGCCATTTTCACTTTGATTTCAGGTGTCTCATGGATGTGCATGCCTAGTCTTTGCATGAGCCCTTCTGTCATGATGCAAATTTGTGCACCCCCATCCACTAGACCTTTCCTAACTAATCTTCCTTTTATGTAACAATCTAGCACAGGTGTAATATCCTCGTTCATTTCAGCATGTGCAATTTTTACAAAGGAAAACTCTCTTTTACCTTTCTCCTAGTGCTAACTGCCTTTGTTAAATCCCTCCTAACTTGTGGGCATAATGCAAGAAACTGAGGCCATGAGATATCAGGACCCTTACCTCGCATGTCTTCCAACAGGTTGTATGGAGCCATACCATGTCCAAGAGGGAAGTCTTGGAGATTGATACGACGTCGAGTCCTCTTGGTTTCCTTGGTTCCCTTTGCCTTCTTGCCTTGTCCATGGTCACTCTGTGATGTGACTCCTTCTTTCTCTTTACCTTTTCCTCGGCCACGCTTAATTCCATTGGCTTCCATGTCAACCTCATTTGAATTTGTCACCTCTACCACATGCACATTTGGATCTGGCAAAGGTGGAACTCCTTCTACCCCTTGTGGAGGTGGTCTTGGTCCATTTGGCCTTTGTAGAAGCCTTGGTTGTTGACCAGTTCCTTCACCTGCATTCATCACTGGGTAATTCAAGTTAGGCCTCCCTGGCTCCCCACGGGGCCAAGGACAATTATACATCCCATGTCCAGACTCTCCGCAATTCCAACATTGCAAGACTCTCCTAGGTCGTGGATCTCGCTCTTCAGACTTCTTTGCTTGTCCCTTTGGACCTACAGCTTGTGCAAGGTGAATTGACAGGCTGCTTAAAGATTCGTTTAACTTCTCAATTACTTCCGCCGTTACCTCAGGAAGCTCCCTTGATGTTGATGCTTGTGACTTACCTTTGGGTCTAAGACCTTCTATTGGAACCTCTCCCCTTAAGCACTTGAGTTTCCTATACTTCTCAGCAGCCCTAGTTTCAGCTGCATCAAAAGTAGCAGGTGCACCCGCCTCAACTTTTACCTTAAGGTCAGGAAAGAGTCCGGCTATGAACCTCTCCTTCTTTAAAAATTCTGCACCATCACCAGGGTTAGCAACATTTCGTATCCATAGAGCCCAAAGACGTAGAAACTCTTGCTTGTACAAGTAGTAGTCATCTAAGTCTTTTTGCTTATGAGAAACAATGTCTTGCCATAGTTTCTGAGTATTTTGGGGATCAAAGAAGTATCTCTTAAAACGATTTAAAACTTCTGTGTAATTCCCCTTAACTTCCTCAGGCAAAGAGTCAAACCAAGTACTAGCATCTTTCCTAAGGACCACCTCAAACATTTCTACACGTTCTTGATCGGTTACTATCCTCTTGATACGGCAAGACATCTTGAAATTTGCTAAAAATAATTCTGCATCCTCTCCAGGCTCTCCAAAGAAAAGAGGATATCCAGACATTTGGCGTTGGCTCTCCATTATTATGAAAGATTACAACACGAGTTACAATAAGGGATACAATAGAGATCTAGAACCACTCGCCTGCAAATGAAGAAGTGAGAAAATACCACTCTAGGTTTTCTTCTTCAGCTATCCAAGTTTCAATAAGGTCTCGATTTGTTTGATCAAAACAAAAGGGTAGACTATTGATGAGCTCTAAGAAGGGTTGAAATTCTTCAAAGCTAAGGCGATAAACAAAAATCTCTAGAACTTCATTTTCTGGATCCAAAAGAGCAACCACGTCCCAAGTGATAAATTGCACTTGCTCTACAATTCCCAATGCACAAGCGGTTTGTATAAAAACTAGATCTTCATGCTCGTCGAAGGCCGTGAGAAAGTAGCAATTGACTAGGAGCTCCTTTCCTTCGAGTTCCACACAGTCGGAGTGAGGCAACCTTCTCACAATTTCATAAAGAACATCCTCATCAAGTCCAATCAAGTTTGCAAGATTTAAAGACTCCACTTGTGCTACAAAATTCCTGGACAAAAACTCCTTAGGATTATGGTTAAATCATTCAAAAGCATAAAGAGATTTACAATGTCTCTATGAACAAAGTGTCATAGAAAGTAGAGAAGGATGAGAATTTATACAAATTTGCAATCTTCTCTATGCTCTCTTTATTAAGACAAGCTCTGAATAGCTCCCTATCTCCTTTGTTGAAAGCGAAAGGAAGACTATTAATAAGACGCAAATGAGGGAAAAATTCACCAAATGTGAGTCTATGAAGCATGAACTCTGGCCGCAAGTTTCCTGAAGAGTCTTCCTCAATGGTGAAATGCACTCGCCAAACGCCAAATTTCACTCTGTTTACCAATCTTAGGGCACACACTAGTTGGATGAATGCGCGGTCTTCCTTAGTGCCCAACAACAAGAGGAAAATGGAATCAACGCGTAGGACCTTCTGTCTTAACTTCACCACCCTCTTGTTATGAGGGAGACGCCTTACTACTTGCTCCTGCAACTCAATTGGTAATAGAGCTAGATCTCTAAGGATTGAACTTTCACTGCACACACATTCCCAGTTAGAACAAATGATCGTTTTTTTGTTTCTTGTAACAACTTGGACAAAGAAAAAACAAACATATACACTACTTTGCCGGGCTGCACTTCATTTTAAAATAAAATGAACACATGTACATCAAAAGAAGTGTGGTAGTTGATGAGAGGTAGAATGACAGGGTTTGGCGATGCAAGACTTTCTCCTGCTCTTTGGGCACCAAACATGAACACCATTCGTTGTTGAAAATGGATCTTTCTACTAATTGCAACGTTTATTCTAATGTGTGGAGTAAAATGAAAGGGAAAAACCTCTATTCCTGGGCCATTATCCATGGCCTATGCATGTCCTAATGCTTTAAAAAAAACAAAAATATAGACGTCCAAACTAAGGTCGTACCTAATGAGAGGCAAAATAAAAGGATTTACTGAAGCGTTTATCTCGGCCAACCTAAGAGGACCTAAAATTCTACGAATGACACGTTGAAATTGCAACTTAGTACTAACAATTATGTGTACCTTTCGCCTTGCAATGGGAATGAAGGGATCATACAAAGCTTCGTGATTCATGCAAACTACTTGACTATGCTAAAGGTTGATTCTACACAAAAATACACAAGCCGTCCTCCGTGGGGGCACCAATTTGAGGCGGTCCGGGGCGGGCAACAAGAAGAGTGGCCTCTAGACACCCTTCAAGGCTCCCGTGCTGCTCAATGGGGCTGGGGCACAACACAACACAAACCAAAACAACAAACCCACCGCCAAATCCCAACTACACAAGGGGCACCACCTAGTTTAAGAGCGAACTAGGACGCAAAAGAGGAGAATCGTTAGAGCAACCCACAAACAAGCAAGGAATTTACACTAACCCTAACACCAATGGAATACTCTCACACACTAAAACACGAGAGAGAGAGAGAGAGAGAGAGAGAGAGAGAGAGAGAGAGAGAGAGAGAGAGAGAGAGAGAGAGACAGAGAGAGAGAGAGAGAGAGAGAGAGAAATGGAGGTGATAGGACTTTTCATAGTGGGTTAGTGTTAGTAGAGTTAGTATTAATTTACAAATGGAATTGGATATTTACAATGGGAGTATCCATGTAGGATACAAATAAGGAAGAAAACTCTTAAGAGGTAAGAAAAGGTGGATTTCTTACAAGGTTGATGCTCCAAGTGTCTTGAGTAGAGCCGATTTTGACGCTTGTTGACGGTCCACTAGCTTTGACGGTACATTTTTTCTCCACTCTTGACCTTCCTTGAGAGACAAGGTAATTGAAGCTGAGTAATCTGTCTTTTAAGAGAAGAGGCTGAATTTTGTGGTTTTTTTGATAGATATGGGTAAATTGGAGGAGGAAAAATGAGACTAGGTGGTCAATTTTGGAATGGAATTGTGTGTGGGAGGTATGAGTTTACCATGGTTTCTCTTATTCTTCAAGGTTGAGGAGAAGGTGAGTAGTGTGCAAAGAGGAGTGGTGAGAGAGATGGGGATGATGAGTGGAGAAGTGTGTGTGAAAGAGGAAAATGATAAAGTGGAAGAGACAGTGTGGCTGCATAGCATGGGAAAACTGGGGTCCACTAACAAAATCATAGCTCACAGCTGGTAGCTCCAAAAATCATGAAAAAATTTGGGGTGATTACCCAGAGCGTGGGCTACATTTTCTCTTTTGACCACCGCTCCAAATTCGGAGTGGAAATAGGTGCCAAAATTCTCACCAAAAAGCCTATTTTTATGCCTGCAAAAGTCTTTTAGTGGTCCCCTCCTTTGTTGAATTTGTACAATGCATCCAAGAGTGAGCTCCTCCTTTGTCATATTATAATACAAAGCATTCAAGTTGCCCTTGACCCATGCATGGAGGAGGATTATTGGTGAAATAAGAAATATATACATGGTGGGACTAGTGTATGGACTATTCATGGACTTTAGCTCAATGAGCACATGGTGTTAGAATAATGAGTAAAAATAACAATAAAAATATGGAGGAGTTATGGATATGGAAAGATATTGGAATCATATGATATGGTCCCTCCTTGAATTATTTTTGGTGAAAGAGGAAAATGTATGCAAGTAAATAATATAATAAAAGTAACCAATGAGTAGAAATCAATTTTTTGTTTTCACAAGGGTGAGGGTGAAAATGTGGGAGTGATTTGTATAAAGGAAAAATATGAGGTTAGAGTATGTACATATTGGCAAAAAAAAAATAATAATAATAATAATAAATATATATATACATAATTATGGTGTAAGAGGATGAAAGAAGGTGTACATAGGTTTAATAAAACACACACCTAAGTAGAAATATTTAAATAAAATACCAAAATAATTATAAAAAACCCCTATATTTAGGCCATATATACAATGAAATATTTACACACAAAGAGGCCATAATATACTTTTATTTTTTTATTTTTTATTATTATTATTATTTATTTATTTTTTGGCTCACCTAGCCCAGTGACTAGCTAGCTGAGGGTTTTTAAGAAGATATGGGAAAAGTCCCGTGACTCACGCACGCCTATGTACAGTGAAATGGTAGGGATAGCCACAGTGTTTGGGTGATTTTGGTAGGGTGAGGTAACTCACTGTGGCAATTACAAAGAGCCGAAAAAGCGGCTATCAATACTATGTGTCCAAGAAACTGGATTTCTTCCACAAAGAATTCACTCTTCTTGCGCATTAATAAGCAATTTGTTATGCAAATCTCATTAATAACTACTGTCAAGTGTTCTCTGTGCTCCTATTTATTCTTTGAAAAGACTATCATGTCGTCAAAGAATGTTCCAACAAAAAACTTGTATGGATGGTAAATCATCTCCATCAATCTATTAAACATAGCAAGAGCATTCGTAAGCCCAAATGGAATTACTAGAAACTCATATAAACAAAAAGTCGTTCTAAAAGTAATCTTATGCACATCTTATGGCCTAATCCTTATCTGATGGTATCCACTTTTTAGATTTAACGTGTTGATAATTGACACTCCTAATCCTTGGAATCAGGAACCTGTTCTTAATGGTGTTCTTCTTCAGTGCGCGGTAATCTATACACATGCGCCAAGAACCATCCTTCTTTTGCACTAAGAACGCTGGTGAACAAAAAGGAGATGAAATTGGTTGAATCAACCCCTTTTCTAACAACTCATTCACCTGGCTCAAAATATCTTTTTGTAGGGCTGCTTTAACCCTATACAGAGATCTATTTGGTGGGCTATTGCCTGGCACCAAATCTATCGCATGATCCTCAGACCTCTTCGACAATAACTGTGATGGTAAGGAGTCAGAAAAACATTAACTGAATTGAGATAAAATCTATGTCGTGTCTTTATCTAATATCGATAAATTTGATTCATCGCTTTCTTTAACATCACGTACATGCTCTGATACCCAACGTAAAAGCCAACTCTGGTGAGATAAAGTTTGCCTTTGCATAAGGGAAAATAAGCACATATTGATCCTGAACTTTACCCCAAGCTCTGTATAGCTCACTAGTATATGAGATTGTCTTGTCTCCCAGCATATCTGGCAATAGACCTGTTGAATCTTTGGGCTTCTTTCCTTTTATGTCGTCTTTGTCTTCCAAATCAATTGATCTCTTCTTTTTGTCCGGACAATTGGACGCATTATGACTAGTATTCTCACACTCAAAGCACTTTCCCTCAGCCACTAAAGCCTTTCTCGGTTCAGGAGACTTTTGCACAAAAGACTTTTTTTGGTCCTTTCACTGCTGTCCAGAGAACCTGGCTATCTTCTTCTTGAATTGCCATGCTTTACTTGTGCCCTGAGGAGTCTGAGAAACCTATTTACCAAATGGCTTCTTTGCTGAGAATTACTCAGATTTGTCTTCTTTAATGCTGCTCGTGAAACCACCTGACTGTCCTAGCAACAATGCATTCCCTGTATTGGCATTTTCAATCAACTGAGTCAAAGAGGTCTTTTTTTTCCCTTTAGCGAGCCGAGAAGCCAGCCATATCGATCGGCCACTCTCGCAAGGCAGAAGCTTTTGTCACTGATTTTAGTGTAAATACCTTATACACCCACACTTCGGGATGGTAAGCCTACTGAATCTTTTACAGCCTGTGTCTCTACCTAACACAGAGAACCCCAGGGGGTCCGCGTTAGGAGCGTGATAGCAACCACAAGCCCGTAAAGGACCCATGTACTGTAGGACTAACAGTCCCGCAAGGGGACTATCACCCGCTAAGGCTTTCAAACCCCGATGGGTTTTTCAAAAGAAAATGCCATACCCATTTCGAGCGTCGGCTATTAGGTGGAGTCAAGAAAGTAGCCATTGGATTCTCCTACGCTCTTCTTGTCGCATTTGGTGAGACATGTCGTAAAGTCAATACATGCGAGTCTTTAGCTCATCAAACTTTCACTTTAAGAAAAATATAGTCACCCCCCCCTCGCGGGCGTTGAATGGATTCAAGTAAACTCCGATTCATCCAATCGGTTCCAAGGCTGTTGGGTATTGAAGCATGCCTCCACCAAGAGAGCATCCCTAGGGTGGAACCTAGAAGAAATTCCACCAACTTGCAAATGAGGACTACCCAGAGTGGCGCTCCGCACCAAGGAGGTTTGATCGAATCAACACAATGGTTAGAAAAGTTTGGTGTTTGTATTTTGGCATATATCACTACCATCTACCCATTCCTTTGATAGGCATCTATTTACTACGTCCATGTCCAATCGTTAGCCACAGATATGCACACTCCGCGCATGACAATCGGTGAGGGGTTCTCGGTTTCCTATCTAGTCGTGCCCCGTGGAGGTCACCCCTCGAGCGATTAGATCAAAGGGTGAAACACCACGACTTCATGGGAGGTGACCTTAGTATATGTAGAGTATTTTTGGAGCTCTTCGGACACCCCGCAACAATATTTCTCTATCTTCTCGGTCAATGGCACAATCCTGTAAGAAGTGACTAGAAGCAAAGACTTCCAAAACTTCTTGTTATAATCTTCCAAATCCTTGCATTTAGATGCATCAAGCTTGTGCCAAGCTAACATAACATTGACCTCAAACTTATTGAACAACCAAGCAGAGAAAATACTTGCTTAAATTAAATCCAAGTGGAAGGAGCCTGTCCATGCATCAACAATGTACTCCACCACCGACTTGCACTCTCTTTCAAGAAGGTGGTAGCTTTGCGAACCTTAGAAGGCAACGTAAAGTTCTCTCCAGCAAATGCGGCATCAGATCGTTGTAAGATGGAGATAGCCTATCACTAAATGGTGATATTTTTGCACTTTCTTTTCCTATTTATTTAAATATAAATATCCTTTTTCTATTTCTTTTGCTGCTGTTGATTTCTCCCCTTGGATTAAGCTTGGACCATTGCTTGGCCAGAGAGAAGATAGCCATTGGGACTTTCGACTAATGGTTTGTATGAGCCTTAGAACTCGCACTAGAGAGCAGAATGACACTAGATCACGACGAAATGCTTGGCCACTACAGAATGTACTAGACAATGTAACTGGCCGGACTGAAGGTTCACTCTTGTGAGTGGCCACTGAATGAACACTGTAATTGAGCCACATTGCATTTTTACATGTGGTCTCAATGTTGAGAGATGGTCAGCTGACCAGAGGGAATGCAGTGGAAGTGATCCCTAGAATCTAGGGAGCTACTATTTTTAGCCACAAAATGTGTTCGAGTCATTATGCTCAAAATGAAAAGAGGAACATTTTATTTCTCTGCTCTAATGGCTTTAATAAGATTCCAAGATATTTCACTACAAGCTATGCAAGCATCAATCACTCAACAAATGATGCATTTAAACCATCTATAATGGCGGGTCGCCAGCCGGTTCATAGATAAAGTTGGTGATGCAAAAGAGGAAGTTGTAGTGTGACGTACTTTGGGCTGTGACATACCTAATCTTGGTTGCTGACCATGACACCTCAAAGGTGTAGTAGAAATGGATAAGCTATAAGACCACAACCATAAGGGAGGTTGAGGCTGTTGAGGATGCTGCAAAATCCAAGTATAATATAGATAGAGGCATGAAGTTGTGGGTTACAATAGTTTGGTGCAAGTGAAGGATAGATCAAATGTGAGAGGAAGGTATGACATGCAAAAATCAATGAGGTAGAGGCATGTTGTTCACTACCGATGTCAACAAAATCTAAGGCACAAAGATCAACTCCAAGCCAAAGTAAGCCTATCATAGGCTTAAAGGGAACCTATAGGAGTTCCTCCTAAGTAAAAAACATGTCATTTATGAATCAATGATTTGAGCTCTACATTAGTAATCTGAGTGCAGCATATCTACACTAACAACCTAAACCTCTACAAAAAAATATGGACATCAATTTTGAGAAAGGTTTTTACAGTATTGCTCCATAGGTCAAGAAGGATCTTTTCATGTATAATGCATTCTGGAATTTGCACTCACTATCTAAGCCTTTGCTACAAAGCTAGGACAACTTCAAATTTGGGCTTCACAATATTGCTCCCCAAGTCCCAAGATCAACTTTATGTGAAAAAGTAGTCAATGTTGCACTCAAAATCTAAGTAAATTCTAGAAAATTGGCACTAAAAGTGAAAATCAAGCTTTGTAGTATTATTTCTAGGGGTTCAAAGATCAAATATGGGTTTAAAGCCCGCAAGTTTGCACTGACAATCTCAGCTCATAATGGAAAATCAGAGTGTCAATGTTCAAAACTCAAGTCATGTGACAGGCTTCCACATCCTCTAGGGATCATCTCACTTGGAGATGATTTTACAATGACAACGTAAGCTATTTTTTGGCACTTTTTGGATACCCAAAAGTCACCAAACATGCCCAAATACCATTGAAAAGGTGTAACCCTATCACATTAACATCATTTCACATCATTATGGCTTCATTTTGCCCCAAAAAACCCATCGAAGCTACCACAAAATTAAGTCTTATAACAATAAAAACCATATGCAACTAACTTCCACCTCTCTCTCTCTCTCTCTCTCTCTCTCTGTCTCTCTCTCTCTCTCTCTCTCTCTCTCTCTCACTCACTCACTCACTCACTATCTATCTGTGTGTGTTTGTGTGTGTGTGTGTGTGTGTGTTTATTAACCGCTTGGGAAATCACTTAAGTCAATGGACAAGCCTCAATGGATGTGTCTAAACACACTTGAAGCAAGCTCCATGAGTTAAGTGACAAGTGAAGCACCAGCAAACGACCGCATCTTAAGTGAAGAAATGAAGACTCTCAAACATAAGCTTTCAATTTGTAACCCCAGTTCATTTTTGTATAATCAACATGTGTCAAGGTGTGGGCTAGTATGTAGGGACACAAGAGATCTGGTCAATAGCTATAGATGCCTGAGGTACCCGTCTGGGATTGGGACAAAGTTTTGTGTATGTGTGGAAAGATGTAATCTGTGAAGAGAGTTCAAGTTATTAGCATGAGAATTAGATTAGATGTGAGTGGAACTTGAGTAGGATGGACTAATAGCATTGAGAGAGAGTTGAAGGGTCCCAATAGAGAGAGTGAAGCCAAGTGGCACCAATGAGAGAAAAAGTAGATTGTATATAAGAGCCTATTAACGGGGCTAGTTTAACGAGAGAGTAGTGCATTTTTTTATGTATAATTAGTCTATCATTCTTGCTATTAGTTTCTCTTAATCCTTGTGTATACAGATTCTCATTAAGCATGAGTCCCACACTAGAAAGCGCATGAATTATGACCAACAATTCTTTCTCATAGACTTGCATAGTCGTTTCTAGTCCTCTAAGAATTCTACTTTCATAAGCCTCTACCCGGCCATCTTGCATTCACACTGCACCAATGCTATTGCCGCAGGTATAACACTGGAGAACAAATGACTTCTTGAGATCTAGTAAAATGATCATTGGACTTGAAGTCATCTTTTTTTTAAGAAGATTGAAATATGAAATCTCTTTCTGTGTCCACCTGAAAGAGACTTTTTTCTATCGTAAAGCATATAAATGTAAAGCAATGTCTGCAAAATTTCATATAAACCTCTTCTAGTAAGAACACACACCAGGAAGCTGCGAACATCATGAACAGTCTTCAAATCTGGCCATGTCCTAATTGCTTCTACCTTGGTAGGATCCTTTTTGACACCATCCTTTAATACTATGTGTCCAAGAAACTGGATTTCTTCCACAAAGAATTCACTCTTCTTGCGCATTAATAAGCAATTTGTTATGCAAATCTCATTAATAACTACTGTCAAGTGTTCTCTGTGCTCCTATTCATTCTTTGAAAAGACTATCATGTCGTCAAAGAATGTTCCAACAAAAAACTTGTATGGATGGTAAATCATCTCCATCAATCTATTAAACATAGCAAGAGCATTCGTAAGCCCAAATGGAATTACTAGGAACTCATATAAACAAAAAGTCGTTCTAAAAGTAATCTTATGCACATCTTATGGCCTAATCCTTATCTGATGGTATCCACTTTTTAGATTTAACGTGTTGATAATTGACACTCCTAATCCTTGGAATCAGGAACCTGTTCTTAATGGTGTTCTTGTTCAGTGAGCGGTAATCTATACACATGCGCCAAGAACCATCCTTCTTTTGCACTAAGAACGCTGGTGAACAAAAAGGAGATGAACTTGGTTGAATCAACCCCTTTTCTAACAACTCATTCACCTGGCTCAAAATATCTTTTTGTAGGGCTGCTTTAACCCTATACAGAGATCTATTTGGTGGGCTATTGCCTGGCACCAAATCTATCGCATGATCCTCAGACCTCTTCGACAATAACTGTGATGGTAAGGAGTCAGAAAAACATTAACTGAATTGAGATAAAATCTATGTCGTGTCTTTATCTAATATCGATAAATTTGATTCATCGCTTTCTTTAACATCACATACATGCTCTGATACCCAACGTAAAAGCCAACTCTGGTGAGATAAAGTTTGCCTTTGCATAAGGGAAAATAAGCACATATTGATCCTGAACTTTACCCCAAGCTCTGTATAGCTCACTAGTATATGAGATTGTCTTGTCTCCCAGCATATCTGGCAATAGACCTGTTGAATCTTTGGGCTTCTTTCCTTTTATGTCGTCTTTGTTTTCCAAATCAATTGATCTCTTCTTTTTGTCCGGACAATTGGACGCATTATGACTAGTATTCTCACACTCAAAGCACTTTCCCTCAGCCATCAAAGCCTTTCTCGGTTCAGGAGACTTTTGCACAAAAGACTTTTTTTGGTCCTTTCACTGCTGTCCAGAGAACCTGGCTATCTTCTTCTTGAATTGCCATGCTTTACCTGTGCCCTGAGGAGTCTGAGAAACCTGTTTACCAAATGGCTTCTTTGCTGAGAATTACTCAGATTTGTCTTCTTTAATGCTGCTCGTGAAACCACCTGACTGTCCTAGCAACAATGCATTCCCTGTATTGGCATTTTCAATCAACTGAGTCAAAGAGGTCTTTTTTTTCCCTTTAGCGAGCC
Source organism: Adiantum capillus-veneris (assembly GCF_014529385.1). Lineage (NCBI taxonomy): Eukaryota > Viridiplantae > Streptophyta > Polypodiopsida > Polypodiales > Pteridaceae > Adiantum > Adiantum capillus-veneris. The sequence goes on along the minus strand of NC_140932.1, from coordinate 113,639,783 downwards.
GAGAAGCCAGCCATATCGATCGGCCACTCTCGCAAGGCAGAAGCTTTTGTCACTGATTTTAGTGTAAATACCTTATACACCCACACTTCGGGATGGTAAGCCTACTGAATCTTTTACAGCCTGTGTCTCTACCTAACACAGAGAACCCCAGGGGGTCCGCGTTAGGAGCGTGATAGCAACCACAAGCCCGTAAAGGACCCATGTACTGTAGGACTAACAGTCCCGCAAGGGGACTATCACCCGCTAAGGCTTTCAAACCCCGATGGGTTTTTCAAAATAAAATGCCATACCCATTTCGAGCGTCGGCTATTAGGTGGAGTCAAGAAAGTAGCCATTGGATTCTCCTACGCTCTTCTTGTCGCATTTGGTGAGACATGTCGTAAAGTCAATACATGCGAGTCTTTAGCTCATCAAACTTTCACTTTAAGAAAAATATAGTCACCCCCCCCTCGCGGGCATTGAATGGATTCAAGTAAAGTCCGATTCATCCAATCGGTTCCAAGGCTGTTGGGTATTGAAGCATGCCTCCACCAAGAGAGCATCCCTAGGGTGGAACCTAGAAGAAATTCCACCAACTTGCAAATGAGGACTACCCAGAGTGGCGCTCCGCACCAAGGAGGTTTGATCGAATCAACACAACGGTTAGAAAAGTTTGGTGTTTGTATTTTGGCATATATCACTACCATCTACCCATTCCTTTGATAGGCATCTATTTACTACGTCCATGTCCAATCGTTAGCCACAGATATGCACACTCCGTGCATGACAATCGGTGAGGGGTTCTCGGTTTCCTATCTAGTCGTGCCCCGTGGAGGTCACCCCTCGAGCGATTAGATCAAAGGGTGAAACACCACGACTTCATGGGAGGTGACCTTAGTATATGTAGAGTATTTTTGGAGCTCTTCGGACACCCCGCAACAATATTTCTCTATCTTCTCGGTCAATGGCACAATCCTGTAAGAAGTGACTAGAAGCAAAGACTTCCAAAACTTCTTGTTATAATCTTCCAAATCCTTGCATTTAGATGCATCAAGCTTGTGCCAAGCTAACATAACATTGACCTCAAACTTATTGAACAACCAAGCAGAGAAAATACTTGCTTAAATTAAATCCAAGTGGAAGGAGCCTGTCCATGCATCAACAATGTACTCCACCACCGACTTGCATTCTCTTTCAAGAAGGTGGTAGCTTTGCGAACCTTAGAAGGCAACGTAAAGTTCTCTCCAGCAAATGCGGCATCAGATCGTTGTAAGATGGAGATAGCCTATCACTAAATGGTGATATTTTTGCACTTTCTTTTCCTATTTATTTAAATATAAATATCCTTTTTCTATTTCTTTTGCTGCTGTTGATTTCTCCCCTTGGATTAAGCTTGGACCATTGCTTGGCCAGAGAGAAGATAGCCATTGGGACTTTCGACTAATGGTTTGTATGAGCCTTAGAACTCGCACTAGAGAGCAGAATGACACTAGATCACGACGAAATGCTTGGCCACTACAGAATGTACTAGACAATGTACCTGGCCGGACGTGAAGGTTCACTCTTGTGAGTGGCCACTGAATGAACACTGTAATTGAGCCACATTGCATTTTTACATGTGGTCTCAGTGTTAAGAGATGGTTAGCTGACCAGAGGGAATGCAGTGGAAGTGATCCCTAGAATCTAGGGAGCTACTATTTTTAGCCACAAAATGTGTTCGAGTCATTATGCTCAAAATGAAAAGAGGAACATTTTATTTCTCTGCTCTAATGGCTTTAATAAGATTCCAAGATATTTCACTACAAGCTATGCAAGCATCAATCACTCAACAAATGATGCATTTAAACCATCTATAATGGCGGGTCGCTAGCCGGTTCATAGATAAAGTTGGTGATGCAAAAGAGGAAGTTGTAGTGTGACGTACTTTGGGCTGTGACATACCTAATCTTGGTTGCTGACCATGACACCTCAAAGGTGTAGTAGAAATGGATAAGCTATAAGACCACAACCATAAGGGAGGTTGAGGCTATTGAGGATGTTGCAAAATCCAAGGATAATATAGATAGAGGCATGAAGTTGTGGGTTACAATAGTTTGGTGCAAGTGAAGGATAGATCAAATGTGAGAGGAAGGTATGACATGCAAAAATCAATGAGGTAGAGGCATGTGGAGGGATTAAGTGTCTGTAACTTGTCTTGCAAGGTTTTCTCTTGCTCCTTCTTGAGTACTCTGATAATCCTTCTTTTTGTTTTTTTGACATTCTAACTTTTCATCACACACGCATGTATAGTTCTCTTCATTATAGATGCACAAGATTATCAGCTTCATTCCTTACAAGGCTTTGAGTTTTCAACAACCACTTAGACAAGGGCTTACATTGATTGGTCCTCCTCTATTTTTTTCTTCAGGAGAAGCAGCATTGGGCATGCATTGATGGGTCCTTTGGCACTTTGCTAACCAGGATATTGATTATGTGTACCCTTAGATTAGACAATTTATTTGACACATAGCACACCCAACTGCCTCCCACTATGCATGATTCAACACACATTGCATGATCTAGCTATCCCTTCACATTATGAGACACTCTAGCGTACAAGCTCTTCTTAAAATTAACCATTAACCATGTGCTCTCCTAGATTTTGATGCTTTATCATTGGATTGAAGTTTCATTTAATCACACAAATGGTGACCTTTTGTATCTTATGGATCCAATGGTGCTCCTTCTTCCTCCCTTGATAAGGCAATGTACTCCCGCCAAGACAACCTCCCTTTTTCATCAACAACTCTCTCTCTCTCTCTTCACTACAACAAAAACAGGTGCATTCGACGTAGATTTTGACGCGAACCGTCGAAAACTACGTACGTCAAAATCTTCATCCCTATGAAATCATCAAAATACGTGTCGATATCCACACTGAACGTACCTATTTTTGATGCGTATTTTAACGCCTGTATCGACATGTATTTCGACGACCATATTAGAAAAGAAATTTCTTGGGTAGAGGACAGGCAGCCAAACTGGATGTCCTCTGCCCAAGAAAGTGAGCAGCACCAAAATAAACCATGCTCCCACAAAAATTTTGGTAGAGTTCCTTCGTTTTAACATAAACTTTTCAAAAAAAACCATATGTATACGCCTCCTACATGATATCCATGTAGGATCTCACATGAGATTTAAGACACAACTTGATGGAAGAAATGAAACAAACTTTGTGCAAAACCATAACCAAATTAAAACCATAACCATAACAAACTTTGTGCAAAGCCATAACCAGATTAAAACCATAACCATAAACAAAACAATAACCATAACCATAACCATAAAGTTAAAAATAATCATAAACAAAACAATAACCATAACCATAACGTCCATAAACAATAAATAATAACCATAACCATGTCTATACAAGAAAGAAACACAGAGATGTGTCTGTGTCTCACAAAACATATATAGAAATCCACTGATGACTCGTGCATCACAACCTGCACATAAAGGGACCGTCACAAAATTAGTATGATATTACTTCACATATACTTAATTAATTAAGTCAGCTCACACATATTATTTGTCTCGATCAAACGTCTCACCTCAATCGATCAGTGAGACTCTAAGGCCTCCCAGTCTGTAGGCTCTCCTACGGCAGCAAGATCATTCAATACTTCATAAATGCCTCTCCGATATCCATATGTCTCCTCCTGGCGTGTCGGGGCTCGATGCATTGCAAGATTCTACGTTTATACAAAAACCAAAGTAATTAAGAATACATGATTCATCGCTCCTGAAAAACATGCCATAGCTAGGATTGGATTGGAAACTCACAAGCTCATAGCGAAAGGTGTTCAAGCCTCCGTTGCCTAGATGAGATGTCCCCTGGTCTCCCTACGTACCTCTGCGGCGAGACGCTATTGTCTAAACCTCGTGTCTGTTGTCTGCTCATCCTCCCTGATCTGCTGCCACGCCTCGTGTGACATGCCCGAAGGCTTTGGCAAGCCCTCCCTGAAAGCCCGACGAGCTGCATCTCGACGATGTTTCATGGTGTCCCATGCAACATTCATGATCCACCTCCTCGGAAGCTCCTCTGAACCCTGAGCAAGATGATACTCTCTCATGATAGTCTCACTATATAATTGATTTTGCTACGATCCTGATGACTCCAAGACGTCATGATGGTCTAGAAAACTGCACCTCCGCGAGCTGGTGAATCCGCTGTCTCATCTCAATCCCGACACTATCCATGTTAACTTGTCCATCTGGCCGTACATTATAGACCTTAGAGGCACTAGGATCGTGTGCCCCCCAAGGTGTCCGAGGTGTGCCAAGAGGTGTGTCGAGAGGTGTGCCTGGGTAGGATGGGGTCGTGAGGGAGGAGGGATCGACGGATCTGTGGACCCTCCTCCACAGCAACTACCACCTTCACCTAACAATCACCGAGATCGGTGAGTGCACCTCTGCTATGGAGATGCTGATGTAGCTACCTATGCTGTACCCCTCGGTGTTGAAGCGGTTGTGATGGGAGACCTTGCAGGCATTGTACCCATAGGCGTTCCCACCCATAGGCGTCGGACCCTTGGGTGTGAAGCCCGGAGATGTGGTACCCGTACCTTTGGCTATCCAAAATTGAGATGCATCTGCTATCTGAGTGGGCGTCATCCGTGTGATGGCCCACAAATGCATCCGCACTCATAGAAGTGGGATCTGGCGATTGGTCTGCCATACTAAAGTCTTGCACAAAGAAAGTAAAAGAAAGAGTTAGAACACCTTTGTTTAAATTAAGAAAGAGCTTAATTTTAAATCAACGTCTTCACACAAACACTTTCATGAACCGCTCTAGAAAGAACATCCAACGGTTGCGGACTGTACCTACCACTGCAACCTCATCTACTACATGGATGAGCAAGTGCATTTGGATAGTTAGGCAGCTCGTGGGTAGATACTTCTCAATCATACAAACTGCCTCAATGGAGTTAGCCCTTGCAACTGCAATGGATTCCTCTCATATCTCCTTAGAAGAGATCCACCGCACTAGCTCTGAAATCTTGTATATGCAGGACCGCACTTCCTTTGGTAAACACCCCTTGATCGCAATTGGAAGAATAAATTGCAAGAGCTTATGCCAGTCGTGCGATTTCAGTCCTGACAGTTGACCGTCACGGGTGAATGCTGTCTTCAGACACCGTATGCATCCTGTTGGCGTCCTAAACTTTGAAATCACCCTTTTGACTTGTCGTTCCTTGCAGTTTAGCAATACCCATGGCGCTCTTGGAAGCTTTGTTTGGCCCATTGCATTGGTGAAAGGGCATAGCTCTAGCATCTTTCCAACTGACTGCAAATCATCTCGTGAAGCTCGATTGTCTTTCATTCCCATGATTGTCTTCTAGAGGAGCTCTCCCACATTCTTGAATATATGCATTGGATCCAGCAAATGGTTGATTAATAGATCACCCCAGTACGGCAACGTATGGAGATGACATTGCCATACAATGATTATGAATGTTGTCTCAATATATATACTCCTCACAATGTAAACAACCTTGCATTCTCTAGCCTTTCCCGATCTCCGCACACCTCGGGCCAAAAGTGTACGGATATCAGGACCACCGGGTCAAAATCTCGTTTTTATTGGTCAAATCCTATATGGGTAGATACATGCATGCTCTCCCAGGTGTACATGACAATGCATATAGCAGACAAAACCCCATTTCCTCTTTTAGTTCCATAGTTTCTTCTAGAGGGAGAGAGAGATAGAGAGAGTTTTTGTCCTTTTCACAGAATTGGTCAGTCAAGCTAGCTCTTTCACCAATACTTTCTTTATCTACTACTCTCTCTCTCTCTCTCTCTCTCTCTCTCTCTCTCTCTCTCTCTCTCTCTCTCTCTCTATCTCTGGATAATTCACTCTCTTTCTCTATCTCTCTCTCTCTCTCTCTCTCTCTCTCTCTCTCTCTCTCTCTCTCTATATATATATATATATATATAGATAGATAGATAGATAGATATATGTGTGTGTGTGTGTGTGTGTATATATACATATATATGTGTATATATATATATATATTTCTCTCTCTCTCTCTCTCTATATATATATATATATATATATGTATATGTATATATATATATGTATCTATATATATATATATGTATGTATATATATGTGTATATATGTATATACATCACTCTCTATTTCTCTCTCCCTCTCTCTCTCTCTCTCTCTCTCTCTCTATATATATATATATATATATATATCACTCTCTATTTCTCTCTCTCTCTACTTCCCTATATCTCTCTCTCTTAACTCATGAGTGGCAACAATTGTCTCCTTTGACGAGAAGTCTACTGGTCGTTGTTGCACAAATTGGACATATAACAATTTTGCAAAATATAGCGCACAATCTGTATTGTGCAGGAAATGGCCATAAACCTCTAAATAAATCCTCTCAACGTTTTCTTTGATCGCATCATGGTTGCACTTTGAAACCTTCCACATTCCTTTCTTGAGGTCTACGTCCTCACATGGCCATATTGTCTTGATCATGTCCTTTGTCACTTCTTTATTGATCTCTTTCCATTGCATGTGGTTTGGATTTTCCCATTTTGAGAGTCGTTGAGCAGTACGCTGTCGTGCTGTGACATTTACATAGTGGGAACACATGCTACAAGAGTTATCTTGTAACTTTTTAGATACATAATTATATTTCCTATAATGTACATATGCATATGTAAGTATAAAAATAAGCTTTCTATCTCATCTTATTATTTATCTCAAGGGTAATGTATTCTTACTTTACCATCAAAAAAATACTATGGGAAAAGTGTCAATAGCTCCGCCTCTTTAACTTGGGGCAAAAAGCATTGATTCTTTATTTCTACTATTTCATTATCATCTCACACCCTATCTAGATCCTATATCTAGGGTAAACTCCAATATATATATATATTCTATGTATTTTTTATACTTTTCTTATATTTCTTTTTAAATAGCTATTAGGAGAGAATCAAGTCCTAGTGGGACACTAGGTGGCATGATTTCAAAGATACACTTATTTTAATGCATTATTGCAAGCATGGTTACAAAACTTTGTCAAGGGGAAATGTCATGCTTTCATATGGCATGAGGTGTCCTTGGGAATTAAATGAAAGTCAAGGCTAAGGAGACCACATGAAGACTTTTGCTGCCATAAATGGACCCTATTTTGATGAATTTTTTACACAAGGTTACAATCCGAATTGGAGAATGATTTTAAAATGAAAATCGTAGCCAATGAGCTGAAGTTTCTGCCCATATTTTTACTTTTTTATTTAGAGCTACGGTTGAGGAGATATGATTAAAATACTGGACCCCAGTCTGCCCACATCATGCAGGGACAGCTCATTTCCAACTTTTCCAATTCCTGTTCACACTGGCTCCTCTCTTCTTGTGTAAACCCTTGTGGGTTCCCTTCACCTATAAAAGGGGACCTCTTCTTCCTTGGAAGGAACTCAAGCTTTCAAGCCATTGATGAGAGGAATTCTTGAGGGAGTGAGTAGTAATGCCTAATTGTACTTAGCCATTAACATAAGCCCAAGCCTACACTTTCTCCTAGAGGGAGACTAGCCATTCTTGCAACAAGCTAACCTTGGAAGATCAACTCTAATCAAATAAGGTCTTGCACTTGGTGTATCAATCAAAGTGGAATTATCCACTCTTCTTCTCTCTCCATCAATAATGGTGCCAAAGGGTTTGTCAAGTAAGATGTGTTCTACATTTATGTTTTCTTGATTTGTTGTTGTTTTCTTTTTCATCTCTAATCCAACATATATATATGTATCTAATATCATCTCCTAAAGCAAACCTATCTCTCTCATTCTTAGTAATTCATCCTCTCTGCAAATTCTAGGTTCTCTTTTCTACAGGTACATCTCTCCCCGCAGTATCCTTATTGCCTACGGGCAAGAATAGGGCTTGGGAGGGAAACTTCTCTTCACTTCTCTCATATCTACATTTCTCACATACTATCCTAGATGAATAACCCACATGATGATCATTTCTATCGCTTTCACTCTGTACAATCTATTAGAATTAACGTATGGATTAGCCGTAAAATACACTTTCAACAACGTATAGTGTTTCTCTTTGGCCCTGAAAGGCTCAATGAAATACTTCTATCACCGGATCCCATCATACTACCTCTCATAGACTATAATTTTTCTTTTGATGTAAGCGTAGTTATCTTGCTATGAACCAAGAGGACTTGTACACACAATTAATCCCAATCACTAGACAAAATATATATATTATGGTAAGCACAAAACTACAATTCCAAAGAACAATTCGTAGCCTATTTGGTCAGCCAAGATTGAATGCCATTAACTCATCCATTAACCCTTTCATATTACCCATGATACGCTATGACCATAGCCTTGATGTTTTCATCTTCGTATTGTTTTGACATTCTCTTTTGCGTTCTTCCTTTGTGTGTGTGAATGCAAGAGAGAAAGAGTGAGTCTTCTTTGGTTGAACTTCTTTCCAAACCCTAGCCTTCATGGCATCTATGGTTTAACTCCTTCATATAGTTTTTGTTGAGTTCTCTCACAAACTCTCACAGCCATAAGCCCGGTGCTTTCCTGGCAAGACCGCCAATTTCTCGACATATTTTTGGTGAACCCGACGCGAAACTGCTAGGGTGAGAGTTTGTGGGTAACCATGGGTGATCATGTTGAGCAACAGGGTATGCATTTTGACCCAGCAACAATGCAAATGTTTCAAGCATTTGCAATGTTCATGCAACAACAACATGCTACTGAAAGAAGGGAGATTTCAGCAACGAAGGCCATACAAGCGGTCGTCAACAGAATGGATCAGTTCAATGGCAAAGATGTAACCAAGTACTTACGCGAGTATGTGAAGGAGCGCGTATCAGAAGGTGAGATGATTCAAAGCTTTGAGCTAGTTGTTGCTCCAGAAATTAGGGAGCATGTTAGGGCAATTAAAGATAGGCATGGGAGAAATTGGGAAGAACTCAAAGTAGCTTTAAAGGAGGAATATTTCATGGAGGACTCTGAGAGAGTGACCAAAAGGACATTCTTAGAATGGGTAGTCAAGCCAAAGCAAGGACTATCAATAACAGAGCTACTTAGGGAATTTGAGCGGCGCTATGCACAACTCACTAGGACAGAAAGGGCCACACTAGATGCAGAGAAGACAGATCTTTTCTTACAAGCTGCAGGTAAAGAGTTTCAAGAAAATTTGGAACTTCTTCTTGAAGATAAAGATGCTGAGCAAGGACTAAAGACCGACTGGAATGAGGTTGAAGGTGCTGTCTCACTACTTGCCAAACGACAAAGAAGAAGGGACAAGATGGTAGTAAACACTACAAGTCCTTCCACCTCAACTTCTGACAAAATGGTAAAGCCTACTTTTATCGCTCCTAAGTTTGATGAGTCCATGCTAGATGAGCTTGTGAAGGGGATGCGTGACTTGAAGGTGAAGTTTGCAAAGCTTGAAGAAAAAGGCCAACCATCAGGGGCACTTCCTAGGCAAAGACAACAGCCCAAAGAAGGGTTTGTTAATAGATGTATTTGGTGTGATAGTACAGACCATGTAAGAAGGGATTGTGATGATTTTAGTGATGCTTTGTCAAAAGATGTTGTCTTTTTTAAGGATGGTAAAATCCACTTAAGAGAGACAGGTCTACCCTTGAGAACTAACTTTGGAAGGGGGGAATGCAAACCTTAGTTGAAGATATGGCAACCAAGCATGCCACCTCTTCAGTTGAGGCAGCTACTTATGGAGTAAAAATTGAACATTTTTGTGATGAAGAGGTGAGTGACCATCATGGTCAAATTTGGCCAAATGTCATGCAATTAGCTACAAAGGGGAAGCTTACAAAAGAGATTCTACATGAAGCAGGTGATTGCATACGTCTAGAAACGGGATGGAATGATCCAGTGGACTCATTGTCAGTGCATGCCTACATTACAAAATGCCAACAAAATGAGGCAATTGTAGAAGAGAAGCGCAGACGTGAGAATGCTGATGAAGGACCATCAAAAAGAGCTTCTAGAAGTGGGGGAAGAAGCGACTCAATGCCTTCTCAAACACCCTCAACACAAGGAGCATCTCCACCTGAAGTACTCATGGAGGAGTCTACAACAGGAAAGAAGAAAGAGCCAACGAAAGGTAAGACAAAAGGCCCAACTTATAAACTACAATCTGATATTGAGGTTGCTACAGATTTAAAGAAAGTCTTGGAGGAAAGGATCTTGAATAGCAAGATTGAGTTTACTTTGGGAGAAGTTCTTGGCATTGCAAAGAGTGAATTCCATGAGGAGATCATTGACATCATCAAGAGAAAGAGGCAAACCCTTGCCGAAGTTTCTCGTCCACAGGTTGAAGGGGAAACCTCAAAGACACAAGGGATGCAACTGCAAAATAAGGAGAATGATGGAGCTGTGGTAGGATGCTACCAATCTAGTGGGAGAGTGAAGCAAGTGCATTTCTCAAATGATGATGAAGAAGTTGAAGATATTCCTAGGAGTTACTATTCACGAAGTCATTGGGCAAGGGCTACTACAGAAACTTTGGTCAAGGTAGGTGATCTTGAAGAGCCATTTGTTGCCTTGATTGACCATGGTTCAGAAATAAACATAATGTCAAAGAGTCTCTACAACAAGTGCAAATGGCCGATGGACACAGATCATGGCTGGATGGTAAAAGTGGCAAACAATTCATCCGGTGAATTGTATGCAGCATGTCCAGGTGTGAAGGTGACAATAGGTGATGTAAAGATTGACCAAAACTTCTTTGTACAGGATACATCTTCATATCATCTCATCCTTGGACAGCCCTACATTGTGGGAGTTCGAATGGAAACAAAGGTAATGGATGATGGTTCAGCATATGCTAGGATACGTAGCAAAGATGGTAAACGAGCTGTCCAATTCCTCACAGTTTGTGTAAACCATGAAAGAAACCGTGACAACCTCAGAGAACATCCTCTACCAAAGGTGAGCAAAGAGTTTCATGATCATAGAGAAGTGATGGGTTTTGGCCAAGTACCATTGTAAAGCGGGATTGCAGTGGTACAGAAAGAAAAAGGGTCTCGCCTGATCCAAAAATAGGTGAAGCATTTTCAACGAGCTCCTTGGTAACAAAGAATGGATCAGTATGTTTTACAAAACTTGAAGATTTGAAGAGATGTAAGAAGCAATATGTGCATAATGTACAAATAGGCATGAAAAAGAGTGGGTTGCTAGAGCCTACTGAAAATGTTTTGGGTTTGTGTGAACGAGTTTCTTTTGTAGATACTATGGGTGAGCTTGATGCTATAATGAGGTCTAGTTTGCATCTTGAAAATGAAGTTGTGGAAGTTTGCTCTATGGAAATGTATCAAGTAATAGAAGCCTTTAAAGAAAGCCAAACAGTAGGCCCAGAAGTCCATGTTGAAACTAAATACAAGAGTGTAGCAAAGAAGGTGAAACCAGTAGCTTCACCCTTACCACCCAACAACAGAGAAAAGATTGAACAGGCTTCTTTACAACCAAGTTTGCGGAATCCTAAAAAGATCGGGCATACCTTCACAAAGGAGTCTTTTCAAGAGTTGCAGATTGGTTGCGAGGAGTTTCTAACACAGGAGGAGACAAAGTGCTTCAAAGAAATGCTTTCAAAGCATGGTAAGGCTTTTGCATTTGAGCCACATGAGATAGGATGTGTTGATCCTTATATTGTAGCTCCTATGGTAATTTTCACAATACCTCATGTGCCTTGGAATCTACGGCCTATTCCGGTTCCAAAGGCTCATTTGCCAAAGTTAGTAGAGCTACTGAATGAGAAAATCAAAATGGGAATCTTGGAGCCTTCTTGTGCTCCATACTCAAACAGGTGGTTCACAGTTCCAAAGAAGAATGGTTCTCTACGCTTCATCCAAGATATGCAACCAGTGAACAAGGTGACAATTAGAAATGTAGGTACAGGTCCAATTGTGGATGAATTTGCAGAGGCATTTGCAGGGAGGGCAATCTACTCAATGGGGGATCTCTACTCAGGGTATGATCAATTTCAGCTTGCAATCGAAAGCAGAGACTTGACAACCATGAGGACACCTTTGGGTTTGGTAAGGATGTGTACCTTGCCACAGGGAGCAACCAACTCGGTTGCACATATGATGAATGGGATGAATAAGGTCTTACGTGACTTTATTCCCAAATCACAATGCCTTTCATTGATGATTTGCCTATCAAAGGATGTGAAGAAAGTGACAAAGATGAAGCTTTGGATCTCAAGGGATGTCGCAGGTTTGTGGTAAATCACATAAATGATTGTGATAAAATTTTGTCTAGGTTGGAAGAAGTGAATCTTACATTGTCAGGGAAAAAGTCTATGTTTGGTGTCAATGAAGTGCTCATTGTGGGGCACATGTGCGGGCCATATGGTAGGAAACCTTGTCCATCAAAGGTAGATGCCATCCAAAGAATGAAAGAAACATGCACTAGCATCACTGAGGTTAGAAGGTTTCTGGGAGCATGTGTCTTCTATGTTATTTGGATTCCACATTATGCACATGTAGCTGATCCTCTTTATCAGCTGCTTAGAAAGAATCAAAAGTTTAAATGGACAGAAGCACATGTAAAATCCATGAAAAAGCTAAAGGAGTTACTCCAGTCAGCAACGACTTTGAGAAAGGTAGACTATGAGTGTCAAAGGCCAGTGATTGTGACAGTAGATACCAGTCCTACAGGGATTGGATGGGCAATAGGGCAAGATGACAAAGAAGGACACAGGTATGTGGTAAGATTTGGAGCAAAGGTACTAAGTGCTCGCCAAAGAAACTATCCACAGATAAAGAGAGAGTTATGGGGTATGGTTACAGCCTTGAAAAGTGGAAAAGAGTACCTAATTGGTGCATGTGTGGTTGTAGAAACAGATTGTCTACCACTTCTTGGGATGATTACAAGCTGCTCAACACCAGACATTGCTATGTTGCGGTGGATTGCCTACATTAAGTCCTTAAATCCCGAGTTTAAGCACATTGCAGGTAAAGACAATACAGTGGCAGATATGCTATCAAGGGCAAGGTATGAAGATGAGTCACAAATGATTGATGAGGGAGATGATGTAGGCACAAAATTCTATTCTATCTCTCATGTCAAAGGTAACAATGTCAACATGACTAATTCACTTGAATTGTTCTTGAAAGATCTTTATGAAGATGATTGGCTTTCTATTGGAAGGTACTTGAGTACTCTAACAAAACAGGATGATTGGTCTGAACAAGAATTCAAGAGGATACGCAGGAAAGCATATGGGTACTTTCTAAGGGATGGTTACTTGTGGAAGCATCCTAAGCAAAAGGGTGCTACACCACAACGGGTTATATGTAAAAAAGAGACTCAAGTAAAGCTCATGCAAGAGTTTCATGAGAGTCTATGGGCTGGACACAGGGGTGTGTGGGCAACCTTCTCCAAGTTGAAAGAAAAATACTGGTGGAAGGGTATGTATAAAGATGTATCTCAGTTTGTAGAGTCATGTGTAACTTGTCAAATGTATTCAAATGTTCGGCATCGTGATGGATTGCACCCTACATATCCACTAGCCATGCACTATAAATGGGTTGTGGATCTAGTCACGATGCCTTTAGGACTCTGGCAGATGAGGTACTTGGTTCTTGCACGAGAGGACCTAACTAATCAGGTTGAAGGAAGAGCATTAAGAGCTAAAACCACAGAAGCTGTGTGCAAATTCCTTCTTGATGAGGTGATTTGCCGTTATGGTTGTGTGGGAAAAATCACTGCAGATCGAGGTGAACTGGATGCCGAAGAAGCAAGGGAGTTCTTTTCTAGATTAGGGATGAACCTTTCTCTTACTACAGCTTCCAACCCTGAAGGCAATGGAAAGAGTGAAAGAGGGCATCCTCCTATCATCAAAGCTTTGGCCAAGGCTTGCGAAGGAAGAGTTGGTGAGTGGCCAAAACTGTTACCATATGCTTTATGGGCTGATCGTACAACACATAGCTCAGTAACTGGCTACATGCCTGCGGAGCTAATGTATGGTCAAAAGCCAGTGATGCCGATTGAAGATACGATTCCCACATGGAATGTATTACCTTGGCAAGAGGGGCTTAGCAGGGAAGATCTCCTTGCATTGCGCATAAGGCAACTAGAGAGAAGACCTGGAGACATTGAGGCTGCAAAAGAACGACTCAAAAATGCAAGATTGAAAAACAAGGACTACTTTGATAAGCGACATCGGCTCAGGAGCAAAGCAATTGACAAAGGTGACTGGGTTTTAGTGTATGATAGTAGCCTTGATAACCAACACACAGTCATGCGTAAGTTTTCAAAAAGATGGTTTGGACCATATGTTGTAAAACATGTGCATGAAAATGCTACTTACAGCTTGTCTGAACTAGATGGCACAGAAGTCAAGATTCCCATTGCAGGAAAAAGGATCAAAATGTTTAAGAGAAGAGGAGACAATGATCCAGAAAATGCTGATGAGGAAGAAGAGCAAAACACAGGTGAAGATCAAAGTGAAAATGAAGCTCTGGAATCATCCAGTGAAGATGAAAGCAAGGAAGATGTACAAGAGGGCTGATCTTACAAAGAAATAATTTGGCACATACCGGAGGATGTGCAGGTTTAGAGGGGGTGGATGTCGTGCTGTGACATGTACATAGTGGGAACACATGCTACAAGAGTTATCTTGTAACTTTTTAGATACATAATTATATTTCCTATAATGTACATATGCATATGTAAGTATAAAAATAAGCTTTCTATCTCTCTTATTATTTATCTCAAGGGTAATGTATTCTTACTTTACCATCAAAAAATACTATGGGAAAAGTGTCAATAGCTCCGCCTCTTTAACTTGGGACAAAAAGCATTGATTCTTTATTTCTACTATTTCATTATCATCTCACACCCTATCTAGATCCTATATCTAGGGTAAACTCCAATATATATATATTCTATGTATTTTTTATACTTTTCTTATATTTCTTTTTAAATAGCTATTAGGAGAGAATCAAATCCTAGTGGGACACTAGGTGGCATGATTTCAAAGATACACTTATTTTAATGCATTATTGCAAGCATGGTTACAAAACTTTGTCAAGGGAAATGTCATGCTTTCATATGGCATGAGGTGTCCTTGGGAATTAAATGAAAGTCAAGGCTAAGGAGACCACATGAAGACTTTTGCTGCCATAAATGGACCCTATTTTGATGAATTTTTTACACAAGGTTACAATCCGAATTGGAGAATGATTTTAAAATGAAAATCGTAGCCAATGAGCTGAAGTTTCTGCCCATATTTTTACTTTTTTATTTGGAGCTACGGTTGAGGAGATATGATTAAAATACTGGACCCCAGTCTGCCCACATCATGCAGGGACAGCTCATTTCCAACTTTTCCAATTCCTGTTCACACTGGCTCCTCTCTTCTTGTGTAAACCCTTGTGGGTTCCCTTCACCTATAAAAGGGGACCTCTTCTTCCTTGGAAGGAACTCAAGCTTTCAAGCCATTGATGAGAGGAATTCTTGAGGGAGTGAGTAGTAATGCCTAATTGTACTTAGCCATTAACATAAGCCCAAGCCTACACTTTCTCCTAGAGGGAGACTAGCCATTCTTGCAACAAGCTAACCTTGGAAGATCAACTCTAATCAAAGAAGGTCTTGCACTTGGTGTATCAATCAAAGTGGAATTATCCACTCTTCTTCTCTCTCCATCAATAATGGTGCCAAAGGGTTTGTCAAGTAAGATGTGTTCTACATTTATGTTTTCTTGATTTGTTGTTGTTTTCTTTTTCATCTCTAATCCAACATATATATATGTATCTAATATCATCTCCTAAAGCAAACCTATCTCTCTCATTCTTAGTAATTCATCCTCTCTGCAAATTCTAGGTTCTCTTTTCTACAGGTACATCTCTCCCCGCAGTATCCTTATTGCCTACGGGCAAGAATAGGGCTTGGGAGGGAAACTTCTCTTCACTTCTCTCATATCTACATTTCTCACATACTATCCTAGATGAATAACCCACATGATGATCATTTCTATCGCTTTCACTCTGTACAATCTATTAGAATTAACGTATGGATTAGCCGTAAAATACACTTTCAACAACGTATAGTGTTTCTCTTTGGCCCTGAAAGGCTCAATGAAATACTTCTATCACCGGATCCCATCATACTACCTCTCATAGACTATAATTTTTCTTTTGATGTAAGCGTAGTTATCTTGCTATGAACCAAGAGGACTTGCGCGGAATCCACTAAATCAAACCACAAGAAATGCGTCTAATTGAACCACAAGGCAAATTTAAAATACTGACAATTAAATGACTAAAGATAATTGAGTCAATTAGGTGAACCACTTCAAACCAGATAATACATTTCAATAAAAAATAGAATATCCTGGACACGACATATGTATATCATAATGTTTAAATAGAATAAAATGATGGTGCAAGTTCAACAAGGGGACGTTGGACAGGGTTAGGGTCTGTCTTTAAATGTTCTTTCAAAAATACCAACACGTCAGAAGCATTCCTTCTTTGTTCCTGCTCTTTAAACTTCATCTGACAATCTACTCTAATTCGAATAGCCCTCATAACATCTTCGTCCGGGTGGTGAAAACTTCTTCTAGAAAATAAACTTTTTTGGTGCACTCTAAAGCAAATCTGCCCAGCATGTCTTGATGATTATGGTCTAGCCCAATGAGGAATGTCGCTTGCTTTTGATTATGCATCTATGCATCGTGGATTCGTATAGTTCGGGAGGAATCCACGGTCGCTTAGCCATCTCGGCATTCCCTGCTCTCTGTGCATCCAAAACTACTTCATTTGACTGTGCGCTTGGATGCAGATAATTATTTGCTATGCGCTTAGCCTGTGTTCACAGTATCATATCCCAATCAATGACACCGACGTGGGGTTTATTGGCACGATTAAAGCCCAACATTACATTGAACAAGTGCAGGTAATTGTGCACTATACCGGCCGAGTGGGCAGCCGCAACACCGTCGATTAAGGCATGACAAATGACTGGCATCTGCTCGATCACTGCTTTGATCCACACCGTGTCTATCTCGCTTTACAGGAAGATTTTCCACAGGCAATGACCTCCAGTCGTGTTCTAGCATTTGCATGTGTCGTCTCAACAATCCGTGAGCGAATGGTAAGCGACACATCATGTCGCCCATGGTACCCCCATTGTAGTATGGGAATATCGTGATCCAAGGAGCTTCGGTGGTAAACCCAATGCACCTTACAATGGAGGGGTAAAGCGTTTGCATTCCTTGCTTTGTCTGAAAGCTGTCAAATTTTGCCTCGCTCCTCCCTTGTAACATTTTTCCACATATGTAGTGTAGTCTGGAAAAAATGAGATACCTTTGATGGTGTACAATGTGCACACACCGAAGGAGCCTGCTCCAATCCTCATACCTTCCACCAAGGCTTCGTGAGGGATACCGACAAGATTAGTGCACTTTGCATTCAAACCAGTGTGCATGGTTGTGTCGGTGCCGCTGGCATCGGATTGACCTCCCAAAGCTGCTTGCGCATCTTGGGCCATCTTCAATCTCTTGGGTAATGCTGCTTGGTCCTGCGCTTTCACACGCTTCATCTTTATCTTTTGTTCTTCCCACAATTTATCACAGAGCTCTAATTTTGACATGTCGTAGACAGGTGAGATATCTTCCTTTAAGTCTCTGCAACATACTTTCATATTACCCAACACTGTCCTAACCTTGTGGTGGGGGTCAAATTCTCGTGTCCCTACAGGAAGCAAAAACTCGTATTGGCCTTCAAGTCGCAACCTGCACTCTGTGTTTGGAGGTGATAACAACATACAAGTGCCCACCTAGCCAAGGCGCCCGTTGGGTTAGCTGGCCAAAGTTTTGATGTGTTCACATTACTTTTCCGATGTTTAATACAACAAACCCTGTAAAAGCCTAATGACAATCGTCTATGTCAAGTCTAAGTCAAAGATGTAATTTTTCCAATGATGTATGTAAAGGTCCATGAGAAGTTGGCCGCCGGCCACTTTAGAAAGCCCTAGGTATATAGTACACTAAGGTTAGTGGGAAAGGGATATTATTTTTTGAAGATAAGGGACTATTGCGTTACGCACAGAGAGCTACCTCATTGCCCCAACTTGTAATCATCACTTCTGTGGCTACGGTAATCCAAATTCAGTTTTGTTTCTTGCATTGTGTTCCTCTTACTCTACTCTTTCATTCAAGTGTAAGCATTCAAGATTCGGTGAAGGTTTCAAACGCATCTGTTTAGGCCTTAAATCGTTGTTTTGAGTGTTTATATGCGTAGTTTATGTTGTTTTGACCCTAGGAGAGGCTTTAGGGACCCAAAAACGACCCTTTAGGATAATCCGTTTACTATTTTTGTGTACTGTGGGACGAACGATCGCGATCTTTGTACCTCTCCTGAATGCTGTGACAGTGATAGGGTATGTTCTTGATAGTCCCCTGTAGCTTTCCTTCAAGTTTCATGCGAGTCCGATATGATTTGCATAGTAAACGGGCGTGATGATTGTAGAGTTGTGTAGAAGGACATAGGCAGATTACTTGGCTTTAGTGCGTTTGATTTGCTTGTAGAGTTAGTAGTTGCATCTCTTCGAGTTCACTTCATTAGGATTGACACCCTAGTGAGTTTCCATGCCTCATCTGAGTTGCTTCCCCTGTATCGATAATTTGATGTTGATGCTTGAGAGTTATGCTATGGACGTCCGTTGCGGCGACCTGCAAACACTCTGTGTTCTCCCATATAGCACTAGTGAGGTCTTTGCTGTAGACATCGCTTTCACTAATCTATTGTATGTGTTCGGCTGCACATGATGAGATTGCCAAAATACATTCTTTACGAATGGCATGCATAATACTTTTCTTTTGATCTGGCATCATATTTGCACTGGACAATAAAAAACAGCATTTCAAATACAAATTCGTGGTTGCGAATGACAGTAACACTCTCACACTATTTCAGGTAAACCCTTAACCACCACTTGAAGACTTTAAGAAATGTGCAAGGAAATATTGATAGAAATTGAAAACAATCTTCACTTAAAATTGCAATATGTTACACGTGTAAAATGCAGATCAAACAAGTGGATTATAAGAACTTAATTCAGATCAAACAATACATGTTAACTGTCTGGCACATTTTATTGGATATTGAATTATTAACTTATATTTTTCTCCGTGCGCACATACTAATTCAAACAAAGCATACACCGACTTAAAAACTTCAAAAACATTTAAAACATTGGAAGTATACAAATTGGACTAGCAAATTGTGTTCACACACTTTTATACATAGAAATTATGTGAATGTAGCAATCAAAAAAGCGATGATAATTGATGCTCTTTAAAATGATACAAAAGAATATTTAACATGTAAATTGTGTGGATTTAGATCTTTTACAGAGAATTTATGTAAATGAAGCATTAAAAATACCAATAATGCTTGATAGTCCATTAAAAAGATTACAAAGAGTGTCGTTTGTTAGCAGCATCTGTTTTTGCATAAATATGGCGTTCAAGTCGTTAACCTGGCCGTACGAACGTTGTATAATTTGTATGTACATGTGCAGTTAATTTTTGAAGTATTAAGTATATGAAATACTTAATCGGTAACGCGGCTGTGAAGAGTATTTCATATACAAAATGTATGAATTGTTTGATTTTGTTATTTTTAACTGTCCATTTGAAATTATATACTAGCTAATCATATTCAAAAGAATACTTTATTCATCAATCATCGCTATTTTAAATGTTCCATTTATATAAATTATATGTAAAAAAGTATTTGCACACAAATTGCATTTTAACTGTCATCCTAACTAGACCATTTTGGAGCCTTTTTGGCCTAAAGAGTCGCATCGAGCATACACTTCCACTAGCATTTTCTTGCCCTTTTCTTGCATCTACTAGCACCTAGTGTGGAAGACCTGGGCAAGCAGGTGTTAGTGGAAGTGTATGCTTGATGCGACTTTTTAGGCCAAAAAAGCTCCAAAATGGTCTAGTTAGGATGACAGTTAAAATGCAATTTGTGTGCAAATACTTGTTTACATATAATTTATATAAATGGAACATTTAAAATAGCAATGATTGATGAATAAAGTATTCTTTTGAATATGATTAGCTAGTATATAATTTCAAATAGACAGTTAAAAACAACAAAATCAAACAATTCATACATTTTGTATATGAAATACTCTTCGCAGTCGCGTTATTGATCAAGTATTTCATATACTTAATACTTAAAAAATTAACTGCACATGTACATACATATTATATGACGTTCGTACGGCCAGGTTAACGACCTGAACGTCATATTTATGCAAAAATAGATGCTTCTCATAAACGACACTCTATTAACCGCGCTATCGATGGAGTGCCGCCTGAATCTAAGAAAAAACAATGGCTTGCATACGAACATCATATAGCCACGTTACCAACCGATGCCCATATGTTTTTTGGGAAAGGGGAAGGGAAGTTGACTTACCATAAGGATACTAAATTCGCAGCGTTACCGATGCAGTAGCCAGGCAATAAGCGAATACTTACCACAAGGGCACCATCTTCCTCTCTTCACCGAGGTGATGCCCCCGTGATAAGCATTGCTCCGTAGGATAGCTTACACAAATACTCCCATTGTGTGGTAAGGTACCTTATTACTACCGCCCAATACGATAAAAGGTACGCTATCACACAACACATACACACACACAACACATACCCAGATCGTGTGGTCAGGTACTCTGTTGTTGCCACGCACTACAATGTAGAGCACGCTCCCACACGACCCCCTCTCTCCCTCTCTCCTCACGACGTACCTGCAAAGGTGGTCGACGAGCTCTCTCTCTCTCTCTCTCTCTCTCTCTCTCTCTCTCTCTCTCTCTCTCTCTCTCTCTCTCTCTCTCTCTCTCTCTCTCTCTCTCTCTCTCTCTCTCTCTCTCTTAGAAGATGAAAGCAAAAAATAACACCCATCGAACCCGATCATGCCCGCATATATATAATTTTGTGAGCCCGCCAGGCTTTTCAGGTTTTCCCGGCGGGCTCGTAAGGAACATGAAAAACCCGACGGGCCCGTCGGGAAAACTAAAAATCCCGGCGGAAATTTAGTGCGTCTGCAGGTCGCCCTTAACGGGATTCTGTGTGATTATGTTTAGTGTAATCATGTAAATGTGTCAATAAGACCTTGTGATCACACAAAATTTGTCGTAATTACGTAAATATTAAATCCCTGGTGGAAAATTCTTAAAAGAAGGAAGCATTAATGTAATTGAGGCTTGGTTGTTGTAGAACCCTGTGCAAAGGATATGCCAGGGCTGAATTTCTTGATGATTAATCCAAAACAAGCTCATTAGAGCATTTAAAAAAAAAAGAATGAGTTGCATTTGTCAAAGAGAAATAGAAACTCTTCCTCACCATTTCATGGATTGCATGTTTCATTCTAGTATTTAAGCTCCTATTCTAGAATTTTAGCACCTATTCTGAGAGCAATAAAAAAACATATAAACATATGCTTTATGGGCACCATATAGGGGCTCTCACTGAAGTTTGAAATAAAGCAAGAGGAGATATTCTGTGGGATCTCTGGAAGCACAGGAACGCACGCTGCACGGTACTATGAAAGGGCTTACTAAGTCCCAAACCTAAAGATTCTTTTTGTTGACTTTTATTTGCATGCCCTCTGCACAAGACAGTGACTACTCAAATCATTGGGCTCTCTATAGAGGAACTGCAATATACAAACAACTCGGCAAAAGAAGGAATGGATCGGGATGAACTCCTCACGAAGAAAGTCAAAGATGTTGAAGCCTTTCTACTTAAACTGTAGTCTGTTATCCATGAAGTGACAAACGCTTTGTCATTATATATGTCTCCCATGATCCTAATTAGGTGCCCCCCATGGACTATGTTTATGCAAATTGTATCAGCCGGGAATTTAATTTACTCCCATCGTTTAGACTTGTGTGCTCCAAATGACTTTTTATAACATTGTCTTATCTAAACGATTCACAATGCTTTTTCGGAAGAAGAAAAAAAGAATCACACAGTTCGCGGGTCCAAAGGCCGTGGTGGCCAAAGTGATGCTTGACCAATGACGATGGACTGTCCCAAGTCCAAAGGCCGTGGTCGGCCAAGGTGATACTTGACAATGGACAGTTTAAAGACCTCGAGGTTGGTCCCTCGAAGACAAGTCAAGGAACCACGTGCACCCCCTCCGTCAGCAAGCACGTGCACCCCCTCCGGGCTTACGTTGTGTATAAATTTCGACCCAGGAGGTATGGTGAACACGCTCGGTGTAGGCATAAGTTTTTCAGGCCTCAAAGCGGCACTGTGTCCTAAGTAAGTGCAGAAAGCACTGATTTTGTGTTATCGTTGGCGGACTACGTACATGCCTGAAAAGCAACTTTCGTTTTCTGTTTTTTGATTTTTCTCCTAATTAAAAACGATTTTCCAGAAACTATTGACTTGAGCCATTGAAATTGATGCGGTCTGCAACTTTGCAGAAGAAAGTTTCTCTAAATTCTGCACCAATTTTGGGTTATCGTCTCGGACTGCGAATATGTCTGAAAAGAAAAATTTCCCTTTTTGCTTTTGATTTTCCTCAGACTTGAAAACTTTTCAATTATATTTTTTCTTCATCAATCATATATTTGTTACTGACGTAACTTTGCTGCAGAAGACAGTTACATATCGTTCCGATCCAGTCGGAGCCGTTGATGATTGTCCAAATTCTATCGAGCTAATGTCCGTACATCATCTTTTGTTATATGATATACTCGTTCATTGATTCTCGTATAATTATTCTTCTAGAGATATAGTTTACGTCGTTTTATTGATAATTTCTCATTGATACCATAGTGATTTTGATGATACCATGATGATGTTTTGTTAGTACTTTGGTCATGGTGATTTTCGTTGATACCATGATGATATTTCATTGATACCATGGTTATTCTCGGTGATTCCATGATGATATTTTGTTGATACCATGGTTATTCTCGGTGATGCCATGATGATATTTCGTTGATTCCATGGTGATTTTTGTTGATACAATGATGACGTTTTGTTGATACCATGGCTATTCTCTGTGATACCATGATGTTGTTTCGTTGAAACCATGGTTATTCTTGGTGATGCCATGACGTTGTTTCGTTGATACAATGATTATTCTTGGTGATATCATGATGTTGTTTCGTTGATACCGTGGTTATTCTTGGTGATATTATGATGTTTTTTCGTTGATACCATGGTTATTCTCGGTGATGCCATGATGATATTTCGTTGATACCATGGTTATTATCGGTGATATCATGATGTTGTTTCGTTGATACAATGATTATTATATGATGCTTTTCATTGATACCATGATGATTTATTCATTTTTACTGATACAATGATGATATTTTGTTAATACTTTGATGATATCACTACGCTGATAAATGTCGTTTTATGTAGTATATACACATGTCATTTGCATCACGTATCATGCCTTGTACTTTTTATGTGCATACTTTATGTCCACATATGATGTCGTGCATATATATGTCGTCAAAGAGTAGCGTCATGAACCATCTCTAATGGCATTGTGAACGTAGTTATTTCACTAACGATGCTAATTATTTTCATGGCTATGTTGTTTGAGTCTATGATCTATGTAGGATTGATCAAAGAATTGATTTCATGAAGACAAACTGGGTGACAATAAAAGATTTATGAAGACATGTTTGGTGATGCCATATTAATGACAACATGAAGATATGTTTGGTGATGCGATAGTGATGACAAGCTATACAACAGATTAACGGAGACACTTCTCATTACAAGCTAATCAATAGCATTTACACCTCTTTATTGAACTTTTGTATTCATTATTGTATTTGATAGGATAGGAGTAATGTAACTCCTCATAAAACATTCATTGTAAAAGGAGAGATGTAGATCCTCATAAAATATTCATTGTAAAAGGAGTGATGTAGCTCCTCATGAACATTTGTACATTCAATGATTTTTATAATATAGCGATGGGTGTATGAAGAGCTGTGGGTTTTTCCCCTTGATCCCCCAAGGGTTTTTTCATCCACAATTAGGGACCCTTATTTGAGCGGGGGTGTTGAGCTTATATGTGAAGCTACTCAATATATGGCTTCCTTATATATGGCACCCAGGTCCCCTCTATATATACATCATCTCATGTGTGCATTCTACACACTTTGGGGTTCTATTTTGGTGCTCTCTCTGTCTCTCTCAACAACAAAGTCTCGTATCACAGGCACAAAATCTCATCGGAGCATTAACACCCAAAACACAAGATCTAGCAAGGAGAATTTCTCTGTGGAGAAATCAACAAAGTCTAGAGGGCTTTATGGAAAGGATGAGAATTCTTCTTCTACAAAATCAAGAGGTTGGTGTTCCTCCTTTGCACATGCATCCTTTCTTGTTGAGTTACAGGATTGAATTTATATCATGGTAGGTAGCTAGCATCAAAGGTTTTAAGGTTTTATTGGGTGATGGAAACTTCAATTTTGTTGAGCGTTATTTGTTCTCTTGTTATTGCATGCATGCAAGTGTATGTTTTGAATCTTGAGAGCTATGCAATTTTATTTATTATTATGCATTGCATGCATGCAATTATATGTGCTATGAGCTAATAAGCTATGTGGTTCAGGCTTCACAAAAGGAGAAATTGGAACAAATGATGAATGTCTTGTTTTATCTTTGCATTATATTGAATTGTCTTCTTATATCCCTATAATTATACCATGTATGATAGTGAAGGTTGAGAAAGAAAATGAGGCAGTTTACAGTAACAAATTTGGTTATTTACAGTACCAAATTTTGCATTGGTAGGGTCATTTGTGTGAGTAAAGTGTTGTTCAGAATTCCTGTGTTAAATGTTGCATTGCTAAAATTTTGCCAAAAGAAAGGCATACAGGAAGCATACATAGGTTTTTGGGTTGGAAGAATGAGAGCATGTCTAATGAGTTTCTTATTTCCACATTGCAAGAAAAACCAAAATGGAAGAATATCCACTTCTAACAAAGTTTTTCTATACTGCTCAAGAGCTTCATGAGGAGTATGGTCTGAGCATGGAGGGTGTGCTTCCAAAGGATCTTACCAGCAAAACACCAACATTTACTTGAATCATGTGCAAACAAGATTAATTGAGGATTGCAGGTTCCTATTCCACAGGGTTTACCACGCCCCTCCAACTTGTGGAGAGATCATGGCAAAGTTTGCACGCGGGTCTGCTTTTGAGAAATGCCATGCACCAACAAAGGCCTCTTTGTGCCATAAGGTCACATGGGTGAGATTTGGAGAGAGTGTACTCAATATGTGTGCCAACGCCCACGAGAGCTGTCCAAGTGGAAGATCAAAACTTGACGAAGGGTAGATTGTGCCTCCTGTGGTGGCCTCCCACCATCTATTAAGAAGCCCCATCTTACACAAATTCCTAGTAACCTTTTTATAGAGGTGGAACCCCCACAACATCATGTAGAGATACCCAACTATGCTACATACCTGGAAAATATTATTGAGAGAGTTCCTTAGACATGTGTTTTTGAATTAGATAAGTTGCAAGAGTTGAGAGAATCTTTGCAACATAACAAGGAGACTTTGTTGAGAGTCAAGGGTTCCTATGCTATCGCAAAGCGGACAAAAGATGATGTTAAGCATTATGAAATGCAACTTGCAAAACTAAATCAAGAAAACCCTTCCAATGATGATGAAATCAAAGAGGTAGAGGGTAATTTGGGAGCTAGTCAACAAATGCTTCATCGACTCAAAAATAGTGAGAACATGGAGAAGATAGAGAAGGAGATTTCTCTACAACAAGTAATATCTGACATCCATGCCTTGAGAAAGTGGTTTTGGTAGTTTGGGTAGCTTTTGGTTGTGTTAGTAGCTCTCACTTCCTCATAGGCATCCTCGGCCCCATCATCCTTCTTTGCATTGCCTCCCTTTCCCTTTTCTACTTCTTTCCCCTTGCAAGCGTGTAATCCTTCTCCCTTTTTGGCATCCTCGACCCCTTTCCCATCCTTGGCTTCCACCCCCCTTCATGGCCTCCCCTCCATCCCCCTTCTTGGCTTCCACCCACTTCATGGCCTCTTTCCTACCCCTTTTTGGTCTTCCATGCCCTTCTTGGCCATTGCACCTGCCCTTAGCTTGTTCTCAATCTTGCTAGTGATTTAATCTTAAGGCTTCATGTCAACAGCATCTAGGAGGGCATCATCTAGATCCACTATGTCAGGGACTTTACCTCCCACATTCTCTTTATTCTTTTTGGCACCTTTTTCCTCGTAGTCACTATTTACTTTTTTGTCCCCCATGGTATCACAAGGTTGCCCCTTGTTAGTCCCTCGGGGGGTCCACCTCTATGTATGTAAGTATACCATGGGTAAATTTACATAAATATATTGAAATAAGGGGTTTTTTTTTGTACTTTGGAAAAAAACCGGTAAGTTCATAAAGAAAGAGGGGTTGTTTTATTAGTTCAAGATTCAAAGATAAGGGATTTTTTAAATACGCTTTGAGCGCACGTTGTATAGATGGTTTACATATAGTGGACCCCCCTGAGGTTAGTACCTTTTACTTCCACACCACCATACTTTAAATCCTAGATAACACTCCCTATCTCTTTGGTAACCTCATCCTCCTCCCATATATGTCTTGTAGTAGATTTTGTGGCACTCTTGCCATCCTTCACCACCTCTACATTTCTCTCACCAAGCCAGTTTCTACAACAACCTCTTCCTCTGCAAAAACAAAGAAAGACAACACATTCTTACATAGAACCTCACATTTAGTGCAGATAAGCATGTGATAAGAACCTCACATTTAGTGCAATTAAGCATGTGATTTTTAAAACATGCACATAATTACTCTTCACAACATGAGGCCGACTGACCCATGACTATGCCACCTCGAGGATCACCATAGTACAACTAGGTTTGGCACAATGATCCTTGATTTGTCACAATGTACTAAAGAAAATGGGGTGATACTATTGTCAAAACTCGAGCATAAAAGTTCCAACAACCCCTGCAGACTCCAAGAGCTAAACACATGCAACACACACACAAAACACGTGGATCATACTGAACAAATTAGCAACCTAGGCCTAAGATATAACATGAATATCTTTCCAAGCCTAGCATCATCAATCATCTGCTTTGAAAAGAGGATGTGGCCTTGTGCTTCCTTCCAACCTATCATACTCAGCCTATTGCCAACTAGTAGTAATGCAAACAGTCCCAAATTAGTAACCCGAAAAGATAGCAGGCAATACCAAAAACTACCAAAAGTACCGAGTCAGCAATGACAGAAGACAACCATAAATTACTGAAACTAGAACCAAATTAGAACCATGAGCTACTAGTTAGTACTAGAAACATCAAAGAGAAACAAAACCCTAACAAGCACCAAAATAGCATCGTTAGAAGCTACCCTAACTACCTAAAACTACAGATACTACCATAATAACATCAATCTAAACAACCATACACGACCAAAAAGAGACCCAAAATAGTATCAAAAGCTACTAGTTAGTATCAAAGGCATTTTAGATACACCCAAGGCAAAAATAAACTTTCCAAGTGTATATAAACTACCAAAACAACTGTATTTCTAGTTCCATGCCATAAACTACCAAAGCATAACCAAAAAGTACCAAAAGGTACTAGTAAGGGTTTAGTGGTACTAGCAACACAACTAAAACTAGAGATTGTGAGTGGCAGAGGCACACATTTTGTGAATGAAGTCATCGAGCATCTTGTGGATGAATTTATGATATTTCATTGAAAATCAATCCCTTATCATCCACAAGATAACGGTCAGGCTAAAGCAACAAATAAGACACTGTGCACGATTTTAACTAAGTTGGTTAGCGAATCACAAATGGAT
Organism: Adiantum capillus-veneris; assembly: GCF_014529385.1. NCBI lineage: Eukaryota > Viridiplantae > Streptophyta > Polypodiopsida > Polypodiales > Pteridaceae > Adiantum > Adiantum capillus-veneris. The sequence continues at coordinate 113,611,894 of NC_140932.1, read as the reverse complement.
TGGGATCAAATGCTACATTCAGTATTATGGGCATATTGAGTTGCATACGAAACAACCATTAACACAATGCCATTTAACATGGTATATGTTTTGAATGCGATTTTACCAATAGAATTTTTAATTCAACTTGAGAGTTACGAAGCAATTAGAGTGGACTAGACATGAGTTGTCTAGACGTCTTGATGATCTAGAGAGGTTGGATGAACTATGTCTCAATGTGGTTGTAGCTATCTACGCTAAAAAGAGACAACAAAAGAATTTTTTTGACAAATATGTGAAAAACAAAGAGTTTAAGATAGAGGACTATGTTCTAGTATATACAATAAAATAGCATGCCATAAAATTGAAAACGCAAGAAATGGGACCCTATTTGATTCATGACATATCATCTAGTGGTGTCATCTCAAGAAATATCATTAGATGACATAGAAATGCCTTACTGGATTAGTGGGGTCATCTCAAGAAATATCATTTGCCACTAACGCCAAAAATGTTTTTAAACTGCACTATGGCAAAGCTTATAGAATTGAACAGGAAAGGATCAAACAACAAGCGCAACAAGAATCTCAAGAGTGTATGCTAAACTCAATCATTTTTTGTGAGCAGTGAATCTTGTGGAAATCAAAGATGAAAATCACAGCAATAGAACACAGGATTTTGATGACCACCCTCTTCCACAACTTCAAATGATAGAGGAGGATCAAGAGAGTGACAAATTGGCTTAGATGCTTATCGATCTCATGCAACATGACAATGACAATGTGGACATCTTGTCATAGGATTGTTCAATTCCATACATCTGAGTTCATGTAGTAAAGGAAGGAATTGAAACATATGCCTTCCAGGATACAGGAGCAAAAATGAATGTAATTAGTTTTGAGCTTTATCAAAAACTTCAACCACTTAAGCCGATTTCAAAAATCCAAAGGCTACAAGTGGCATCAAGAGATCCCATCACAACCTTATTTGTTGTTTTAGTGCCAATACAGGTACAAGGCCAGTAATTTCTACATAAATTTTATGTAATACCACTAGGTCAATCCGCAATACCTTGTATTCTAGCCATATCAAGGATGAAAACTCATAGATTATCAATTGATTTAGAGGCAAAGATGGCGGTATTCAAGAATAATGAGTTTATGAAACCATATATGTCCTATGACGAACATGTGTCAATGTGGCGATAGAAATTTTCACAGCCGTGACATGCTAAACTTGAACAAGCTCACTTTTCCTAGAAGGAAACAATTTCAAGAAAACAACAAACATGCAGGGAACTCGGGGTGTTCACTATGCGTAAAACTACCATATCACGTGCGTTCAAGACATGTTTGTAAAACCCCTTATTTGTGAATTTTGTTAAGAATATAATGTACCCTTTTCTTTTAAAATCTTTAAGTTTTTTTCAAATTTGAAAAAATAATGCCCTTTTGTATATATATTTCTGTAAGTTTTGAGAACTTTAAATACCCTTATGTTGAACTCACGTGATAGGTTACATTTTTATTAGGTGACCTACCCAGGGCAGGGAACCATGCAAGTTTTGATATGCGCTACAAACAACTCCAATGCACAACTTCATCGGACAAGAAGATATCAAATTTGGCTTCCTAAAGATTGCTTGATTCTAGCCCATGAATCCAAACAGTAATTCATTGATCTCAGATTTAGAAACAACAATTTCCCTATTGAAAATGCAAGTGGGTTACCACTAATCACAACAACGAGCTGCATAGGTATACTTATGTAAAGAAAACCTGGCGATCCATAATTCCATTCAAGGCTACTCCCACGGGTCAGATTTGGGTCCCAAAAGCAGACATTGTAGATAACGCAGTAACCAGAATGCAACAAACCACATTTCAGCACCCTACGCAGCTGCCAAAAAGATATATCATTGGGTGCCAAAGGCACAAGACATTGCATCAAAGAATATTTATGGATCAGGGAGGACAATCAACAAGGTTTGAAAACCCAAACCCATGAAACCAACACTTCAAATGGCTATGGATGTCTGCACTCAAAAGCCTAAATTGACAATCAAGCAACGAGCGGCAAAGTTACAGCTCTTATTCTCCAAAAAAATCTGCCAAGAAACAACAAAAAAAAGAAACCCCACCGACAAGATCCAATAAGCGCATCGCCTATACCCTCCTCTTGCATTACTTTTTTCTATGCATTGACTATGTATGTATAATACGGCTGCATTACCAAGCCTGCATTAGCACACTGTTTTTGCCCATGCACAACACATATCCTTGGCGATATCTTATTGTCCGACAGGACTCCAACTAAGAGGAGGGAGGCATTCTAAATGCGGACCCATGTTATATGATTATATTAGAGGGCAATATTTGATGGTTTAGAGGGCAATGTCTGACGGTTGATTTTGTATAAATTTTATGCTTGGTTGTGATATTTTTGGAAATTTCAAGAACATGATCTTGTTTTAAGAAGAGTTTTGGGGACCAAATGCTTATATATGAGCCCCTAGGGATATATATATATATATAATGTAGTTCAACTTTACCTTAACTTAGTTTATTTTTATCAAAATTGGCCAAAAGAGGTCATAAAAATGCCAAAAATTAGGCCAATGAAGACATTATACCAAAAAGGTGTGTATTAGTGTCACTTACTAGTTTCAGAAGTTTTTGGGTGTTGATTTTCTATTTTTGAGTCAATTTTGGATTTATTAGTTTGTTTTTAGCATTTTTCTAGAGAAAATTATAGAAAAAAATCCACAATCCAGATGAAGATGCAGCTAAAGAGACGCTAGAGCAGGACAATGAGAAGAAGGAATAGAAAAAGTAAAGAGTTAATTAGACATGGTGAAATTTTGGCCACCGCCAAGACGGACCTCCGAGAAGGCCTAAATACAAAAAGTAATGGATTTGGAGCAAACAAAGTCCAAATCAAAATTAGCGAGTGTAAATCGTGTTTCATGAAGAGATAGAACCATTGGTGAGATATGAGAAAATTCCATTTCTAGACTCCGAGTACTAAAAGATAAGTCACCTCATGTGGAGCTCAATTGTGACTTAGAGCTTTGTGGAGAGAAAGCTTCCTTCTTGCGGTTAGAGACTTCCAACTTCTCATATGACGTGAGTGTTATGAGAGGTGAGTTCATTGACCTTTCTTCTAGGTGTTCCCTACCCCAGTTGGTTGTCAAAACCTCGCCAACAAAACTATCACACATGCGCAATACAAAGACAGGTCAATTCACAGGAGTAGCTAGGAGCATCCAAACTTAACCAAATTTGAAAGGCACCTTATCATATCTCTATCACGATAGGGATGTTGCAGACATTTTGCAAGTACATGTCCAAATTTTATGACACAAGGGTGTTCCAAAGGACATCCACATGTAGTCTACAAGGTTTAGTGGTAAATGGAACATGTCTTCTCAAAAATGATAGTTTTTTGACTTGGCAGACTAAGTAGGTGACCACACTCAAAATATAGGTTCAAATGTGGTGAAATCACATGAAAGATATCAGGATACAATGGAGAATGCAGTGGAGAGGCCACAAATGTGAGATAAAGTAAAAAATCAAGCCATATATCTCTATCGCGATAGACATGGAAGAGGCACATAGAGGATATTTTGCAAATCTGGACTACATGGGTCTAACCCTTATGCCTCATAGAGCCTCCCTACCAATTTTAGTCCAAAAAAAATCACAGTTCACTTTGATTAACTCATATCTAGTAAAAACCCTAGATTAGGGTCATAGCCTTATGCAGTGATGAGGCAAGTCCAAAAAGCTAAAACTCACACCAGAGCTTAGTCACTATGTATATAAGGCACCAGTGAGGTCAGGATTCTAACATCAACCATAAAAAGAGACTTGTATCTCTATTGCGATAGAGATCCAAAGTTACAGAGGGTAATCTGGATGCATCCCTTGGCCTATGCACATCATCAACACCTCATGCACAGATTTTCATTGCAATTGGTCATGTTCCCATAATTTTATGCATATTCTTGTAGAAAATAGGATTTTGATGTCAAATGACATGCATATGCATTAGGGCTCATGCTACAACTAACCATATGGGGGACTAACGGGCTCTAATGAATGCGTTCTCAAGTTTTGATCAGTTTTGCTGAGATGGTACATTGATCTCATCTCTTTGCACTTGAAAATGAACACAAGATCAATGGAGGCATCTCCAGCAAAAAAGAGAAGACCATAAAGAGCAGGATGTTGAGCCTTATATAGTACTCAGAGAGACACTAAGGCTTGCAACCACCTGGATCACCAAGGAGACACTACAAGCCAATTATTTTGAAATCTACCCAGGGACATGCAGGGATTCAGAAATCAACCATGTAGAAATAATCATGATGCTTAAGGAGACAAAAAACTACCTTAAGTCTCTAGCAATGAGGGCTCTATTGAAGAAAGTCAGCTTATGGGAGTTTGTCTCTCTACCATTGGGTGACACCTGACACAAAAAGAGTGCAGGAGTTTGTCGAGACAATTCAAGAAGATGACACTTGTGCAATTTCAAGCATCGATGGTGAGCCAATGGAGGTCAAAATCACCCCAGACATAGTAGAAACAACCTTGAAATTATCACACGTGGGTGCTAATGTGAAGGAGAGGAGACCTAACCTAAAGGTCTACACTAAGAAATACCCACTACCGTCATCTAAAGAAGTAGCCAGCTGGGAGGTAGTAACACTGACACTGATTTACAGTTAGTGCCTAATGTGTTACATTAAGAGGCCAATCAGATTCACTACACCACACGAGGCAATAACGACAACTTTCACATGGGCTTTGAAGCAGCAACATGGAGTCATGATTGATCATGCCACCTATCTCCATCATATGTTAGTAAAATTGAAAGTCAAATCTTCAAAGTACATTAGTCGTGGAGAGGTGTTAACATGGGTGATCTATGAAGCTATAGGTGCCATAGACCAATGGCTACTTTCTCCATTGCAAAACATATGGCTGAGACTTATGGAGGATGAGGATGATGAAGAGGAAGAGGAGGATCAAACACAAAAAAGAGCACCACCTTCAAAAACGACAATTGGTGGCCGAAGGCTGGACAGAGTGCCAAGAGAAACAGGCCAATCAACACACGCACAAAGAGAGTCTAAAAGACTGCACAAGGGAAAGAGTAAAGTTGAAGAAGAAGAAACAAGTACTCAAGCATAGAAACAAGCCAAAATGGAGATAATGTTGGATGGATTTGCATTGGAAAGGTCGTTGCGAGGTGATATATGCACCAGATGGAAATCCAAGTGTTAATGCATTTGAGCTGGACTGGTTTGAAGAATACATCAAAAGGAAAAATGCAGAAGACCAGCCAGAGGTTTAGCTGGATGATACAGACTTTCAAGAGATCAAAGATCAATTGATGCTAGCGGATCAAGACCAACCGCCACCTGAGAATGAACAACCACCTCCAGAACATGAGAATCCTCCTAGTACACTGCCTCCTGTAAAACTGAACATGAAGAGATGGGCCTGGAACCTTTAGTTCACTCCGTTCACATAGAAACAAAAGCAAATAAGCCAGGAGATAATCAACAAGAAGAGAGAGATGAAAGAGAAAGAGCCACCACACGCACCTCTGTTGATACTCTACTAGCAGAAGCTATGGAATTTTTGAATGATCAAGATAGAGGCAGATCAATAAGGAGAATATGAGACTCTATAAAAAGCCCGTTAATTGGCACTCTAATGCATGACTTCAAAGTCCTTGATAGAAGCCAATTTCCGTCCTTCACCATGGGTTTTTCCACTCCTTGTGCACCCATGATCTCAACTCTAGGCAACCTACACCTTAGATCAACATGGTCAAAATAGGTACAAGAGAGCTTCCCAGTCAAAGTCTAAGGCTACTAAAGGTCTTAGATTCCAAGGGAAGGCCATACATGCATGTTTTTTGCATATGTGCAGTGTTGATCTTAGTTGTTCACTACGGATGTCAACAAAATCTAAGGCACAAAGATCAACTCCAAGCCAAAGTAAGCCTATCATAGGCTTAAAGGGAACCTATAGGAGTTCCTCCTAAGTAAAAAACATGTCATTTATGAATCAATGATTTGAGCTCTGCATTAGTAATCTGAGTGCAGCATAGCTACACTAACAACCTAAACCTCTACAAAAAAATATGGACATCAATTTTGAGAAAGGTTTTTACAGTATTGCTCCATAGGTCAAGAAGGATCTTTTCATGTATAATGCATTCTGGAATTTGCACTCACTATCTAAGCCTTTGCTACAAAGCTAGGACAACTTCAAATTTGGGCTTCACAATATTGCTCCCCAAGTCCCAAGATCAACTTTATGTGAAAAAATAGTCAATGTTGCACTCAAAATCTAAGTAAATTCTAGAAAATTGGCACTAAAAGTGAAAATCAAGCTTTGTAGTATTATTTCTAGGGGTTCAAAGATCAAATATGGGTTTAAAGCCCGCAAGTTTGCACTGACAATCTCAGCTCATAATGGAAAATCAGAGTGTCAATGTTCAAAACTCAAGTCGTGTGACAGGCTTCCACATCCTCTAGGGATCATCTCAGTTGGAGATGATTTTACAATGACAACGTAAGCTATTTTTTGGCACTTTTTGGATACCCAAAAGTCACCAAACATGCCCAAATACCATTGAAAAGGTGTAACCCTATCACATTAACATCATTTCACATCATTATGGCTTCATTTTGCCCCAAAAAACCCATCGAAGCTACCACAAAATTAAGTCTTATAACAATAAAAACCATATGCAACTAGCTTCCACCTCTCTCTCTCTCTCTCTCTCTCTCTCTCTCTCTCTCTCTCTCTCTCACTCACTCACTCACTCACTATCTATCTGTGTGTGTGTGTGTGTGTGTGTGTGTTTATTAACCGCTTGGGAAATCACTTAAGTCAATGGACAAGCCTCAATGGATGTGTCTAAACACACTTGAAGCAAGCTTCATGAGTTAAGTGACAAGTGAAGCACCAGCAAACGACCGCATCTTAAGTGAAGAAATGAAGACTCTCAAACATAAGCTTTCAATTTGTAACCCCAGTTCATTTTTGTATAATCAACATGTGTCAAGGTGTGGGCTAGTATGTAGGGACACAAGAGATCTGGTCAATAGCTATAGATGCCTGAGGTACCCGTCTGGGATTGGGACAAAGTTTTGTGTATGTGTGCAAAGATGTAATCTGTGAAGAGAGTTCAAGTTATTAGCATGAGAATTAGATTAGATGTGAGTGGAACTTGAGTAGGATGGACCAATAGCATTGAGAGAGAGTTGAAGGGTCCCAATAGAGAGAGTGAAGCCAAGTGGCACCAATGAGAGAAAAAGTAGATTGTATATAAGAGCCTATTAACGGGGCTAGTTTAACGAGAGAGTAGTGCATTTTTTTATGTATAATTAGTCTATCATTCTTCCTATTAGTTTCTCTTAATCCTTGTGTATACAAATTCTAATTAGGCATGAGTCCCACACTAGAAAGCGCATGAATTATGACCAACAATTCTTTCTCATAGACTTGCATAGTCGTTTCTAGTCCTCTAAGAATTCTACTTTCATAAGCCTCTACCCGGCCATCTTGCATTCACACTGCACCAATGCTATTGCCGCAGGTATAACACTGGAGAACAAATGACTTCTTGAGATCTAGTAAAATGATCATTGGACTTGAAGTCATCTTTTTTTTAAGAAGATTGAAATATGAAATCTCTTTCTGTGTCCACCGGAAAGAGACTTTTTTCTATCGTAAAGCATATAAATGTAAAGCAATGTCTGCAAAATTTCATATAAACCTCTTCTAGTAAGAACACACACCAGGAAGCTGCGAACATCATGAACAGTCTTCAAATTCGGCCATGTCCTAATAGCTTCTACCTTGGTAGGATCCTTTTTGACACCATCCTTTAATACTATGTGTCCAAGAAACTGGATTTCTTCCACAAAGAATTCACTCTTCTTGCGCATTAATAAGCAATTTGTTATGCAAATCTCATTAATAACTACTGTCAAGTGTTCTCTGTGCTCCTATTCATTCTTTGAAAAGACTATCATGTCGTCAAAGAATGTTCCAACAAAAAACTTGTATGGATGGTAAATTATCTCCATCAATCTATTAAACATAGCAAGAGCATTCGTAAGCCCAAATGGAATTACTAGGAACTCATATAAACAAAAAGTTGTTCTAAAAGTAATCTTATGCACATCTTATGGCCTAATCCTTATCTGATGGTATCCACTTTTTAGATTTAACGTGTTGATAATTGACACTCCTAATCCTTGGAATCAGGAACCTGTTCTTAATGGTGTTCTTGTTCAGTGCGCGGTAATCTATACACGTGCGCCAAGAACCATCCTTCTTTTGCACTAAGAACGCTGGTGAACAAAAAGGAGATGAACTTGGTTGAATCAACCCCTTTTCTAACAACTCATTCACCTGGCTCAAAATATCTTTTTGTAGGGCTGCTTTAACCCTATACAGAGATCTATTTGGTGGGCTATTGCCTGGCACCAAATCTATCGCATGATCCTCAGACCTCTTCGACAATAACTGTGATGGTAAGGAGTCAGAAAAACATTAACTGAATTGAGATAAAATCTATGTCGTGTCTTTATCTAATATCGATAAATTTGATTCATCGCTTTCTTTAACAACACGTACATGCTCTGATACCCAACGTAAAAGCCAACTCTGGTGAGATAAAGTTTGCCTTTGCATAAGGGAAAATAAGCACATATTGATCCTGAACTTTACCCCAAGCTCTGTATAGCTCACTAGTATATGAGATTGTCTTGTCTCCCAGCATATCTGGCAATAGACCTGTTGAATCTTTGGGCTTCTTTCCTTTTATGTCGTCTTTGTTTTCCAAATCAATTGATCTCTTATTTTTGTCCAGACAATTGGACGCATTATGACTAGTATTCTCACACTCAAAGCACTTTCCCTCAGCCATCAAAGCCTTTCTCGGTTCAGGAGACTTTTGCACAAAAGACTTTTTTTGGTCCTTTCACTGCTGTCCAGAGAACCTGGCTATCTTCTTCTTGAATTGCCATGCTTTACCTGTGCCCTGAGGAGTCTGAGAAACCTGTTTACCAAATGGCTTCTTTGCTGAAAATTACTCAGATTTGTCTTCTTTAATGCTGCTCGTGAAACCACCTGACTGTCCTAGCAACAATGCATTCCCTGTATTGGCATTTTCAATCAACTGAGTCAAAGAGGTCTTTTTTTTCCCTTTAGCGAGCCAAGAAGCCAGCCATATCGATCGGCCACTCTCGCAAGGCAGAAGCTTTTGTCACTGATTTTAGTGTAAATACCTTTTACACCCACACTTCGGGATGGTAAGCCTACTGAATCTTTTACAGCCTGTGTCTCTACCTAACACAGAGAACCCCAGGGGGTCCCCGTTAGGAGCGTGATAGCAACCACAAGCCCGTAAAGGACCCATGTACTGTAGGACTAACAGTCCTGCAAGGGGACTATCACCCGCTAAGGCTTTCAAACCCCGATGGGTTTTTCAAAAGAAAATGCCATACCCATTTCGAGCGTCGGCTATTAGGTGGAGTCAAGAAAGTAGCCATTGGATTCTCCTACGCTCTTCTTGTCGCATTTGGTGAGACATGTCGTAAAGTCAATACATGCGAGTCTTTAGCTCATCAAACTTTCACTTTAAGAAAAATATAGTCACCCCCCCCTCGCGGGCGTTGAATGGATTCAAGTAAACTCCGATTCATCCAATCGGTTCCAAGGCTGTTGGGTATTGAAGCATGCCTCCACCAAGAGAGCATCCCTAGGGTGGAACCTAGAAGAAATTCCACCAACTTACAAATGAGGACTACCCAGAGTGGCGCTCCGCACCAAGGAGGTCCGCCACTTAGTTAGAAAGGTTTGATCGAATCAACACAACGGTTAGAAAAGTTTGGTGTTTGCATTTTGGCATATATCACTACCATCTACCCATTCCTTTGATAGGCATCTATTTACTACGTCCATGTCCAATCGTTAGCCACAGATATGCACACTCCGCGCATGACAATCGGTGAGGGGTTCTCGGTTTCCTATCTAGTCGGGCCCCGTGGAGGTCACCCCTCAAGCGATTAGATCAAAGGGTGAAACACCACGACTTCGTGGGAGGTGACCTTAGTATATGTAGAGTATTTTTGGAGCTCTTCGGACACCCCGCAACAATATTTCTCTATCTTCTCGGTCAATGGCACAATCCTGTAAGAAGTGACTAGAAGCAAAGACTTCCAAAACTTCTTGTTATAATCTTCCAAATCCTTGCATTTAGATGCATCAAGCTTGTGCCAAGCTAACATAACATTGACCTCAAACTTATTGAACTACCAAGCAGAGAAAATACTTGCTTAAATTAAATCCAAGTGGAAGGAGCCTGTCCATGCATCAACAATGTACTCCACCACCGACTTGCATTGTCTTTCAAGAAGGTGGCAGCTTTGCGGACCTTAGAAGGCAACGTAAAGTTCTCTCCAGCAAATGCGGCATCAGATCGTTGTAAGATGGAGATAGCCTATCACTAAATGGTGATATTTTTGCACTTTCTTTTCCTATTTATTTAAATATAAATATCCTTTTTCTATTTCTTTTGCTGCTGTTGATTTCTCCCCTTGGATTAAGCTTGGACCATTGCTTGGCCAGAGAGAAGATAGCCATTGGGACTTTCGACTAATGGTTTGTATGAGCCTTGGAACTCGCACTAGAGAGCAGAATGACACTAGATCACGACGAAATGCTTGGCCACTACAGAATGTACTAGACAATGTACCTGGCCGGACGTGAAGGTTCACTCTTGTGAGTGGCCACTGAATGAACACTGTAATTGAGCCACATTGCATTTTTACATGTGGTCTCAATGTTGAGAGATGGTCAGCTGACCAGAGGGAATGCAGTGGAAGTGATCCCTAGAATCTAGGGAGCTACTATTTTTAGCCACAAAATGTGTTCGAGTCATTATGCTCAAAATGAAAAGAGGAACATTTTATTTCTCTGCTCTAATGGCTTTAATAAGATTCCAATATATTTCACTATAAGCTATGCAAGCATCAATCACTCAACAAATGATGCATTTAAACCATCTATAATGGCGGGTCGCCAGCCGGTTCATAGATAAAGTTGGTGATGCAAAAGAGGAAGTTGTAGTGTGACGTACTTTGGGCTGTGACATACCTAATCTTGGTTGCTGACCATGACACCTCAAAGGTGTAGTAGAAATGGATAAGCTATAAGACCACAACCATAAGGGAGGTTGAGGCTGTTGAGGATGCTGCAAAATCCAAGGATAATATAGATAGAGGCATGAAGTTGTGGGTTACAATAGTTTGGTGCAAGTGAAGGATAGATCAAATGTGAGAGGAAGGTATGACATGCAAAAATCAATGAGGTAGAGGCATGTGAAGGGATTAAGTGTCTGTAACTTGGCCTGCAAGGTTTTCTCTTGCTCTTGCTTGAGTACTCTTATAATCCTTCTTTTTGTTTTTTTGACATTCTAACTTTTCATCACACACGCATGAATAGTTCTCTTCATTACAGATGCACAAGATTATCAGCTTCATTCCTTACAAGGCTTTGAGTTTTCAACAACCACTTAGACAAGGGCTTACATTGATTGGTCCTCCTCTATTTTTTTCTTCACGAGAAGCAGCATTGGGCATGCATTGATGGGTCCTTTGGCACTTTGTTAACCAGGATATTGATTATGTGTACCCTTAGATTAGACAATTTATTTGACACATAGCACACCCAACTGCCTCCCACTATGCATGATTCAACACACATTGCATGATCTAGCTATCCCTTCACATTATGAGACACTCTAGCGTACAAGCTCTTCTTAAAATTAACCATTAACCATGTGCTCTCCTAGATTTTGATGCTTTATCATTGGATTGAAGTTTCATTTAATCACACAAATGGTGACCTTTTGTATCTTATGGATCCAATGGTGCTCCTTCTTCCTCCCTTGATAAGGCAATGTACTCCCGCCAAGACAACCTCCCTTTTTCATCAACAACTCTCTCTCTCTCTCTTCACTACAACAAAAACAGGTGCATTTGACGTAGATTTTGACGCGAACCGTCGAAAACTACGTACGTCAAAATCTTCATCCCTATGAAATCATCAAAATACGTGTCGATATCCACACTGAACGTACCTGTTTTCGATGCATATTTTGACGCCTGTATCGACATGTATTTCGACGACCATATTAGAAAAGAAATTTCTTGGGTAGAGGACAGGCAGCTTGGCCTTTGTCCAGTGAAAAGATGGACACAGCCATAGCCAAACTGGATGTCCTCTGCCCAAGAAAGTGAGCAGCACCAAAATAAACCATGCTCCCACAAAAATTTTGGTAGAGTTCCTTCGTTTTAACATAAAATTTTCAAAAAAAACCATATGTATACGCCTCCTACATGATATCCATGTAGGATCTCACATGAGATTTAAGACACAACTTGATGGAAGAAATGAAACAAACTTTGTGCAAAACCATAACCAAATTAAAACCATAACCATAACAAACTTTGTGCAAAGCCATAACCAGATTAAAACCATAACCATAAACAAAACAATAACCATAACCATAACCATAAAGTTAAACATAATCATAAACAAAACAATAACCATAACCATAACGTCCATAAACAATAAATAGTAACCATAACCATGTCTATATGAGAAAGAAACACAGAGATGTGTCTGTGTCTCACAAAACATATATAGAAATCCACTGATGACTTGTGCATCACAACCTGCACATAAAGGGACTGTCACAAAATTAGTATGATATTACTTCACATATACTTAATTAATTAAGTCAGATCACACATATTATTTGTCTCGATCAAACGTCTCACCTCAATCGATCAGTGAGACTCTAAGGCCTCCCAGTCTGCAGGCTCTCCTACGGCAGCAAGATCATTCAATACTTCATAAATGCCTCTCCTATATCCATATGTCTCCTCCTGGCGTGTCGGGGCTCGATGCATTGCAAGATTCTACGTTTATACAAAAACCAAAGTAATTAAGAATACATGATTCATCGCTCCTGAAAATCATGCCATAGCTAGGATTGGATTGGAAACTCACAAGCTCATAGCGAAAGGTGTTCAAGCCTCCGTTGCCAAGATGAGATGTCCCCCGGTCTCCCTACGTACCTCTGCGGCGAGACGCTATTGTCTAAACCTCGTGTCTGCTGTCTGCTCATCCTCCCTGATCTGCTGCCACGCCTCGTGTGACATGCTCGAAGGCTTTGGCAAGCCCTCCCTGAAAGCTCGACGAGTTGCATCTCGACGATGTTTCATGGTGTCCCATGCAACATTCATGATCCACCTCCTCGGAAGCTCCTCTGAACCCTGAGCAAGATGATACTCTCTCATGATAGTCTCACTATATAATTGATTTTGCTACGATCCTGATGACTCCAAGACGTCATGATGGTGCTAGAAAACTGCACCTCCGCGAGCTGGTGAATCCGCTGTCTCATCTCAATCCCGACACTATCCATGTTAACCTGTCCATCTGGCCGTACATTATAGACCTGAGAGTCACTAGGATCGTGTGCCCCCCAAGGTGTCCGAGGTGTGCTAAGAGGTGTGTCGAGAGGTGTGCCTGGGTAGGATGGGGTCGTGAGCGAGGAGGGATCGAAGCATCTGTGGACCCTCCTCCACAGCAACCACCACCTTCACCTAACAATCACCGAGATCGGTGAGTGCACCTCTGCTATGGAGATGCTGATGTAGCTACCTATGCCGTACCCCTCGGTGTTGAAGCGGCTGTGATGGGAGACCTTGCAGGCATTGTACCCATAGGCATTCCCACCCATAGGCGTCGGACCCTTGGGTGTGAAGCCCGAAGATGTGGTACCCGTACCTTTGGCTATCCAAAATTGAGATGCATCTGCTATCTGAGTGGGCGTCATCCGTGTGATGGCCCACAAATGCATCCGCACTCATAGAAGTGGGATCTGGCGATTGGTCTGCCATACTAAAGTCTTGCACAAAGAAAGTAAAAGAAAGAGTTAGAACACCTTTGTTTAAATTAAGAAAGATCTTAATTTTAAATCAACGTCTTCACACAAACACTTTCATGAACCGCTCTAGAAAGAACATCCAACGGTTGCGGACTGTACCTACCACTGCAACCTCATCTACTACATGGATGAGCAAGTGCATTTGGATAGTTAGGCAGCTCGTGGGTAGATACTTCTCAATCATACAAACTGCCTCAATGGAGTTAGCCCTTGCAACTGCAATGGATTCCTCTCATATCTCCTTAGAAGAGATCCACCGCACTAGCTCTGAAATCTTGTATATGCAGGACCGCACTTCCTTTGGTAAACACCCCTTGATCGCAATTGGAAGAATAAATTGCAAGAACTTATGCCAGTCGTGCGATTTCAGTCCTGATAGTTGACCGTCACGGGTGAATGCTGTCTTCAGACACCGTATGCATCCTGTTAGCATCCTAAACTTTGAAATCACCCTTTTGACTTGTCGTTCCTTGCAGTTTAGCAATACCCATGGCGCTCTTGGAAGCATTGTTTGGCCCGTTGCATTGGTGAAAGGGCATAGCTCTGGCATCTTTCCAACTGACTGCAAATCATCTCGTGAAGCTCGATTGTCTTTCATTCCCATGATTGTCTTCTAGAGGAGCTCTCCCACATTCTTGAATATATGCATTGGATCCAGCAAATGGTTGATTAATAGATCACCCCAGTACGGCAACGTATGGAGATGACATTGCCATACAATGATTATGAATGTTGTCTCAGTATATATACTCCTCACAATGTAAACAACCTTGCATTCTCTAGCCTTTCCCGATCTCCGCACACCTCGGGCCAAAAGTGTACGGATATCAGGACCACCGGGTCAAAATCTCGTTTTTATTGGTCAAATCCTATATGGGTAGATACATACATGCTCTCCCAGGTGTACATGACAATGCATGTAGCGGACAAAACCCCTTTTCCTCTTTTAGTTCCATAGTTTCTTCTAGAGGGAGAGAGAGATAGAGAGAGTTTCTGTCCTTTTCACACAATTGGTCAGTCAAGCTAGCTCTTTCACCAATACTTTCTTTATCTACTACTCTCTCTCTCTCTCTCTCTCTCTCTCTCTAGCTATCTCTGGATATTCACTCTCTTTCTCTATCTCTATCTCTAGCTCTCTCTCTCTCTCTCTCTCTCTATATATATATATATATATAGATATATATAGATATATATGTGTGTGTGTGTGTGTGTGTGTGTGTGTGTATATATACATATATATGTGTATATATATATATATTTCTCTCTCTCTCTATTTCCCTATCTGTTTCTCTCTCTCTATATATATATATCACTCTCTATCTCTCTATTTCTCTCTCTCTCTCTCTCTCTCTCTCTCTCTCTCTCTCTATATATATATATATATATATATGTATGTATATGTATATATATATATGTATCTATCTATATATATATATATATGTATGTATATATATATGTATATATGTATATACATCACTCTCTATCTCTCTCTCCCTCTCTCTCTCTCTCTCTCTCTCTACTTCCCTATATCTCTCTCTCTTAACTCATGAGTGGCAACAATTGTCTCCTTTGACGAGAAGTCTACTGGTCGTTGTTGCACAAATTGGACATATAACAATTTTGCAAAATATAGCGCACAATCTGTATTGTGCAGGAAATGGCCATAAACCTCTAAATAAATCCTCTCAACGTTTTCTTTGATCGCATCATGGTTGCACTTTGAAACCTTTCACATTCCTTTCTTGAGGTCTACGTCCTCACATGGCCATATTGTCTTGATCATGTCCTTTGTCACTTCTTTATTGATCTCTTTCCATTGCATGTGGTTTGGATTTTCCCATTTTGAGAGTCGTTGAGCAGTACGCGTCGCTTGTTGTGCTGACATGCCCTGTGCCAGAGATTTCATGCGCTGAAATCCATTAACAACCGCTTGTTTTTGATCACCGGGCAATGATTGGGTGCCAATATCTTGTTCTTCATCGGTCATGTTCTCTTAGAGCTGCAGTCAACAGATAGACAAATATTCAATATCATTGGCAAATATATATTCCTGCGATTCAACAGTCTCACAACTGCAGAATATAGCAACTTATCGTTCAAAGGGAAAGTGCGCGGAATCCACTAAATCAAACCACAAGAAATGCGTCTAATTGAACCACAAGGCAAATTTAAAATACTGACAATTAAATGACTAAAGATAATTGACTCAATTAGGTAAACCACTTCAAACCAGATAATACATTTCAATAAAAAATAGAATATCCTGGACACGACATATGTATATCATAATGTTTAAATAGAATAAAATGATGGTGCAAGTTCAACAAGGGGACGTTGGACAGGGTTAGGGTCTGCCTTTAAATGTTCTTTGAAAAATACCAACACGTCAGAAGCATTCCTTCTTTGTTCCTGCTTTTTAAACTTCATCTAACAATCTACTCTAATTCGAATAGCCCTCATAACATCTTCGTACGGGTGGTGAAAAACTTCTTCTAGAAAATAAACTTTTTTGGCTGCACTCTAAAAATCTGCCAGCATGTCGAATAGGTAGCCCAATGCATAAATGTCGCTTGCTTTTGATTATGCATCTATGCATCGTGGATCGTATAGTTCGGGAGGAATCCACGGTCGCTTAGCCATCTTGGCATTCCCTGCTCTCTGTGCATCCAAAACTACTTCATTTGACTGTGCGCTTGGATGCAGATAATTATTTGCTACGCGCTTAGCCTGTGTTCACAGTATCATATCCCAATCAATGACACCGACGTGGGGTTTATTGGCACGATTAAAGCCCAACATTACATTGAACAAGTGCAGGTCATTGTGCACTATACCGGCCGAGTGGGCAGCCGCAACACCGTCGATTAAGGCATGACAAATGACTGGCATCTGCTCGATCACTGCTTTGATCCACACCGTGTCTATCTCGCTTTACAGGAAGATTTTCCACAGGCAATGACCTCCAGTCGTGTTCTAGCATTTGCATGTGTCGTCTCAACAATCCGTGAGCGAATGGTAAGCGACACATCATGTCGCCCATGGTACCCCCATTGTAGTATGGGAATATCATGATCCAAGGAGCTTCGGTGGTAAACCCAATGCACCTTACAATGGAGGGGTAAAGTGTTTGCATTCCTTGCTTTGTCTGAAAGCTGTCAAAATTTTGCCTCGCTCCTCCCTTGTAACATTTTTCCACATATGTAGTGTAGTCTGGAAACAATGAGATGCCTTTGATGGTGTACAATGTGCACACACCGAAGGAGCCTGCTCCAATCCTCATACCTTCTACCAAGGCTTCGTGAGGGATGCCGACAAGATTAGTGCACTTTGCATTCAAACTAGTGTGCATGGTTGTGTCGGTGCCGCTGGCATCGGATTGACCTCCCAAAGCTGCTTGCGCATCTTGGGCCATCTTCAATCTCTTGGGTAATGCTGCTTGGTCCTGCGCTTTCACATGCTTCATCTTTATCTTTTGTTCTTCCCACAATTTATCACAGAGCTCTAATTTTGACATGTCGTAGACAGGTGAGATATCTTCCTTTAAGTCTCTGCAACATACTTTCATATTACCCAACACTATCCTAACCTTGTGGTGGGGGTCAAATTCTCGTGTCCCTACAGGAAACAAAAACTCGTATTGGCCTTCAAGTCGCAACCTGCGCTCTGTGTTTGGAGGTGATAACAACATACAAGTGCCCACCTAGCCAAGGCGCCCGTTGGGTTAGCCGGCCAAAGTTTTGATGTGTTCACATTACTTTTCCGATGTTTAATACAACAAACCCTGTAAAAGCCTAATGACAATCGTCTATGTCAAGTCTAAGTCAAAGATGTAATTTTTCCAATGATGTATGTAAAGGTCCATGAGAAGTTGGCCGCCGGCCACTTTAGAAAGCCCTAGGTATATAGTACACTAAGGTTAGTGGGAAAGGGATATTATTTTTTGAAGATAAGGGACTATTGCGTTACGCACAGAGAGCTACCTCATTGCCCCAACTTGTAATCATCACTTCTGTGGCTACGGTAATCCAAATTCAGTTTTGTTTCTTGCATTGTGTTCCTCTTACTCTACTCTTTCATTCAAGTGTAAGCATTCAAGATTCGGTGAAGGTTTCAAACACATCCGTTTAGGCCTTAAATCGTTGTTTTGAGTGTTTATATGCGTATTTTATGTTGTTTTGACCCTAGGAGAGGCTTTAGGGACCCAAAAACGACCCTTTAGGATAATCCGTTTACTATTTTTGTGTACTGTGGGACGAACGATCGCGATCTTTGTACCTCTCCTGAATGCTGTGACAGTGATAGGGTATGTTCTTGATAGTCCCCTGTAGCTTCCCTTCAAGTTTCGTGCGAGTCCGATATGATTTGCATAGTAAACGGGCGTGATGATTGTAGAGTTGTGTAGAAGGATATAGGCAGATTACTTGGCTTTAGTGCGTTTGATTTGCTTGTAGAGTTAGTAGTTGCATCTCTTCGAGTTCACTTCATTAGGATTGACACCCTAGTGAGTTTCCATGCCTCATCTGAGTTGCTTCCCCTGTATCGATAATTTGATGTTGATGCTTGAGAGTTATGCTATGGACGTCCGTTGCGGCGACCTGTAAACACTCTGTGTTCTCCCATATAGCACTAGTGAGGTCTTTGCTGTAGACATCGCTTTCACTAATCTATTGTATGTGTTCGGCTGCACATGATGAGATTGCCAAAATACATTCTTTACGAATGGCATGCATAATACTTTTCTTTTGATCTGGCATCATATTTGCACTGGACAATAAAAAACAGCATTTCAAATACAAATTCGTGGTTGCGAATGACAGTAACACTCTCACACTATTTCAGGTAAACCCTTAACCACCACTTGAAGACTTTAAGAAATGTGCAAGGAAATATTGATAAAAATTGAAAACAATCTTCACTTAAAATTGCAATCTGTTACACGTGTAAAATGCAGATCAAACAAGTGGATTATAAGAACTTAATTCAGATCAAACAATACATGTTAACTGTCTGGCACATTTTATTGGATATTGAATTATTAACTTATATTTTTCTCCGTGCGCACATACTAATTCAAACAAAGCATACACCGACTTAAAAACTTCAAAAACATTTAAAACATTGGAAGTATACAAATTGGACTAGCATTAAATTGTGTTCACACACTTTTATACATAGAAATTATGTGAATGTAGCAATCAAAAAAGCGATGATAATTGATGCTCTTTAAAATGATACAAAAGAATATTTAACATGCAAATTTTGTGGATTATGTCTTTTACAGAGAATTTATGTAAATGAAGCATTAAAAATACCAATAATGCTTGATAGTCCATTAAAAAGATTACAAAGAGTGTCGTTTGTTAGAAGCATCTGTTTTTGCATAAATATGGCGTTCAGGTCGTTAACCTGGCCGTACGAACGTTGTATAATTTGTATGTACATGTGCAGTTAATTTTTGAAGTATTAAGTATATGAAATACTTGATCGGTAACGTGGCTGTGAAGAGTATTTCATATACAAAATGTATGAATTGTTCGATTTTGTTATTTTTAACTGTCCATTTGAAATTATATACTAGCTAATCATATTCAAAAGAATACTTTATTCATCAATCATCGCTATTTTAAATGTTCCATTTATATAAATTATATGTAAAAAAGTATTTGCACACAAATTGCATTTTAACTGTCATCCTAACTAGACCATTTTGGAGCCTTTTTGGCCTAAAAAGTCGCATCGAGCATACACTTCCACTAGCATTTTCTTGCCCTTTTCTTGCATCTACTAGCACCTAGTGTGGAAGACCTGGGCAAGCAGGTGTTAGTGGAAGTGTATGCTTGATGCGACTTTTTAGGCCAAAAAAGCTCCAAAATGGTCTAGTTAGGATGACAGTTAACATGCAATTTGTGTGCAAATACTTGTTTACATATAATTTATATAAATGGAACATTTAAAATAGCAATGATTGATGAATAAAGTATTCTTTTGAATATGATTAGCTAGTATATAATTTCAAATAGACAGTTAAAAACAACAAAATCAAACAATTCATACATTTTGTATATGAAATACTCTTCGCAGTCGCGTTATTGATCAAGTATTTCATATACTTAATACTTAAAAAATTAACTGCACATGTACATACATATTATATGACGTTTGTATGGCCAGGTTAACGACCTGAACGTCATATTTATGCAAAAATAGATGCTTCTCATAAACGACACTCTATTAACCGCGCTACCGATGGAGTGCCGCCTCAATCTAAGAAAAAACAATGGCTTGCATACGAACATCATATAGCCACGTTACCAACCGATGCCCATATGTTTTTTGGGAAAGGGAAAGGGAAGTTGACTTACCATAAGGATACTAAATTCGCAGCGTTACCGACGCAGTAGCCAGGCAATAAGCGAATACTTACCACAAGGGCACCATCTTCCCCTCGTCACTGAGGTGATGCCCCCGTGATAAGCATTGTTCCGTAGGATAGCTTACACAAATACTCCCATTGTGTGGTAAGGTACCTTATTACTACCGCCCAATACGATAAAAGGTATGCTATCACACAACACATACACACACACAACACATACCCAGATCGTGTGGTCAGGTACTCTGTTGCTGCCGCGCACTGCGATGTAGAGCACGCTCCCACACGACCCCCTCTCTCCCTCTCTCCTCTCGACGTACCTGCAAAGGTGGTCGACGAGCTCTCTCTCTCTCTCTCTCTCTCTCTCTCTCTCTCTCTCTCTCTCTCTCTCTCTCTCTCTCTCTCTCTCTCTCTCTCTCTCTCTCTCTCTCTCCCTCTTAGAAGATGAAAGCAAAAAATAACACCCATCGAACCCGATCATGCCCACATATATATAATTATGTGAGCCCGCCAGGCTTTTCAGGTTTTCTCGGCGGGCCCGTAAGGAACATGAAAAACCCGACGGGCCCGTCGGGAAAACTAAAAATCCCGGCGGAAATTAGTGCATCTGCAGGTCGCCCTTAACGGGATTCTATGTGATTATGTTTAGTGTAATCATGTAAATGTGTCAATAAGACCTTGTGATCACACAAAATTTGTCGTAATTACGTAAATATTAAATCCCTGGTGGAAAATTCTTAAAAGAAGGAAGCATTAATGTAATTGAGGCTTGGTTGTTGTAGAACCCTGTGCAAAGGATATGCCAGGGCTGAATTTCTTGATGATTAATCCAAAACAAGCTCATTAGAGCATTTTTAAAAAAAAGAATGAGTTGCATTTGTCAAAGAGAAATAGAAACTCTTCCTCACCATTTCATGGATTGCATGTTTCATTCCAGTATTTAAGCTCCTATTCTAGAATTTTAGCACCTATTCTGAGAGCAATAAAAAAACATATAAACATATGCTTTATGGGCACCATATAGGGGCTCTCACTGAAGTTTGAAATAAAGCAAGAGGAGATATTCTGTGGGCTTACTAAGTCCCAAACCTATAGATTCTTTTTGTTGACTTTTATTTGCATGCCCTCTGCACAAGACAGTGACTACTCAAATCATTGGGCTCTCTATAGAGGAACTGCAATATACAAACAACTTGGCAAAAGAAGCAATGGATCGGGATGAACTCCTCACGAAGAAAGTCAAAGATGTTGAAGCCTTTCTACTTAAACTGCAGTCTGTTATCCATGAAGTGACAAACGCTTTGTCATTATATATGTCTCCCATGATCCTAATTAGGTGCCCCCCATGGACTATCTTTATGCAAATTGTATCAGCCGGGAATTTAATTTACTCCCATCGTTTAGACTTGTGTGCTCCAAATGACTTTTTATAACATTGTCTTATCTAAACGATTCACAATGCTTTTTCGGAAGAAGAAAAAAAGAATCACACAGTTCCCGGGTCCAAAGGCCGTGGTGGCCACAGTGATGCTTGACCAATGACGATGGACTGTCCCGAGTCCAAAGGCCGTGGTCGGCCAAGGTGATACTTAACAATGGACAGTTTAAAGACCTCGAGGTTGGTCCCTCAAAGACAAGTCAAGGAAGCACGTGCACCCCCTCCGTCAGCAAGCACGTGCACCCCCTCCGGGCTTACGTTGTGTATAAATTTCGACCCAGGAGGTATGGTGAACACGCTCGGTGTAGGCATAAGTTTTTCAGGCCTCAAAGCGGCACTGTGTCCTAAGTAAGTGCAGAAAGCACTGATTTTGAGTTATCGTTGGCGGACTACGTACATGCCTGAAAAGCAACTTTTGTTTTCTGTTTTTTGATTTTTCTCCTAATTAAAAACGATTTTCCAGAAACTATTGACTTGAGCCATTGAAATTGATGTGGTCTGCAACTTTGCAGAAGAAAGTTTCTCTAAATTCTGCACCAATTTTGGGTTATCGTCTCGGACTGCGAATATGTCTGAAAAGAAAAATTTCCCTTTTTGCTTTTGATTTTCCTCAGACTTGAAAACTTTTCAATTATAATTTTTCTTCATCAATCATATATTTGTTACTGACGTAACTTTGCTGCAGAAGACAGTTACATATCGTTCCGATCCAGTCGGGCCGTTGATGATTGTCCAAATTCTATCGAGCTAATGTCCGTACATCATCTTTTGTTATATGATATACTCGTTCATTGATTCTCGTATAATTATTCTTCTAGAGATATAGTTTACGTCGTTTTATTGATAATTTCTCATTGATACCATAGTGATTTTGATGATTCCATGATGATGTTTTGTTAGTACTTTGGTCATGGTGATTTTCGTTGATACCATGATGATATTTCATTGATACCATGGTTATTCTCGGTGATTCCATGATGATATTTTGTTGATACCATGGTTATTCTCGGTGATGCCATGATGATATTTCGTTGATTCCATGGTGATTTTTGTTGATACCATGATGACGTTTTGTTGATACCATGGCTATTCTCGGTGATACCATGATGTTGTTTCGTTGAAACCATGGTTATTCTTGGTGATGCCATGACGTTGTTTCGTTGATACAATGATTATTCTTGGTGATATCATGATGTTGTTTCGTTGATACCGTGGTTATTCTTGGTGATATTATGATGTTTTTTCGTTGATACCATGGTTATTCTCGGTGATGCCATGATGATATTTCGTTGATACCATGGTTATTATCGGTGATATCATGATGTTGTTTCGTTGATACAATGATTATTATATGATGCTTTTCGTTGATACCATGATGATTTATTCATTTTTACTGATACAATGATGATATTTTGTTAATACTTTGATGATATCACTACGCTGATAAATGTCGTTTTATGTAGTATATACACATGTCATTTGCATCACGTATCATGCCTTGTACTTTTTATGTGCATACTTTATGTCCACATATGATGTCGTGCATATATATGTCGTCAAAGAGTAGCGTCATGAACCATCTCTAATGGCATTGTGAACGTAGTTATTTCACTAACGATGCTAATTATTTTCATGGCTATGTTGTTTGAGTCTATGATCTATGTAGGATTGATCAAAGAATTGATTTCATGAAGACAAACTGGGTGACAATAAAAGATTTATGAAGACATGTTTGGTGATGCCATATTAATGACAACATGAAGATATGTTTGGTGATGCGATAGTGATGACAAGCTATACAACAGATTAACGGAGACACTTCTCATTACAAGCTAATCAATAGCATTTACACCTCTTTATTGAACTTTTGTATTCATTATTGTATTTGATAGGATAGGAGTAATGTAACTCCTCATAAAACATTCATTGTAAAAGGAGAGATGTAGATCCTCATAAAATATTCATTGTAAAAGGAGTGATGTAGCTCCTCATGAACATTTGTACATTCAATGATTTTTATAATATAGCGGTGGGTGTATGAAGAGCTGTGGGTTTTTCCCCTTGATCCCCCAAGGGTTTTTTCATCCACAATTAGGGACCCTTATTTGAGCGGGGGTGTTGAGCTTATATGTGAAGCTACTCAATATATGGCTTCCTTATATATGGCACCCAGGTCCCCTCTATATATACATCATCTCATGTGTGCATTCTACACACTTTGGGGTTCTATTTTGGTGCTCTCTCTATCTCTCTCAACAACAAAGTCTCGTATCACAGGCACAAAATCTCATCGGAGCATTAACACCAAAAACACAAGATCTAGCAAGGAGAATTTCTCTGTGGAGAAATCAACAAAGTCTAGAGGGCTTTATGGAAAGGATGAGAATTCTTCTTCTACAAAATCAAGAGGTTGGTGTTCCTCCTTTGCACATGCATCCTTTCTTGTTGAGTTACAGGATTGAATTTATATCATGGTAGGTAGCTAGCATCAAAGGTTTTAAGGTTTTATTGGGTGATGGAAACTTCAATTTTGTTGAGCGTTATTTGTTCTCTTGTTATTGCATGCATGCAAGTGTATGTTTTGAATCTTGAGAGCTATGCAATTTTATTTATTATTCTGCATTGCATGCATGCAATTATATGTGCTATTAGCTAATAAGCTATGTGGTTCAGGCTTCACAAAAGGAGAAATTGGAACAAATGATGAATGTCTTGTTTTATCTTTGCATGCATTATATTGAAGTGTCTTCTTATATCCCTATAATTATACCATGTATGATAGTGAAGGTTGAGAAAGAAAATGAGGCAGTTTACAGTAACAAATTTGGTTATTTACAGTACCAAATTTTGCATTGGTAGGGTCATTTGTGTGAGTAAAGTGTTGTTCAGAATTCCTGTGTTAAATGTTGCATTGCTAAAATTTTGCCAAAAGAAAGGCATACAGGAAGCATACATAGGTTTTTGGGTTGGAAGAATGAGAGCATGTCTAATGAGTTTCTTATTTCCACATTGCAAGAAAAACCAAAATGGAAGAATATCCACTTCTAACAAAGTTTTTCTATACTGCTCAAGAGCTTCATGAGGAGTATGGTCTGAGCATGGAGGGTGTGCTTCCAAAGGATCTTACCAGCAAAACACCAACATTTACTTGAATCATGTGCAAAAAAGATTAATTGAGGATTGCAGGTTCCTATTCCACAGGGTTTACCACGCCCCTCCAACTTGTGGAGAGATCATCGCAAAGTTTGCACGCGGGTCTGCTTTTGAGAAAAGCCATGCACCAACAAAGGCCTCTTTGTGCCATAAGGTCACATGGGTGAGATTTGGAGAGAGTGTACTCAATATGTGTGCCAACGCCCATGAGAGCTATCCAAGTGGAAGATCAAAACTTGACGAAGGGTAGATTGTGCCTCCTGTGGTGGCCTCCCACCATCTATTAAGAAGCCCCATCTTACACAAATTGCTAGTAACCTTTTTATAGAGGTGGAACCCCCACAACATCATGTAGAGATACCCAACTATGCTACATACCTGGAAAGTATTATTGAGAGAGTGCCTTAGACATGTGTTGTTGAATTAGATAAGTTGCAAGAGTTGAGAGAATCTTTGCAACATAACAAGGAGACTTTGTTGAGAGTCAAGGGTTCCTATGCTATCGCAAAGCGGACAAAAGATTATGTTAAGCATTATGAAATGCAACTTGCAAAACTAAATCAAGAAAACCCTTCCAATGATGATGAAATCAAAGAGGTAGACGGTGATTTGGGAGCTAGTCAACAAATGCTTCATCGACTCAAAAATAGTGAGAACATGGAGAAGATAGAGAAGGAGGTTTCTCTACAACAAGTAATATCTGACATCCATGCCTTGAGAAAGTGGTTTTGGTAGTTTGGGTAGCTTTTGGTTGTGTTAGTAGCTCTCACTTCCTCATAGGCATCCTCGGCCCCATCATCCTTCTTTGCATTGTCTCCCTTTCCCTTTTCTACTTCTATCCCCTTGCAAGCGTGTAATCCTTCTCCCTTTTTGGCATCCTCGACCCCTTTCCCGTCCTTGGCTTCCACCCCCCTTCATGGCCTCCCCTCCATCCCCCTTCTTGGCTTCCACCCACTTCATGGCCTCTTTCCTACCCCTTTTTGGTCTTCCATGCCCTTCTTGGCCGTTGCACCTGCCCTTAGCTTGTTCTCAATCTTGCTAGTGATTTAATCTTAAGGCTTCATGTCAAAAGCATCTAGGAGGGCATCATCTAGATCCACTATGTCAGGGACTTTACCTCCCACATTCTCTTTATTCTTTTTGGCACCTTTTTCCTCGTAGTCACTATTTACTTTTTTGTCCCCCATGGTATCACAAGGCTGCCCCTTGTTAGTCCCTCGGGGGGTCCACCTCTATGTATGTAAGTATACCATGGGTAAATTTACATAAATATATTGAAATAAGGGGTTTTTTTATTGTACTTTGGAAAAAAACTGGTAAGTTCATAAAGGAAGAGGGGTTGTTTTATTAGTTCAAGATTCAAAGATAAGGGATTTTTTAAATACGCTTTGAGCGCACGTTGTATAGATGGTTTACATATAGTGGACCCCCCTGAGGTTAGTACATTTTACTTCCACACCACCATACTTTAAATCCTAGATAACACTCCCTATCTCTTTGGTAACCTCATACTCCTCCCATATATGTCTTGTAGTAGATTTTGTGGCACTCTTGCCATCCTTCACCACCTCTACATTTCTCTCACCAAGCCAGTTTCTACAACAACCTCTTCCTCTGCAAAAACAAAGAAAGACAACACATTCTTACAAAGAACCTCACATTTAGTGCAGATAAGCATGTGATAAGAACCTCACATTTAGTGCAATTAAGCATGTGATTTTTAAAACATGCACATAATTACTCTTCACAACATGAGGCCGACTGACCCATGACTATGCCACCTCGAGGATCACCATAGTACAACTAGGTTTGGCACAATGATCCTTGATTTGTCACAATGTACTAAAGAAAATGGGGTGATACTATTGTCAAAACTCGAGCATAAAAGTTCCAACAACCCCTGCAGACTCCAAGAGCTAAACACATGCAACACACACACAAAACACGTGGATCATACTGAACAAATTAGCAACCTAGGCCTAAGATATAACATGAATATCTTTCCAAGCCTAGCATCATCAATCATCTGCTTTGCAAAGAGGGTGTGGCCTTGTGCTTCCTTCCAACCTATCATACTCAGCCTATTGCCAACTAGTAGTAATGCAAACAGTCCCAAATTAGTAACCCGAAAAGATAGCAGGCAATACCAAAAACTACCAAAAGTACCGAGTCAGCAATGACAAAAGACAACCATAAATTACTGAAACTAGAACCAAATTAGAACCATGAGCTACTAGTTAGTACTAGAAACATCAAAGAGAAACAAAACCCTAACAAGCACCAAAATAGCATCGTTAGAAGCTACCCTAACTACCTAAAACTACAGATACTACCATAATAACATCAATCTAAACAACCATACACGACCAAAAAGAGACCCAAAATAGTATCAAAAGCTACTAGTTAGTATCAAAGGCATTTTAGATACACCCAAGGCAAAACTAAACTTTCCAAGTGTATATAAACTACCAAAACAACTGTATTTCTAGTTCCATGCCATAAACTACCAAAGCATAACCAAAAAGTACCAAAAGGTACTAGTAAGGGTTTAGTGGTACTAGCAACACAACTAAAACTAGAGATTGTGAGTGGCAGAGGCACACATTTTGTGAATGAAGTCATCGAGCATCTTGTGGATGAATTTATGGTATTTCATTGAAAATCAATCCCTTATCATCCACAAGATAACGGTCAGGCTAAAGCAACAAATAAGACACTGTGCACGATTTTAACTACGTTGGTTAGCGAATCACAAATGGATTGGGATCAAATGCTACATTCAGTATTATGGGCATATTGAGTTGCATACGAAACAACCATTAACACAATGCCATTTAACATGGTATATGTTTTGAATGCGATTTTACCAATAGAATTTTTAATTCAACTTGAGAGTTACGAAGCAATTAGAGTGGACTAGACATGAGTTGTCTAGACGTCTTGATGATCTAGAGAGGTTGGATGAACTATGTCTCAATGTGGTTGCAGCTATCTACGCTAAAAAGAGACAACAAAAGAATTTTTTTGACAAATATGTGAAAAACAAAGATTTTAAGATAGAGGACTATGTTCTAGTATATACAATAAAATAGCATGCCATAAAATTGAAAACGCAAGAAATGGGACCCTATTTGATTCATGACATATCATCTAGTGGTGTCATCTCAAGAAATATCATTAGATGACATAGAAATGCCTTACTGGATTAGTGGGGTCATCTCAAGAAATATCATTTGCCACTAACGCCAAAAATGTTTTTAAACTGCACTATGGCAAAGCTTATAGAATTGAATAGGAAAGGATCAAACAACAAGCGCAACAAGAATCTCAAGAGTGTATGCTAAACTCAATCATTTTTTGTGAGCAGTGAATCTTGTGGAAATCAAAGATGAAAATCACAGCAATAGAACACAGGATTTTGATGACCACCCTCTTCCACAACTTTAAATGATAGAGGAGGTTCAAGAGAGTGACAAATTGGCTTAGATGCTTATAGATCTCATGCAACATGAGAATGACAATGTGGACAGCTTGTCATAGGATTGTTCAATTCCATACATCTGAGTTCATGTAGTAAAGGAAGGAATTGAAACATATGCCTTCCAGGATACAGGAGCAAAAATGAATGTAATTAGTTTTGAGCTTTATCAAAAACTTCAACCACTTAAGCCGATTTCAAAAATCCAAAGGCTACAAGTGGCATCAAGAGATCCCATCACAACCTTATTTGTTGTTTTAGTGCCAATACAGGTACAAGGCTAGTAATTTCTACATAAATTTTATGTAATACCGCTAGGTCAATCCGCAATTCCTTGTATTCTAGCCATATCAAGGATGAAAACTCATAGATTATCAATTGATTTAGAGGCAAAGATGGCGGTATTCAAGAATAATGAGTTTATGAAACCATATATGTCCTATGACGAACATGTGTCAATGTGGCGATAGAAATTTTCACAGCCGTGACACGCTAAACTTGAACAAGCTCACTTTTCCTAGAAGGAAACATTTTCAAGAAAACAACAAACATGCAGGGAACTCGGGGTGTTCACTATGCGTAAAACTACCATATCACGTGCGTTCAAGACATGTTTGTAAAACCCCTTATTTGTGAATTTTGTTAAGAATATAATGTACCCTTTTCTTTTAAAATCTTTAAGTTTTTTTCAAATTTGAAAAAATAATGCCCTTTTGTATATATATTTCTATAAGTTTTGAGAACTTTAAATACCCTTATGTTGAACTCACGTGATAGGTTACATTTTTATTAGGTGACCTACCCAGGGCAGGGAACCATGCAAGTTTTGATATGCGCTACAAACAACTCCAACGCACAACTTCATCAGACAAGAAGATATCAAATTTGGCTTCCTAAAGATTGCTTGATTCTAGCCCATGAATCCAAACAGTAATTCATTGATCTCAGATTTAGAAACAACAATTTCCCTATTGAAAATGCAAGTGGGTTACCACTAATCACAACAACGAGCTGCATAGGTATACTTATGTAAAGAAAACCTGGCGATCCATAATTCCATTCAAGGCTACTCCCACGGGTCAGATTTGGGTCCCAAAAGCAGACATTGTAGATAACGCAGTAACCAGAATGCAACAAACCACATTTCAGCACCCAACGCAGCTGCCAAAAAGATATATCATTGGGTGCCAAAGGCACAAGACATTGCATCAAAGAATATTTATGGATCAGGGAGGACAATCAACAAGGTTTGAAAACCCAAACCCATGAAACCAACACTTCAAACGGCTATGGATGTCTGCACTCAAAAGCCTAAATTGACAATCAAGCAACGAGCGGCAAAGTTACAGCTCTTATTCTCCAAAAAAATCTGCCAAGAAACAACAAAAAAAAGAAACCCCACCGACAAGATCCAATAAGCGCATCGCCTATACCCTCCTCTTGCATTACTTTTTTCTATGCATTGACTATGTATGTATAATACGGCTGCATTACCAAGCCTGCATTAGCACACTGTTTTTGCCCATGCACAACACATATCCTTGGCGATATCTTATTGTCCGACAGGACTCCAACTAAGAGGAGGGAGGCATTCTAAATGCGGACCCATGTTATATGATTATATTAGAGGGCAATATTTGATGGTTTAGAGGGCAATGTCTGACGGTTGATTTTGTATAAATTTTATGCTTGGTTGTGATATTTTTGGAAATTTCAAGAACATGATCTTGTTTTAAGAAGAGTTTTGGGGACCAAATGCTTATATATGAGCCCCTAGGGATATATATATATATATAATGTAGTTCAACTTTACCTTAACTTAGTTTATTTTTATCAAAATTGGCCAAAAGAGGTCATAAAAATGCCAAAAATTAGGCCAATGAAGACATTATACCAAAAAGGTGTGTATTAGTGTCACTTACTAGTTTCAGAAGTTTTTGGGTGTTGATTTTCTATTTTTGAGTCAATTTTGGATTTATTAGTTTGTTTTTAGCATTTTTCTAGAGAAAATTATAGAAAAAAATCCACAATCCAGATGAAGATGCAGCTAAAGAGACGCTAGAGCAGGACAATGAGAAGAAGGAATAGAAAAAGTAAAGAGTTAATTAGACATGGTGAAATTTTGGCCACCGCCAAGACGGACCTCCGAGAAGGCCTAAATACAAAAAGTAATGGATTTGGAGCAAACAAAGTCCAAATCAAAATTAGCGAGTGTAAATCGTGTTTCATGAAGAGATAGAACCATTGGTGAGATATGAGAAAATTCCATTTCTAGACTCCGAGTACTAAAAGATAAGTCACCTCATGTGGAGCTCAATTGTGACTTAGAGCTTTGTGGAGAGAAAGCTTCCTTCTTGCGGTGAGAGACTTCCAACTTCTCATATGACGTGAGTGTTATGAGAGGTGAGTTCATTGACCTTTCTTCTAGGTGTTCCCTACCCCAGTTGGTTGTCAAAACCTCGCCAACAAAACTATCACACATGCGCAATACAAAGACAGGTCAATTCACAGGAGTAGCTAGGAGCATCCAAACTTAACCAAATTTGAAAGGCACCTTATCATATCTCTATCACGATAGGGATGTTGCAGACATTTTGCAAGTACATGTCCAAATTTTATGACACAAGGGTGTTCCAAAGGACATCCACATGTAGTCTACAAGGTTTAGTGGTAAATGGAACATGTCTTCTCAAAAATGATAGTTTTTTGACTTGGCAGACTAAGTAGGTGACCACACTCAGAATATAGGTTCAAATGTGGTGAAATCACATGAAAGATATCAGGATACAATGGAGAATGCAGTGGAGAGGCCACAAATGTGAGATAAAGTAAAAAATCAAGCCATATATCTCTATCGCGATAGACATGGAAGAGGCACATAGAGGATATTTTGCAAATCTGGACTACATGGGTCTAACCCTTATGCCTCATAGAGCCTCCCTACCAATTTTAGTCCAAAAAAAATCACAGTTCACTTTGATTAACTCATATCTAGTAAAAACCCTAGATTAGGGTCATAGCCTTATGCAGTGATGAGGCAAGTCCAAAAAGCTAAAACTCACACCAGAGCTTAGTCACTATGTATATAAGGCACCAGTGAGGTCAGGATTCTATCATCAACCATAAAAAGAGACTTGTATCTCTATTGCGATAGAGATCCAAAGTTACAGAGGGTAATCTGGATGCATCCCTTGGCCTATGCACATCATCAACACCTCATGCACAGATTTTCATTGCAGTTGGTCATGTTCCCATAATTTTATGCATATTCTTGTAGAAAATAGGATTTTGATGTCAAATGACATGCATATGCATTAGGGCTCATGCTACAACTAACCATATGGGGGACTAACGGGCTCTAATGAATGCGTTCTCAAGTTTTGATCAGTTTTGGTGAGATGGTACATTGATCTCATCTCTTTGCACTTGAAAATGAACACAAGATCAATGGAGGCATCTCCAGCAAAAAAGAGAAGACCATAAAGAGCAGGATGTTGAGCCTTATATAGTACTCAGAGAGACACTAAGGCTTGCAACCACCTGGATCACCAAGGAGACACTACAAGCCAATTATTTTGAAATCTACCCAGGGACATGCAGGGATTCAGAAATCAACCATGTAGAAATAATCATGATGCTTAAGGAGACAAAAAACTACCTTAAGTCTCTAGCAATGAGGGCTCTATTGAAGAAAGTCAGCTTATGGGAGTTTGTCTCTCTACCATTGGGTGACACCTGACACAAAAAGAGTGCAGGAGTTTGTCGAGACAATTCAAGAAGATGACACTTGTGCAATTTCAAGCATCGATGGTGAGCCAATGGAGGTCAAAATCACCCCAGAGATAGTAGAAACAACCTTGAAATTATCACACGTGGGTGCTAATGTGAAGGAGAGGAGACCTAACCTAAAGGTCTACACTAAGAAATACCCACTACCGTCATCTAAAGAAGTAGCCAGCTGGGAGGTAGTAACACTGACACTGATTTACAGTTAGTGCCTAATGTGTTACATTAAGAGGCCAATCAGATTCACTACACCACACGAGGCAATAACGACAACTTTCACATGGGCTTTGAAGCAGCAACGTGGAGTCATGATTGATCATGCCACCTATCTCCATCATATGTTAGTAAAATTGAAAGTCAAATCTTCAAAGTACATTAGTCGTGGAGAGGTGTTAACATGGGTGATCTATGAAGCTATAGGTGCCATAGACCAATGGCTACTTTCTCCATTGCAAAACATATGGCTGAGACTTATGGAGGATGAGGATGATGAAGAGGAAGAGGAGGATCAAACACAAAAAAGAGCACCACCTTCAAAAACGACAATTGGTGGCCGAAGGCTGGACAGAGTGCCAAGAGAAACAGGCCAATCAACACACGCACAAAGAGAGTCTACAAGACTGCACAAGGGAAAGAGTAAAGTTGAAGAAGAAGAAACAAGTACTCAAGCATGGAAACAAGCCAAAATGGAGATAATGTTGGATGGATTTGCATTGGAAAGGTCGTTGCGAGGTGATATATGCACCAGATGGAAATCCAAGTGTTAATGCATTTGAGCTAGACTGGTTTGAAGAATACATCAAAAGGAAAAATGCAGAAGACCAGCCAGAGGTTTAGCTGGATGATACAGACTTTCAAGAGATCAGAGATCAATTGATGCTAGCGGATCAAGACCAACCACCACCTGAGAATGAACAACCACCTCCAGAACATGAGAATCCTCCTAGTACACTGCCTCCTGTAAAACTGAACATGAAGAGATGGGCCTGGAACCTTTAGTTCACTCCGTTCACATAGAAACAAAAGCAAATAAGCCAGGAGATAATCAACAAGAAGAGAGAGATGAAAGAGAAAGAGCCACCACAAGCACCTCTGTTGATACTCTACTAGCAGAAGCTATGGAATTTTTGAATGATCAAGATAGAGGCAGATCAGTAAGATGCTACGACGGATCCAAAATAGATCTTCTGTCATGATAACACAAAATTAAGTTTTATAGGATGAAAATCAATTTTTGAGCGATGAACAAGAAGAAAGAAACAAGGATCAATGAGCTAGAAGCCCGAGTGGAAGAGCTGGAAGATCAGCTTGTCACAACCCAAGGTACCATACAAGTTCATCAATATGAATATCAAAAGATGGAGATCACAGCTTCCAGACTTGAAGAGGAAAACAAGCATTGAAGGTACAAAGGAAGGAAGCTCAATATGAATAAAACATCAGTTTTCAGAGGAAGAAGAAGCTGGACATAGTAGAAATGAGGTCCAACACTTAAAGGTTCAGATGGCTCTTCATGAAAGAGAAGTAGAATGCCTGAAAAGACATGTGGGTGCAAGTACAACACCGGATATCGCCTCCACTTCAAATTCTACAAAGTTAGAGGATCTAAAGAGAGAATTGGAGTTAGAAAATTGGCAAAGGAGTTTGATAGCACAAAGCTCGATGCGGATTGAATAAGCTCTCAAAAGGGAGATTGAAGAGATAAGAACGTCTACTTGTTGGTGGATTCTGCATCACAACATTCCTTGACATTATCTCATGTATCTCTCCTTCATGACCAAGAACATGACCTTTCTCCATATCTATTCAACCATGGATAATTCTCAATCTCCCATGGGCATAAGGTGTGGATACTAGAGGGGTACATGCATGTGTCTTGAGCAGCTGTTTGAGTCCATTATCTTACCAAAAAGGGCATGAAAAAAAACACATTCTTGGATACCAAAAACATCAAGAGTCTACAATGATCAAGAACAAGTTACATGAAGTTATCCACACAGACATAACAAAATAGCAAAACTCTAATTAATAAATTGTTCATCTGAAATCCAACATTGTGCTGCCATTTGTAATGCATCTACCTTCTTCAATGCTTGCTTCTCCACATCCTTTCTCTTTGATCCAAGAGACACTTCAACTGGAAACAAAAAGGCCTAGCTTCAAATTCTATCTCCTAAAACTAGAGTGCAAGGGTAGAGTCATGTGGCAAAGGCACACCACCAGGCACATCCATAAGATCTATGACAATCTGAAATGCCATTCTAAGTTCAAGCAGTACCAGCTCGTTGCCTACCTCCAATAGTACAAGCACATACTTTTTCCTAATGTGCCCCACGATGTTGACGCAATCTCTTTCCACCATTCCTTGCTCTAAAGACCCCCAAGACCACTAAAAAGAAATAAGGAGAATATGAGACTCTATAAAAATCCCGTTAATTGGCACTCTAATGCATGACTTCAAAGTCCTTGATAGAAGCCAATTTCCGTCCTTCACCATGGGTTTTTCCACTCCTTGTGCACCGATGATCTCAACTCTAGGCAACCTACACCTTAGATCAACATGGTCAAAATAGGTACAAGAGAGCTTCCCAGTCAAAGTCTAAGGCTACTATAGGTCTTAGATGCCAAGGGAAGGCCATACATGCATGTTTTTTGCATATGTGCAGTGTTGATCTTAGTTGTTCACTACCGATGTCAACAAAATCTAAGGCACAAAGATCAACTCCAAGCCAAAGTAAGCCTATCATAGGCTTAAAGGGAACCTATAGGAGTTCCTCCTAAGTAAAAAACATGTCATTTATGAATCAATGATTTGAGCTCTGCATTAGTAATCTGAGTGCAGCATATCTACACTAACAACCTAAACCTCTACAAAAAAATATGGACATCAATTTTGAGAAAGGTTTTTACAGTATTGCTCCATAGGTCAAGAAGGTTCTTTTCATGTATAATGCATTCTGGAATTTGCACTCACTATCTAAGCCTTTGCTACAAAGCTAGGACAACTTCAAATTTGGGCTTCACAATATTGCTCCCCAAGTCCCAAGATCAACTTTATGTGAAAAAATAGTCAATGTTGCACTCAAAATCTAAGTAAATTCTAGAAAATTGGCACTAAAAGTGAAAATCAAGCTTTGTAGTATTATTTCTAGGGGTTCAAAGATCAAATATGGGTTTAAAGCCCGCAAGTTTGCACTGACAATCTCAGCTCATAATGGAAAATCAGAGTGTCAATGTTCAAAACTCAAGTCATGTGACAGGCTTCCACATCCTCTAGGGATCATCTCACTTGGAGATGATTTTACAATGACAACGTAAGCTATTTTTTGGCACTTTTTGGATACCCGAAAGTCACCAAACATGCCCAAATACCATTGAAAAGGTGTAACCCTATCACATTAACATCATTTCACATCATTATGGCTTCATTTTGCCCCAAAAAACCCATCGAAGCTACCACAAAATTAAGTCTTATAACAATAAAAACCATATGCAACTAACTTCCACCTCTCTCTCTCTCTCTCTCTCTCTCTCTCTCTCTCTCTGTCTCACTCACTCACTATCTATCTGTGTGTGTGTGTGTGTGTGTTTATTAACCGCTTGGGAAATCACTTAAGTCAATGGACAAGCCTCAATGGATGTGTCTAAACACACTTGAAGCAAGCTCCATGAGTTAAGTGACAAGTGAAGCACCAGCAAACGACCGCATCTTAAGTGAAGAAATGAAGACTCTCAAACATAAGCTTTCAATTTGTAACCCCAGTTCATTTTTGTATAATCAACATGTGTCAAGGTGTGGGCTAGTATGTAGGGACACAAGAGATCTGGTCAATAGCTATAGATGCCTGAGGTACCAGTCTGGGATTGGGACAAAGTTTTGTGTATGTGTGCAAAGATGTAATCTGTGATGAGAGTTCAAGTTATTAGCATGAGAATTAGATTAGATGTGAGTGGAACTTGAGTAGGATGGACTAATAGCATTGAGAGAGAGTTGAAGGGTCCCAATAGAGAGAGTGAAGCCAAGTGGCACCAATGAGAGAAAAAGTAGATTGTATATAAGAGCCTATTAACGGGGCTAGTTTAACGAGAGAGTAGTGCATTTTTTTATGTATAATTAGTCTATCATTCTTGCTATTAGTTTCTCTTAATCCTTGTGTATACAGATTCTAATCAAGCATGAGTCCCACACTAGAAAGCGCATGAATTATGACCAACAATTCTTTCTCATAGACTTGCATAGTCGTTTCTAGTCCTCTAAGAATTCTACTTTCATAAGCCTCTACCCGGCCATCTTGCATTCACACTGCACCAATGCTATTGCCGCAAGTATAACACTGGAGAACAAATGACTTCTTGAGATCTAGTAAAATGATCATTGGACTTGAAGTCATTTCTTTTTTAAGAAGATTGAAATATGAAATCTCTTTATGTGTCCACCTGAAAGAGACTTTTTTCTATCGTAAAGCATATAAATGTAAAGCAATGTCTGCAAAATTTCATATAAACCTCTTCTAGTAAGAACACACACCAGGAAGCTGCGAACATCATGAACAGTCTTCAAATCTGGCCATGTCCTAATTGCTTCTACCTTGGTAGGATCCTTTTTGACACCATCCTTTAATACTATGTGTCCAAGAAACTGGATTTCTTCCACAAAGAATTCACTCTTCTTGCGCATTAATAAGCAATTTGTTATGCAAATCTCATTAATAACTACTGTCAAGTGTTCTCTGTGCTCCTATTCATTCTTTGAAAAGACTATCATGTCGTCAAAGAATGTTCCAACAAAAAACTTGTATGGATGGTAAATCATCTCCATCAATCTATTAAACATAGCAAGAGCATTCGTAAGCCCAAATGGAATTACTAGGAACTCATATAAACAAAAAGTCGTTCTAAAAGTAATCTTATGCACATCTTATGGCCTAATCCTTATCTGATGGTATCCACTTTTTAGATTTAACGTGTTGATAATTGACACTCCTAATCCTTGGAATCAGGAACCTGTTCTTAATGGTGTTCTTGTTCAGTGCGCGGTAATCTATACACATGCGCCAAGAACCATCCTTCTTTTGCACTAAGAACGCTGGTGAACAAAAAGGAGATGAACTTGGTTGAATCAACCCCTTTTCTAACAACTCATTCACCTGGCTCAAAATATCTTTTTGTAGGGCTGCTTTAACCCTATACAGAGATCTATTTGGTGGGCTATTGCCTGGCACCAAATCTATCGCATGATCCTCAGACCTCTTCGACAATAACTGTGATGGTAAGGAGTCAGAAAAACATTAACTGAATTGAGATAAAATCTATGTCGTGTCTTTATCTAATATCGATAAATTTGATTCATCGCTTTCTTTAACATCACATACATGCTCTGATACCCAACGTAAAAGCCAACTCTGGTGAGATAAAGTTTGCCTTTGCATAAGGGAAAATAAGCACATATTGATCCTGAACTTTACCCCAAGCTCTGTATAGCTCACTAGTATATGAGATTGTCTTGTCTCCCAGCATATCTGGCAATAGACCTGTTGAATCTTTGGGCTTCTTTCCTTTTATGTCGTCTTTGTTTTCCAAATCAATTGATCTCTTCTTTTTGTCCGGACAATTGGACGCATTATGACTAGTATTCTCACACTCAAAGCACTTTCCCTCAGCCATCAAAGCCTTTCTCGGTTCAGGAGACTTTTGCACAAAAGACTTTTTTTGGTCCTTTCACTGCTGTCCAGAGAACCTGGCTATCTTCTTCTTGAATTGCCATGCTTTACCTGTGCCCTGAGGAGTCTGAGAAACCTGTTTACCAAATGGCTTCTTTGCTGAAAATTACTCAGATTTGTCTTCTTTAATGCTGCTCGTGAAACCACCTGACTGTCCTAGCAACAATGCATTCCCTGTATTGGCATTTTCAATCAACTGAGTCAAAGAGGTCTTTTTTTTCCCTTTAGCGAGCCGAGAAGCCAGCCATATCGATCGGCCACTCTCGCAAGGGAGAAGATTTTGTCACTGATTTTAGTGTAAATACCTTATACACCAACACTTCGGGATGGTAAGCCTACTGAATCTTTTACAGCCTGTGTCTCTACCTAACACAGAGAACCCCAGGGGGTCCCCGTTAGGAGCGTGATAGCAACCACAAGCCCGTAAAGGACCCATGTACTGTAGGACTAACAGTCCCGCAAGGGGACTATCACCCGCTAAGGCTTTCAAACCCCGATGGGTTTTTCAAAAGAAAATGCCATACCCATTTCGAGCGTCGGCTATTAGGTGGAGTCAAGAAAGTAGCCATTGGATTCTCCTACGCTCTTCTTGTCGCATTTGGTGAGACATGTCGTAAAGTCAATACATGCGAGTCTTTAGCTCATCAAACTTTCACTTTAAGAAAAATATAGTCACCCCCCCCTCGCGGGCGTTGAATGGATTCAAGTAAACTCCGATTCATCCAATCGGTTCCAAGGCTGTTGGGTATTGAAGCATGCCTCCACCAAGAGAGCATCCCTAGGGTGGAACCTAGAAGAAATTCCACCAACTTGCAAATGAGGACTACCCAGAGTGGCGCTCCGCACCAAGGAGGTTTGATCGAATCAACACAACGGTTAGAAAAGTTTGGTGTTTGTATTTTGGCATATATCACTACCATCTACCCATTCCTTTGATAGGCATCTATTTACTACGTCCATGTCCAATCGTTAGCCACAGATATGCACACTCCGCGCATGACAATCGGTGAGGGGTTCTCGGTTTCCTATCTAGTCGTGCCCCGTGGAGGTCACCCCTCGAGCGATTAGATCAAAGGGTGAAACACCACGACTTCATGGGAGGTGACCTTAGTATATGTAGAGTATTTTTGGAGCTCTTCGGACACCCCGCAACAATATTTCTCTATCTTCTCGGTCAATGGCACAATCCTGTAAGAAGTGACTAGAAGCAAAGACTTCCAAAACTTCTTGTTATAATCTTCCAAATCCTTGCATTTAGATGCATCAAGCTTGTGCCAAGCTAACATAACATTGACCTCAAACTTATTGAACAACCAAGCAGAGAAAATACTTGCTTAAATTAAATCCAAGTGGAAGGAGCCTGTCCATGCATCAACAATGTACTCCACCACCGACTTGCATTGTCTTTCAAGAAGGTGGCAGCTTTGCGGACCTTAGAAGGCAACGTAAAGTTCTCTCCAGCAAATGCGGCATCAGATCGTTGTAAGATGGAGATAGCCTATCACTAAATGGTGATATTTTTGCACTTTCTTTTCCTATTTATTTAAATATAAATATCCTTTTTCTATTTCTTTTGCTGCTGTTGATTTCTCCCCTTGGATTAAGCTTGGACCATTGCTTGGCCAGAGAGAAGATAGCCATTGGGACTTTCGACTAATGGTTTGTATGAGCCTTAGAACTCGCACTAGAGAGCAGAATGACACTAGATCACGACGAAATGCTTGGCCACTACAGAATGTACTAGACAATGTACCTGGCCGAACGTGAAGGTTCACTCTTGTGAGTGGCCACTGAATGAACACTGTAATTGAGCCACATTGCATTTTTACATGTGGTCTCAGTGTTGAGAGATGGTTAGCTGACCAGAGGGAATGCAGTGGAAGTGATCCCTAGAATCTAGGGAGCTACTATTTTTAGCCACAAAATGTGTTCGAGTCATTATGCTCAAAATGAAAAGAGGAACATTTTATTTCTCTGCTCTAATGGCTTTAATAAGATTCCAAGATATTTCACTACAAGCTATGCAAGCATCAATCACTCAACAAATGATGCATTTAAACCATCTATAATGGCGGGTCGCCAGCCGGTTCATAGATAAAGTTGGTGATGCAAAAGAGGAAGTTGTAGTGTGACGTACTTTGGGCTGTGACATACCTAGTCTTGGTTGCTGACCATGACACCTCAAAGGTGTAGTAGAAATGGATAAGCTATAAGAACACAACCATAAGGGAGGTTGAGGCTGTTGAGGATGCTGCAAAATCCAAGGATAATATAGATAGAGGCATGAAGTTGTGGGTTACAATAGTTTGGTGCAAGTGAAGGATAGATCAAATGTGAGAGGAAGGTATGACATGCAAAAATCAATGAGGTAGAGGCATGTGAAGGGATTAAGTGTCTGTAACTTGTCTTGCAAGGTTTTCTCTTGCTCTTGCTTGAGTACTCTGATAATCCTTCTTTTTGTTTTTTTGACATTCTAACTTTTCATCACACACGCATGAATAGTTCTCTTCATTACAGATGCACAAGATTATCAGCTTCATTCCTTACAAGGCTGTGAGTTTTCAACAACCACTTAGACAAGGGCTTACATTGATTGGTCCTCCTCTATTTTTTTCTTCACGAGAAGCAGCATTGGGCATGCATTGATGGGTCCTTTGGCACTTTGTTAACCAGGATATTGATTATGTGTACCCTTAGATTAGACAATTTATTTGACACATAGCACACCCAACTGCCTCCCACTATGCATGATTCAACACACATTGCATGATCTAGCTATCCCTTCACATTATGAGACACTCTAGCGTACAAGCTCTTCTTAAAATTAACCATTAACCATGTGCTCTCCTAGATTTTGATGCTTTATCATTGGATTGAAGTTTCATTTAATCACACAAATGGTGACCTTTTGTATCTTATGGATCCAATGGTGCTCCTTCTTCCTCCCTTGATAAGGCAATGTACTCCCGCCAAGACAACCTCCCTTTTTCATCAACAACTCTCTCTCTCTCTTCACTACAACAAAAACAGGTGCATTCGACGTAGATTTTGACGCGAACCGTCCAAAACTACGTACGTCAAAATCTTCATCCCTATGAAATCATCAAAATACGTGTCGATATCCACACTAAACATACCTATTTTCGATGCGTATTTTGACGCCTGTATCGACATGTATTTCGACGACCATATTAGAAAAGAAATTTCTTGGGTAGAGGACAGGCAGCTTGGCCTTTGTCCAGTGGAAAGATGGACACAGCCACAGCCAAACTGGATGTCCTCTGCCCAAGAAAGTGAGCAGCACCAAAATAAACCATGCTCCCACAAAAAATTTTGGTAGAGTTCCTTCGTTTTAACATAAACTTTTCAAAAAAAACCATATGTATACGCCTCCTACATGATATCCATGTAGGATCTCACATGAGATTTAAGACACAACTTGATGGAAGAAATGAAACAAACTTTGTGCAAAACCATAACCAAATTAAAACCATAACCATAACAAACTTTGTGCAAAGCCATAACCAGATTAAAACCATAACCATAAACAAAACAATAACCATAACCATAACCATAAAGTTAAACATAATCATAAACAAAACAATAACCATAACCATAACGTCCATAAACAATAAATAATAACCATAACCATGTCTATACGAGAAAGAAACACAGAGATGTGTCTGTGTCTCACAAAACATATATAGAAATCCAATGATGACTCGTGCATCACAACCTGCACATAAAGGGACCGTCACAAAATTAGTATGATATTACTTCACATATACTTAATTAATTAAGTCAGATCACACATATTATTTGTCTCGATCAAACATCTCACCTCAATCGATCAGTGAGACTCTAAGGCCTCCCAGTCTGCAGGCTCTCCTACGGCAGCAAGATCATTCAATACTTCATAAATGCCTCTCCGATATCCATATGTCTCCTCCTGGCGTGTCGGGGCTCCATGCATTGCAAGATTCTACGTTTATACAAAAACCAAAGTAATTAAGAATACATGATTCATCGCTCCTGAAAAACATGCCATAGCTAGGATTGGATTGGAAACTCACAAGCTCATAGCGAAAGGTGTTCAAGCCTCCGTTGCCAAGATGAGATGTCCCCCGGTCTCCCTACGTACCTCTGCGGCGAGACGCTATTGTCTACACCTCGTGTCTGCTGTCTGCTCATCCTCCCTGATCTGCTGCCACGCCTCGTGTGACATGCCCGAAGGCTTTGGCAAGCCCTCCCTGAAAGCCCGACGAGCTGCATCTCGACGATGTTTCATGGTGTCCCATGAAACATTCATGATCCACCTCCTCGGAAGCTCCTCTGAACCCTGAGCAAGATGATACTCTCTCATGATAGTCTCACTATATAATTGATTTTGCTACGATCCTGATGACTCCAAGACGTCATGATGGTGCTAGAAAACTGCACCTCCGTGAGCTGGTGAATCCGCTGTCTCATCTCAATCCCGACACTATCCATGTTAACCTGTCCATCTGGCCGTACATTATAGACCTTAGAGGCACTAGGATCGTGTGCCCCCCAAGGTGTCCGAGGTGTGCCAAGAGGTGTGTCGAGAGGTGTGCCTGGGTAGGATGGGGTCGTGAGCGAGGAGGGATCGAAGCATCTGTGGACCCTCCTCCACAGCAACCACCACCTTCACCTAACAATCACCGAGATCGGTGAGTGCACCTCTGCTATGGAGATGCTGATGTAGCTACCTATGCCGTACCCCTCGGTGTTGAAGCGGCTGTGATGGGAGACCTTGCAGGCATTGTACCCATAGGCGTTCCCACCCATAGGCGTCGGACCCTTGGGTGTGAAGCCCGGAGATGTGGTACCCGTACCTTTGGCTATCCAAAATTGAGATGCATCTGCTATCTGAGTGGGCGTCATCCGTGTGATGGCCCACAAATGCATCCGCACTCATAGAAGTGGGATCTGGCGATTGGTCTGCCATACTAAAGTCTTGCACAAAGAAAGTAAAAGAAAGAGTTAGAACACCTTTGTTTAAATTAAGAAAGATCTTAATTTTAAATCAACGTCTTCACACAAACACTTTCATGAACCGCTCTAGAAAGAACATCCAACGGTTGCGGACTGTACCTACCACTGCAACCTCATCTACTACATGGATGAGCAAGTGCATTTGGATAGTTAGGCAGCTCGTGGGTAGATACTTCTCAATCATACAAACTGCCTCAATGGAGTTAGCCCTTGCAACTGCAATGGATTCCTCTCATATCTCCTTAGAAGAGATCCACCGCACTAGCTCTGAAATCTTGTATATGCAGGACCGCACTTCCTTTGGTAAACACCCCTTGATCGCAATTGGAAGAATAAATTGCAAGAACTTATGCCAGTCGTGCGATTTCAGTCCTGACAGTTGACCGTCACGGGTGAATGCTGTCTTCAGACACCGTATGCATCCTGTTGGCGTCCTAAACTTTTAAATCACCCTTTTGACTTGTCGTTCCTTGCAGTTTAGCAATACCCATGGTGCTCTTGGAAGCTTTGTTTGGCCCGTTGCATTGGTGAAAGGGCATAGCTCTGGCATCTTTCCAACTGACTGCAAATCATCTCGTGAAGCTTGATTGTCTTTCATTCCCATGATTGTCTTCTAGAGGAGCTCTCCCACATTCTTGAATATATGCATTGGATCCAGCAAATGGTTGATTAATAGATCACCCCAGTACGGCAACGTATGGAGATGACATTGACATACAATGATTATGAATGTTGTCTCAATATATATACTCCTCAC
The DNA here is from genome assembly GCF_014529385.1 of Adiantum capillus-veneris. Classification (NCBI taxonomy): domain Eukaryota; kingdom Viridiplantae; phylum Streptophyta; class Polypodiopsida; order Polypodiales; family Pteridaceae; genus Adiantum; species Adiantum capillus-veneris. Next base: position 113,568,139 of record NC_140932.1, on the reverse strand, counting down.
AATGTAAACAACCTTGCATTCTCTAGCCTTTCCCGATCTCCGCACACCTCGGGCCAAAAGTGTATGGATATCAGGACCACCGGGTCAAATTCTCGTTTTTATTGGTCAAATCCTATATGGGTAGATACATACATGCTCTCCCAGGTGTACATGACAATGCATGTAGCGGACAAAACCCCTTTTCCTCTTTTAGTTCCATAGTTTCTTCTAGAGGGAGAGAGAGATAGAGAGAGTTTCTGTCCTTTTCACACAATTGGTCAGTCAAGCTAGCTCTTTCACCAATACTTTCTTTATCTACTACTCTCTCTCTCTCTCTCTCTCTCTCTCTCTCTCTCTCTCTCTCTCTCTCTCTTCTCTCTCTCTCTCTCTCTCTCTCTCTCTCTCTCTCTCTCTCTCTCTCTCTCTCTCTCTCTCTCTCTCTCTCTCTCTCTATTTCCCTATCTGTTTCGTTATGGCCATGAATTTGAGGGGCTCTCCCGTGTCTAGGATAGAAAGCACTTTTGAAAAGCTTTGTTACATCCTCATGTCTATAGGTTTTCCTGCTTCTAGAGAGCTTTCTCCCTTTATTAAAGCAAAAAAAAAAATTGATGAAGGGATAAACCCTTTGGAAAAAAGTATATCTTTATTGCACCACCGAAGGGAAGCGTTGGGTCTATAGTGCATGCGCACGTGTAACAACAATCAAAGCGTGCCTAATGCAAGTGTCCAGAAGTGAGACACTCTATATGCATACTCAAAACTCAATGCATGAAGATCATATGCTATACAAGGAGTGTATTGAGATGTGCTCAAGGGATAAATACCAAGAATGTTTTTGTTTTTGAGGTTTCTCCTTTCTTCCTTACTAGGAACAAGTGTTTCAATGCTCCATGTCTCCGCGGACAATTACTTGGGACTTTGACTCTTATGCTTATCTCATCTAGCATGAGCGACACTTAGACTTGTGTTCAACTCTCCATCTTGAGCTAAAATACACCACACCAAAAGATGAAATATAAAACAAGAAGTATGTACATTTAACTATAAACACAAATAGATATAACTTGAAGCACTGAGACTCACATCCAAGCACTAAAATTTTGACTCTTCACTCTTATGCCAATTTTGTTGGCGACTTGGAGAAGAGGTTCCAAGATTGCAAAAGTGTTAGGAGTTGAGTAATCTTTTGGTCTTCGTTCGCCCTTGAAGGATTGGCATTTACTTGTTTGGTTAAGGAAATTTTGACTCTTCACTCTTATGCCAATTTTGTTGGCGATTTGGTTCCAAGATCTTTTGGCATTTACTTGTTTGGTTAAGGAAATTGTTCGCACCTTAGATATGACTATTGATGATGAATGAAGCCTCTTGATCACCTTTAAGATTTATAAGACTTGATTCTTCTTGCAACCTCCAGTTCTCTTCTTTGTGCAGGGATTGTAGATTAGGTGTAGTCTCCAACAGTTGATTTCCAAAATTGGGTTTTTTAACCGATATCTTTTGTGGCCCTTGTAAACATTGTAACCTTGGATTTTCTTGAACAAGTGGTCACAAGTGGTCATTACCATCTGCTTTGGTAGCCACAAGTGGTCATTACCATTGTAAAAGCCTTGTTTTGTAGCACATGTCAAGGGATCCAGCATGAGAGATTGAGATGGCCGCACATATGGGGTGGAGTGCTTCATTTTTGGTGCTTGAGTTGGTTGAGCACTCTTGGCCTAAGTTAGCCCTTTAGGAAACCCAAATGGGTGTGACCCCTTGGTAGTAGCCTTGAACAAGTGGTCACAAGTGGTCATTACCATCTGCTTTGGTAGCCACAAGTGGTCATTACCATTGTAAAAGCCTTGTTTTGTAGCACATGTCAAGGGATCCAGCATGAGAGATTGAGATGGCCGCACATATGGGGTGGAGTGCTTCATTTTTGGTGCTTGAGTTGGTTGAGCACTCTTGGCCTAAGTTAGCCCTTTAGGAAACCCAAATGGGTGTGACCCCTTGGTAGTAGCCTTGAGCTATCCGTAGTGGAGTTGGGATCCACTGTTGCGAGCTGTGCTCGATATTGAGGTATCCTAGTTTGCCAAAGTTGCTTTGGCACCCAGAATTGTTTTGGTCCCTGGTTTTCAGCCTTGTGCGAGAATAATGATGTGAGTGTGACAGGGTTAGTGGTAATACACCTTTTTATGGTATTTGGGCCTGTTTGGTATCCAAAAACTGCCAAAAATAGCTTAGATTGCTAGTGTAAAATCATCTCCAAATGAGTTGATTTTTGGTGAGATGAACCCCAGAGGTTGTGGAAGCTTGTCATGGCTTCAGTTACGAACATTGACATTTTGATTTTTCATAGTGAGCTCAAATTTTCAATGCAAACTTGCTGATTTTTTAACTCGTATTTTATCTTTGAACCCCTTGGAACAATATTGTAAAGCCTAATTTTCAGTTTGAAGTCCCAATTTGCTAGAAATGGCTTAGATGGTGAGTGCAAAGCTGATGCTTTTTCAACATAAAGTTGATCCTTGGGACGTGGGCAGCAATATTTTGAAGCATGAATTTGATGTTGAGCGACCACACATTTGTATATGTTATCTTGCTTGATTTGTAGCAAACCTTTAGTGCCACTTGACGTCATCCGAGCGGAGCTTGCCACTCTGCCTATGTTGATGGAGGCACTTTTCTAGATAGTTTGCTTCATTCAAAGGAAGAGCTACCACGCGAGAGACTTACATGCAGCTTAAAATCCTCCTTACTTGAATTTGGAAATGTCGCTTGAGAATGGAGTTAAAAGCCCTTTCCGCTAAGCCCAAATTAGAGTATATTTTCCAAAAGTTAGCTAAAATCGCAATTTTTTGTTGAGAAGGACAATGGGATTTATGTATATTTGAGAAATGATTCTCTCAAACAACGAGACAACTATCTATGCCACTAACCTTACACCCTACAATAGGGTTTCATTAATGGTTGTTGGTGATTTGAAATTTTGTTACTAGTTTTGGCACCCTTGAGAGTAGATTGGAGAGCAGAATGTTTCTACAGAAGTAGTTGCATTCGGAACTGTGAAAGTGAAGATGGTGTTCTAGATGTGTTATGGGTCAATAGGATGAGAGCAAGAACAAGATGTGTTCCAAGTAGTCTTTCAATGTGGTTCATTAACCTTGTTTATGGGAACCTTTTAGTTAGACACCACTTTATATGTTACAAGTTGACCACACTCCAGTACTTTGATAATGTTTCTTGATTGTTATGAACTTTGGTCCTTACTTCTGTTTGTGTAAATTGATTAAGCAAGATGGCCGGGTAGAGGCCTATGAAAGTAGAATTCTTAGAGGACGAGCAATGGCTATGCAAGTCTATGACAAAGAATTGTTGGTCATAATTCACGCACTTTCTAGTGTGGGACTCATGCTTAATTAGAATCTATATACAAAGGGATTAAGAGAAATTAATAGCAAGAAGGATAGACTAATTATACATAAAACAATGCATTACTCTCTCATTATACTAGCCCCTTAAATAGGCTCTTATATACAATTTTCATATTCTCTCATTGGTGCCACTTGGCTTTACTCTCTCTATTGGGACCCTTCAATTCTCTCTCAATGCTATTGGTCCATCCTACTCAAGTTCCACTCACATATAATCTAATTCTCATGCTAATAACTTGAACTCCCTTCACAGATTACATCTTTGCACATATAGACAAAACTTTGTCGCAATCCCAAACGGGTACCTCAAGCATCTATAGCTATTGACCAGATCTCTTGTGTTCCTACATACTAGCCCACACCTTGACACTTGTTGATTATACAAAAATGAACTGGGGTTACACATTGACTGCTTATGTTTGCGAGTCTTCATTTCTTCACTTGAGTTGCGGTCATTTGCTGGTGCTTCACTTGCCACTTAACTTATGGAACTTGGTTCCAGTGTGTTTAGACACATTCATTGAGGCTTGTCGCTTAACTTAAGTGATTTCCCAAGAGGTTAATGAACACACACACACACACACACACACACAGAGAGAAAGAGAGAGATGAAAGTTAGTTGCATATGGTTTTTATTGCTATAAGACTTAATTTTGTGGCAGCTTTGATGGGTTTTTTGGGGCAAAATGAAGCCATAATGATGTGAAATGATGTTAATGTGATAGGGTTACACATTTTGAATGGTATTTGGGCATGTTTGGTGACTTTTGGGTATCCAAAAAGTGCCAAAAATAGCTTACGTTGTCATTGTAAAATCATCTTAAAATGAGTTTTCTGGTGAGATGATCCCTAGAGGATGTGGAAGCCTGTCACGACTTGAGTTTTGAACATTGACACTCTGATTTTCCATTATGAGCTGAGATTGTTAGTGCAAACTTGTAGGCTTTTAAACCCATATTGATCTTTGAACCCCTAGAAACAATACTACAAAGCTTGATTTTCACTTTCAATCCCAATTTGCTAGAAATGATTTAGATTTTGAGTGCAACATTGACTATTTTTTCACATAAAGTTGATCTTGGGACTTGGGGAGCAATATTGTGAAGCCCAAATTTGAAGTTGTCCTAATTTTGTAGCAAAGGCTTAGATAGTGAGTGCAAATTCCATAATGCATTATACATGAAAAGATCCCTCTTGACCTATGGAGCAATACTGTAAAACCCTTTCTCAAAATTAATGTCCAGATTTTTTTGTAGAGGCTTAGGTTGTTAGTGTAGCTATGCTGCACTCAGATTACTAATGCAGAGCTCAAATCATCTATTAAAAAATAACAATTTTTTGACTTAGGAGGAACTCCTATAGGTTCCCTGTAAGCCTATGATAGGCTTACTTTGGATTGGAGTTGATCTTTGTGCCTTAGATTTTGTTGACCTCGGTAGTACACAACTAAGATCAACAGTGCACATATGCAAAAAACTGCATGTATGGCCTTCCCTTGGCATTGTAAGACCTATAGTAGCCTTAGACTTTGACTGTGAAGCTCTCTGGTACCTATTTTTACCGTGTTGATCTTAGGTGTAGGTTGCCTAGAGTTGAGATCATCGGCACACAAAGAGTGGAAAAAGCCATAGAGAAGGCCGAAAATCAGCTTCTATCAAAGACTTTGAAGTCATCCATTAGAGTGCCAATTACCTAACGGGATTTTCATACAGTCTCATATTCTGCTTATTTCTTTTTAGTGGTCTTGGGGTCTTTGGAGCAAGCAATGGTGGAAAGGGATTGCGACAACATCGTGGGGCACATTAGGAAAAAGAACGTGCTTGTACTATTGGAGGTAGGCAACGGGCTGGTACTGCTTGAACTTAGAATGACATTTCAGATTGTGACAGATATTATGGATGTGGTTGGTGGTGTGCCTTTGCCACATGACTCTACCCTTGCCCTCTACTTTTAGGAGATAGAATTTGAAGTTAGGTCTTTTTGTTTCCAATTGAAGTGTCTCATGGATCAAAGAGAAAGGATGTGGAGAAGCAAGAATTGAAGAAGGTAGATGCATTGCAAATGGCAGCACAACGTTTGGCTTTCAGATGAACAATTTATTAATTAGAGTTTTGCTAATTTGTTATGTTTGTGTGGCTAGCTTCATGTAACTTGTTGTTGATCGTTGTAGATTCTTGATGTTTTTGGTATCCAAGAATGTGTTTTTTTTCATGCCCTTTTTGGCAAGATAATGGACTCAGATGGCTGCTCAAGACACATGCATGTACCCCTCTAGTATGCAAACTTTATGTCCATGGGAGATTGAGAATTATCCATGGTTGGATAGATATGGAGAAAGGTCATGTTCTTGGTCATGAAGGAGAGATACATGAGATGATGTCAAGGGATGTTGTGATGCAGAATCCACCAGCAAGTAGACGTTCTTAGCTCTTCAATCTCCCTTTTGAGAGCTTATTCAATCCGCATCGAGCTTTCTACTATCAAACTCCTTTGCCGCTTTTCTAACTCCAATTCTCTCTTTAGATCCTCTAATTTTGTAGCATTTGAAGTGGAGGCCATAGCCGCTGTTGTACTTGCACCCATATGTCTTTTCAGGCATTCTACTTCTCTTTCATGAAGAGAAATCTGAACCTTTAAGTGTTGGACCTCATTTTCTACTATGTCCAGCTCCATCTTCCTCTAACAACTGATGTTTTCTTCATATTGAGATTCCTTTCTTTGTACCTCCAAATTTTGAATCAAATGCTTGTTTTCCTCTTCAAGTCTTGCAGTTGTGATCTCCATCTCTTGATATCCATATTCATGAACTTGTATGGTACCTTGGGTTATGACAAGATGATCTTCCAGCTCTTCCACTTGGGCTTCTAGCTCATTGATCCTCGTTTCCATTTCTTCTTGTTCATCTCACAAAAATTGATTTTCATCTTGTAAAACTTAATTTTGTGTTATCATGACAGAAGATCTGTTTGGATCTATCGTAGCATCTTACTGATCTGCCTCTATCTTGATCATTGGTCTTGATCCGCTGATCTCTGATCTCTTTAAAGTCTCTATCATCCAACTAAATCTATGGCTGGTCTTTTGCATTTTTCTTCAAACTAGTCTAGCTCAAATGCATTAACACTTGGATTTACATCTGGTGCATAGATCACCTCGCAATGACCTTTCCAATGCAAATCCCTCCAACATTCTCTCCATTTTGGCTCGTTTTTACGCTTGAGTCCTTCTTTCTTCCTCTTCAACTTTACTCTTCCCCTTGTGAAGTCTTTTAGAGTCTCTTTGTGCCTGAGTTGATTAACATGTTTCTCTTTGCACTCTGTCTAGCCTTCAGCCACCAATTGTCGTTTTGAAGGTGGTGCTCTTTTTTGTGTTTCCCTATCTTTTTCTCTCTCTATATATATATCACTCTCTATCTCTCTATTTCTCTCTCTCTCTCTCTCTCTCTCTCTCTCTCTCTCTCTCTCTCTCTCTCTCTCTCTCTCTCTCTCTCTCTCTCTCTCTCTCTCTCTCTATTTGTCTATTTCTCTCTCTCTCTCTCTCTATATATATATATATTTCTCTCTTTCTCTCTCTCTCTCTCTCTCTCTCTCTCTCTCTCTCTCTCTCTCTCCTCTCTCTCTCTCTCTCTCTCTCTCTCTGACCCAAACACTTTCTAGCCTTAGTCCTCTAAGGGTATTAAAAAAAAGGGACACCCATAGAGAAAAATGAAAAGGGTTACATAAGGGAAGTGGTGAGTATGCTTGGGGCAAGGGATTATTATTATTTGTGTGAACCAGAAGACCCCCCTCTCCTAACCAACTAAAGCTGTTGGACTCCAAGACTACCTCCCACTCCCAAAAAGGGACCCCACCACTCTTAACAACCTAACTATACCACTTCTTGGAAAAGCAAGGCATGAGAGGACTCCTCTCTATAAAAGACAAGAGAGAAATGACAGGGAAGAAGAAGGGATAGGCTAGGCTTTTTTTGAGGGTACTACTACTACAGCACTTTCACCTCACGGATTCCTCCGCTCAGGCCATTTATCACTTAGAGTTCTTTTTGCAGTAGGGTGACATCAATAACAAGTGTGGATTTCTTAAGACACCTGTCTTCCACCAACATGTACTAACCTTCTCATGTTTTTATTTGTGGTGATGGTCACAGGTAACATGGACATCCACTTCTCTAATTCAACCTCTGGTGATATTTTTCCATTGTTTGATGCATTCTTCTCCCTATCTGAATTAATCACATGTAAAATATTAAGGCATGAATGGAACAAGAGGCTTGGTTTGAGTAAATCCTGAGCAGTTATCCACTATGTTTGTAATGAATTGATGATATTGTCCAATTTCTTGGCAAAGTTAGTAACTGATAAATCATGTCACCTACTCTCTCTAGTGGCTAGAGTAGACCATGGGCCTACCTCTAGTCTGCAAGACCCTCTCTCTTTTGCCTTCACACAAGGGCCAGAGAAGTACTGTTGCTATTTTTGCTAAGTATTTTTGAAAAATCCACTAAGAGAATTGATTAGCCAAGTTCCATCAATTCACCTTACTAAAGTTTTATTGCAGTAGGCTATTTAGCCTTTTCTTAAACTTTCGTTTGGGTTTTCTTGAATTTTATGGGTTTGTTTTGGAAAAGCTTTGGTTTGGCATTATTTTTTCCCCCATAAAAAATGAAGGAGGTTTATATTCTCACACACTTGGGCCACATAGGATGGACTAATGAATTTATTTTATATTTAAAAGAAGACCCATACTGTGTGTGTAGCAGTCAAAGCCAGTCACCCAACCCAAGAATGGGCACCAAATTATTATACACCTGAAAAGTAGGCAATAATGCAAGCTAGGCCCTTCTCAACTGCACCGCATAACGAGTCTACCTAACTCTATAACTCTTTCCACAGATGGGCGACAGTTGGGACGCACCACTTTGACAAATAGGTTATGGAGTATTATTTCTTGTGCCCCCCCCCCCCCACAGTACAAGGCTTGCTTCTCTGCATCCGTGAGAAAAGCTTCCATCAAACTTTAATTCAACTTGATGGGTCTGCCCTGAGCGCTGATAAAATTCTAAAGCCCTAATCTTGTCACAGCATGACATAGCAGCATGGTTCAATTGTATGCATTATCCAGGGAGAACCTGCAGGCTATAGTGGTACGTCTGCAAGAACTGACCGCAAATCTGCCCACCATAACGGAGCATGACGGAACAGAGCACAAGGAGTGGCTGGACAATTCATCAAATTTGATGAGGTGCTTCATGCATAATCATGGTAAGGCCCTGTGGAATGACCCCATGCTAACAAAGCGCAAGAAGCACCTGCTTAATTGCTGCTCATCAGAAATTACCCTCTCACCATCCACAGAAACTAGTAGCTCCCTGGTCCCCATCGACCTCGATGAGGATGAACAACACATCGCAGAGCACGGCTTCTCTCTTTCGAGCCCACAACCCACCTTCACCAAGAAGCCTTTTGAGTCTTACAGAGACCCATATATACCCTGCAGTAGCAATAGATCATCTCATGGCACACCCATTTTTCTTCCTAACCCCACTCAAAACTCTAACCCAACACCTAGAAATAGGGCTGCCTTTAGCTCTAATGTGGGAAACACTGCCAAATCTTTACTATATGATTGAGATTTTCTTGTATGATGTAATTTTTTTGAAATTAGGTTTCTTTCTGGATGACAGGTTTTTAGGGACCCGCATGGTCGTTGGCATTTATCTAAGATGGAAAAAATGAAAGGGATCTTCATCCCCATCCGTTTTGTAAACCCCCTACTAGATTTACCTAATTGGAAACGTTTTTTCAGCTTCTTCTTCTTTGGTCTAGGTGTGATCACTACTCCCCTTTGGGGAGAATGCATGCTTAGTTGGTCGTTTGACCCACCCCTAAAACTTACGATTCGTAATGCCAGAGAAGTATTCGCTTCGCAAGATAAACATGGATGCCAATGCTTGAGATATCCTAACAAAGTAGATGACATTTGGGGACACATCCTCTCTACCAACTTAGAAACATTCATGAGTAACCCTCTGTCTACCTTATGCAAACAGGGTTTAGGACATATACCATCAAAGTCTCCTAATCTTGAACAAGCCATGAATGAACTTCACCAAGTGTTAGATCACCTAATTAATAAATAGTGTATATGCTTACCCTCACATATTACAAACAATCAAGCTCATACACTATTCTCCCAATATTGCCATAGATTTCTTCCAATCAAAAGACAACACCAAACCTACCCTAATCACAATGCAGAAATAGAGGATGTCAAGCAAAATTTTTTTATCACATGCTTAGATAAAGCAGCAAACCACCCTGTAATAATTTGCAAACACTTCATCACCGGAAAAGCAAGGAAGAGACTTAATGGAAAATATTTCCAAACATACGAGATGAGTGTGGAGCAAACCATCTCCTCCATCTTGACACACCTCAACCCAATAACACAACCTTCAAATTGCTCACTCCCTTACATCACCACAATATACAAAAGCCACAAAAATGCCTTTAGGTGGATAACTTGTGGTGCATCTTGTTGCTACTCTGAAATCTCATTACTCATGGCATGTATCCTTAAGACATGCATTCTGATCCTCAAAACGAGAGCATGGAAACTCAACCAAAAGGCACTATTATGCCATAACATCCACATCCAATCTTGGTGGATTGTTGATTCGGTATACGAATGCATTTTGAATCTCCCAGTAAACGCCAAGTCTCTCTTCTCGGGGGATATTAAGAAATGTTATGAAAACATCCCTCATCAAGGGAGAAATGGGCTAATTGCACACCTCTCATGACTAATCAAACATGCCTTCACGTCGGTCCCTGAAAAGTTCATCTCATTCAGAATTTTTCCCTCTCAATGCATCCAAGGTACATGGTCCCGTCATGCATACAAATCCGGGATCTCCTTCATTATGGATGAGTTCATAGCCCTAAACACATGGATAATCTCAAACATGTTCATTTAATACCAGGGAATGGTGTACAAGCAAATAAATGGTATCCCCGATGGTACTCGCATGCTCCTCACTTTGGTGTAACTTATATCTCCACTCCCTTGAATATGATTTCATAGAACAAACACTAAGAGCTCGGATGCCCCATCAATCCTCAACAAGTTGGGTACTCCTTTCAGATACCTCGATGACATCCTCTTGATAAACTCCTCAGATCCAACTCTATTTATGGATCACCATGAAATCTATCCAGATTGTCTAGAAACAGAGCATGAGAAAAAAGACTCAACCAAATTTCTCAATCTCAATCTTTCCATAGACAATGGTCTACTCATCAAAATATTGACAAAAAAAGACGCATACCCTATCCACCTATCAAATTCATACAACGGTCTAGCAATCGACCCTTCAGACTTGGCACATAAAATTATCATTTCTCAACTAAAACCCATCTTGTTTTGCAATACTCATCCAAAGGATGCCTCTATTGATATCAAGAAATTAATTCAAGCCTTATGTCTTAATGGATTTGAACGTGCCAAACTATGGAGACTAGTGAGAGGATACCTTCAAACCTGCATAGCCTCCCCACATACTTGTCTTCCAAACAAAATACTGCAAACTTTGGAAATTGGAGGGCACTAGTACCCCTATGGGGGGCCTAGTGCCCCCCATATTTTGGGGATAATCTTAAACAATACCTAGTGTGGGCGGTGGAGGGCCTCTCTCTCTCTCTCTCTCTCTCTCTCTCTCTCTCTCTCTCTCTCTCTCTCTCTCTCTCTCTCTCTCTCTCTCTCTCTCTCTCTCTCTCTCTGACCCAAACAATTTCTAGCCTCAGTCCTCGAAGGGTATTAAAATTAAGGGACACCTGGCAAAAATGTGTGGAAAGCACTTCTTTATTAATTTACTGGCATTTTTACAATTCTTTGCGTTGTCCATGACTACTTGAATGACATGTTCAGCACCAATTTCTTTAATCACATTAATCAAGACCTCAGAAATTTATTTGCCACTTTTAATTGCACCAAAACTATCAATCTCCTTTATAAACATTTCTCCCCTTAGACAAACTAACATTACATTGATCAGCGGTCTTCTCTGAACATTTGACCAGCCATCACTCATAATCGTACATCCTGAAAGAGAAATATTTCCAAGTATTATTTTGCCAACATGCTCTTTGACTTTGATGTAACATTTGGCCAAGAAAACATTTCTTATCGTGTGATAAGAAGGAGCTGAAAATCTTGGATCAAACTCACCGATTTTCTTCCAAGCAACCTTCTAATGATTGCTATCTACGATGACCAAGGCACTTTGAGTAAAGAATATTGCTTTGGCAAGTGCAGTTTGTGCTTCTTCTAGAGACTGCACTCAAAAGCTTTGATGTAATGAATATTGACGCATTTGACAAATTCCACCTTCATTGTGACGTTTAAAAGGAACACTGCCTGGAAATTCCTCTCCTTGCACAGGTTGTTCTCCAAGGTTAGTTGGCATTACTACAGGATCCGTGGAGTTAATATTTGGCTCTGGAAACTCTTGACCCGAAGCCACAGAGCTATATATCCATTGTCTCTTGCCACCCTTTTTGGCGAGCTCTTCTCTCAAACGCTTTGCACTACAACTATATATTGAGTCTTGGCTAACATCCATCTAGTCCATGGACCTTGTTCTAGCCACTTATCGACATGTTGAGTTCCCCTCTTCTTATCATATTTTGTATATAGCTGAGAAAAATCGACATAAATAGTTGTGATTAACACATAAATTACACTATTCTTGAAATAAATTCTTGTATCTTCTAGGGATAGAGTTATTATTGATTTATTTGTCTTTAGCATCACAATGTTTCCCATTGCATATTCTTGCACAAAAATGAGTATTTGAATGTTTGTATGTTGGCAAATACATAGTGTTTATTTTGTGTGTGTTGCTATAATGCTTTCCCTACATGGGCACCTAGTATTGCTTGGTGATTATTTAATTTTTCTTTGTTGTTTTGGTTGAGTTCATGCAAATCAGGGTGTGGAAGATAAAATGACCTCATATAGGTTGTGTGCAAGGTCAAGCGTACCCATTTTATGCAATATAGGTTTCCCATCACTACCTAAAACAAACATTTTTACACAATGATAATCCTTGCAAATCTAGTTTTGCTTGTTTTTTTGAGCCAAGAAATGGTGTCACACAAAACACATTGTGGTGGATGCAATGGATTTTTTTTTATCAAGTATAGAACTTACAAAAGAAGGACGTTCTGTATGCAAGAGAAGGCATGTGGTTTTGCCTATCATAGCTTGTCATAACAACAGTGTGACGTCCATAAAAGATTCAACCATAACTTCTTTGCTTTTGTGTTGTTGCATCAAGAAACTTGGTCATTGGTTTTTCCCATGTATACAAGCTTTACTTGAATTTTGGATAACTATTTGTGCATTTTTTTAATTATGGATAGGATGATTTTTCCTACTTGATAGAAGCTTCAATTTCTCCCAAGATATTTGGAAATCTACAACTCAACTTGCAAGATCCAACGATGATTTGTAAGATAATATAGGGTAGAGACTATCTCAGTTATGTCAAAAGCACATGTCAAACTCTTAGTAGGCAGTTATAAAAGAAGTATCACAAATAGAAAATAAAGTTGTTTTGGATGAATCTCACACATCTTGTGGCTCTTGATTCAAGGAATATATACAAAAATTTGATCGAGTCTAGTCTCGATAAGACCATCTTCCATCCATTTTATCATAATCCATTTCTTAAATTTAACTTTGTTGTATATCCTAGGGTTGAAAATGTGCCAAAGATCTTTGGTAGTTTTTCTTTATACAAGGGTATCTTGTGGCTTTGTGATTCTTAAGTGAAGGCTACATAAGCACATGTTTGGGACATGTTAAGTGTCACAGTTTCCATCCAAGTGCACAAAGTGGATACACTGACCTTGCATCCACCCTATCGTATTACTATGATAAGACTAATTGCATTATAGATGCAATATCCACCTTGTATGAGGTTTTGACCAATGTATGAGCCCTATATAGCATGATCATTTTGATATGGTTTCAAGTCTTGATCAAGATTGCATGACATGTTCTAAAGTTAGCATTAGTATATCATATATTTGTTTTTGGATTGTAAATATAAGTGATGGTATACTGTTTGCATAAAATCAAACTAATTGATCTTCAAATAAATTGGAAAGATCTTATCTATAAGGCGGACAATGTTGCATGCATGTGAAGTTTGTAGTGGGAACCCCACTCTGTTTTGCATTGCTGTATTCCAACTCTCCCACTAGAACAATGCAAACCTTTTATGCCACTCGATTTAAGATGACACACTATATTTAGAGTGACCTTGCAAAGGTGCCACGTGCTCTAGAGAAAATTGTTTTAGATAGAGGTTGGGAGAACATATCTCAAAATACCCAAATCAATAGGTAGTTGCTACAAGGTGTATTCAATTAATATAGTCTCACACATTTTGGCACAATATAGAGAAAGTACTTGGTAACAACACACCATTTTCAAAGTGCTTGAGAATTTAGGATACATGCAATTTTGTGTACTCAATTAATATAGTCTCACACATTTTAGCACAATACAGAGAAAGTACTTGGCAACAACACACCATTTGCAAAGTTCTTGAGAATTGTGGATACAAGCGATTTTGTGTTTGAATTTTCTAATTTTTCATATGAGGCTATGTACAAAATAGATGACAGCAACGAGGTATCCCAACAAGACTGCACATGTAGAAACCATGTTGATACATGAACACTAAGATAGAGACTTTTCAAAGATCCATGACCAAAGTTTGATTTTTTTTAATATTTGGCTGATAGAAGCAAACCCTCTACTTGCTTGCGATGACAAGTTACTTATTTATAAACCAAAAGCTCCAGTACAAAGTGCTAAAACTAGCCTCCTAGCTAGCATATGCTACATGACTTTTCTTGCATGTGCATGTACATGCCAAAAGGTGTTTCTATATTTACAAAAGAAAATTCAAAACATCATTTCTTCTCCCACGTATGAGTACATATATAAAACACATGCAAAAAACATCATTTTTAGAAGTGCGCATAACATAGTTTTCCACACCCCAAGCCTGCTACATCATTTATGATCAACAATAGAGAAAAGCATCCAAAAAACCATGAAGTCTTCATTTCTTCTTCATGATCAACATTCATATTAGAGCTTCCTCCATTTTAAACCATGAACATTAACCTTGCAAATCAATGAGGAATCCAAAACTTCGAGCAAGTGTTTCTGAGCTAATACAAAATCGAGCGATATCTAGCAAAGCACCTTGAATATATCCATGTTGTAAAAAATTGATGCAACTCATGATCAAGCAAGAAATCAAATTTAAAAGTACATTTTTATGATTTTCAGCTTCACATATGCATCTTCTCCATCTCTATGTTTATGGCCTCAAAACCTCACTTGTGCTCCCAAAATGTCAATGGATACAAGGATACACGGTCTCCAATAGGCTCAAAATTCTTTTCCAAACAATAACCTTGATCTCAAACATTCTACATTCTAACATCAACATAACCTTATGGCTAGGAAGAGGACTAAAGATAGGGATATGGCTATCCATGGAAGTCTATTCTCTTGCAAAAGTTGGAGAGGGATGGGAGGTACTAGCATCTGTTAGAGAGAAGCTAAGGAAGCAAGCTTGTCAGCATTGAATGTGAAACTTTTGTAAAGAGAGAGTTAGATGACTCTCTCAAGGGGAAATTTCAAAGTCCATAGATGGAACATAGTGATGCATCATAGTGGAACATCCTTCCATACCATCCATGCAGAACTTGTGCACACAACCTTCGTTTTTCTTTGGGTTAATGGAAGTCATTTTTGGTGGTGGTTGTCTAGGTGATGGTCAAGTGAGATCACCTAGTTATTCATAAATGATAACTAAGGTGATAATGCCTAGCATTAATTACAAGGGGAAGTAGTGCTCCATGTCATGTTCAAGTGCACTAACTAACATCACATTTTCCAACATCAACCACCACATGGAGGTGAGCTATGTGCATAATATATGTGATAGCATCTAGTTTCCACTACCTTATCATATTTTCTTGGTCCATATGTGCTATTTCTTGCAACCATCTTCACAAAAGTAAGGAAGGGGTTAATAGTGTAAGTATGTTGATTTTGGCATGGTTGCTAAAGCCCCCAACATAGTTCTACTTTGCTCATAGCTACAAAGCCTATGAATCTCGTAATTGGTGCATAGTTATTTGAAAAGCAATTGAAAAATATGCATCATGCGACCATGCTTTTATTGCACTCTACAAATAGCATACCCTCATGATCAAGTGGTGTGCTTCAGTTTATTCAAGGAATAACTTTTCCCCAAATTGAAGCTACTCCAAAGCTAGACCTTAACACTAGAGGAAAAATTCAAAGACCAATAAAGGGTTGATACAAGAGCTACATAGTCACTGCTAGACTAAAGGGGTGTGGGCTCCCTTTCACCACTAGCAAAATTTTGAACTCTAGCATGTCCTCTCTCTCTCTCTCTCTCTCTCTCTCTCTCTCTCTCTCTCTCTCTCTCTCTCTCTCTCTCTCTCTCTCTCTCTCTCTCTCTCTCTCTCTCTCTCTCTCTCTCTCTCTCTCTCTCTCTCTCTCTCTCTCTCTCTCTCTCTCGTGTAGTCAAAGACTCAAATTCCATTTTCATTGATGATTGATACATGCGAGTATGAATGTAGAATCCCTAAAAAAGTCAATTCCTAAAAAATCTCGCTTAGCTCTTGGATATCTTTGTGATCTTGCTGAATGCAGCTATAACTAGAGCAGCAGCTTCAACACCAATAGCTCTTCCCTTCTTGCACCCTTCCTCTAACAAATAGACTTTCCTTAGGCTCTCCGAGCTTCAAATTGATTTGAAAATGTTTTCTTGCGTGCATTTTTTTAGCCTTTCAGACATGTGGATACTCCCCACAAGAAACAATTGGTTCTTGAACATGTTCATGTACACATCAGACTTATCGATCTTCTTGGCTTCCTTGTACGTACAAAGAAGCCAACGGTAGAACACACATACATCTCAACCACAAGACCTTGGATGGCATCACACTTCATCCTTGGTCTAAAGTAACTATTGGTTAGCTTCCAAATTACAAAACCATCTTTGACGAGCTTCGTGATGTCCTGCCATACATAAAGTGAGTTAGCCATGGAAATCTCATTGACCTCATTGGGATTGGGCCATCGCGCATTTGAGAATACTTGCTACCACGCACTTTTGCAGCTTGAGAGAAACCATGGCCGAATTCACTCGGGTGACACTCATCATTTGCCCTTCTCTCTCTCTCTCTCTCTCTCTCTCTCTCTCTCTCTCTCTCTCTCTCTCTCTCTCTCTCTCTCTCTCTCTCTCTCTCTCTCTCTCTCTCTCTCTCTCTCTCTCTCTCACAAACACACACACACACACACACACACACACACACAAATTTGTAGAGGAAGCTAGAAGCTTGACCTTGTCCACTTTCCTAGTCATTTTCCATGTGTCACTATCTTTTTGCTATATTATTGTTTGAGCCAATGCTTAAAGTGAGGGCAACGGGTGCTCAAATTCAAGATTAGGTGCAGGCATATCGTAAGGCAAGAGAGTCGGCAAACTACAGAGAGAACACAAAAATCATGAGTAAAAACAAAGCTCGATCAATGCCATTGTAAATTCCATCATCCAGCCCCTTGCTCCCAAAATGAATCTGCGATATGCAGGTGTCAACATTTGGAAAGCCACTCAAGCTCTAAAGCTGAATAAAATATCAACGTCAAGCGGGGATAGCCCTGGTTAGCTTCGCTATCACTGCAATGCCTCTGTTGCGGGCTCCTAGCTCCTCCTCCTACTCCTTTACCGGTGTCATTCCTGGCATTCTGGGCCACATCGATCCTGCAAAAACGGAGAACTACGTGAAAAGAATAGGCTATGCTGCAAGGATAGGCCATTTTTAAACTTTGCAGGCGGGCAAGGCAAGATCTCATCTCTTGGAGCTGGAACATACTTATAAGGCCCTGACTCTAATAAGAGAGAATACGTGGAACACCGCTTGACATGGGGACCACTGCAGCTGCCATGGAGGGAAGGGGATTCGCTCTCGGCAAGCTGCTGGACAACCCTAACCTTTCCTGACCCACCACTTTTTGGGCGGCATTCCCCCCCTCATCTCAGCGTGGGATGCGGGCAGCGCAGGCTGGGTGCTTAAGGTCGCTCTTGATTCGCTAGCCCTGTATGGAGGCCATATGTGTACCCTATTCTTTCTCAGGCTTCTCTTAATGGCCCTCTCTCCTCCTCACAAATCATCTTGCCCAATGATGACCCATCCACCACAGCATACTTGGGTACCCTGCATGCTCGCCCTCGAAGGTTAGCTCAACGCAGAGATTCTGCAACAAAAGAAAACTCAGGAATGCGCCAACCTCCTTACCGAGCTTCACACTTTGGATGCAGTGGTCCATCATGTCTTGCAAGCTTTGCTAAAACTTGCTCCACTTTCGTAAGAAGCGAATGAGAACCTTAGAGTTCATGTTACTTCAGCAACCGCATTGGTGGATCAAGCGTATTGTGAAGAAACACTACCGCCATCCCTTGTGAACAGACAGAGCGACGGCAAAAAGAAGGCTTCTCCTTTCCACTGGGATCATCTGAACCCCACCTAATGGAAATATTTACCCGGAACTCCTGCACGCATTGGCACGATTGTTCTAAAAATAAACTGCTTGTAGCCATCCACGCCGACGTGGATGGCTACAAGTAGTTTCACCATGGACTCACACACACTGTCAGCGGCTCATCTAAATGTAGCCTAATAAGCTTAGGCCTATGTCACACTGAGGCAGGCGTCCGCCTCCTTCTTGGAAGTGTGGGCGTCTGCTTCATGTCACACCTGCAAATATTCAAAAAGCTGTCGACTATTGTCATCAAATAGATTTAAGCCAAATGGCGAAGCGCCCGCCATCACTGCTGCCTGTCAGAGCTCGAGGCATGTTAACTGACTTCGCACGCACGCTTTTGCAGTTGGCCGCGACTTTGCAAAGTAGGCCAGGCAAGCTAGGCTGCCCCTCTGACAACACGCAAGGCCATCTGCTTTTTTTTTGCTGCAGCCAATAAACTGTCACCACATAATCTTGGCTTGCTTGTGCCCATCCCAATGTGACATAGGCCTTAGAAAACTATCTCTAGCCATCTCTGTTGCGTCGGCACACATGGCTATAGGAAATTCCATTATGGTTCAAATAATTCCCTTGAGTCACAAGTGGTGCTCATACAAGGCAAGTTAAACACCCTCGCTAACTACCTGTATAAACCCATAGGTAAAGATTTCCATTAGAAACCTATGTGTAACCATCCGTGCCAACTACAGACACTTCCATTATTTACCAAATATTTCCCTTGTCACATGTGGGCACTCACTCATACAAGGCAAGTTGAACACCCTTCCTAACACACATAGGTGGTGAGCCGAAGAAAATGAAGGTCTCGTCTTGCTATAAAGTGTTCACGATGCCTCCTTGGGATCCAAAGTTCAAGGCATTTAATTGTCCTTCTTGCCTATAATAAAAGGAATGTCTTTGTCTTCTCGAGGAGGTTGCCCTGAACAACAAATGTCTCCTTCAATGTAGCTTCTTGCCACAAATTGTGCACAAACCAAAAATCTGACATGTCCAAGGAGCAAACATATGTGACACGACCCATAATCTTTCATTCACATCATTCAAATGATGGCAGATGTCTTGTTTCTATTCTAATGTACTTGCTTACTAAAACTTTATATGTACCCACAATGTCAACCTAGCTGATGGCTCGAGACACAACCATCGCAAGCATCATTGCGAGCACTTACATTGAATAAATAGCAAAAGAGGGATATATTATCGCTTGACACACCAAAAGCTACAAATTAGACCTAATTTAATGACTTAATTAGCTAACCTTGTGTGGCATGCCTTTCTCCTTTCTCCACCTTTCATTGCATGTACCCATCCGTGTTGGCAAGCATACCTACAAGTAATAGGAAGAGATGAAGATTTCTTTTTTGGTTATGTGATTCATACCGGGTAGGTTATTGCATGCCTGACAGTATTGGTTTAAGCTTTGGCAAAAATGTATTTTAACTGAATAGATCACTTTCAAGTTGGTTTAGATAGCTTGATGGTCAGCTCAAATCCAATATGGATTGATGCTAAAAAGAATTGGAGCTTAAGATCATGTATAAACCTCCATTGCAAGTCTTGGCCAAAAACATGTTTTATAACTTGGATGGTAATAATAGAACTATTTCTTGGTGATCAATGATTAGAAAAAGATTCTGTAGTATTTTGAATGAAAAAATCAGAGGGTGATTTCTACCATTATAATTGACCCAAAAAGCTGCCCAAAATTGCAATTCTTTTAGTTTGCAATGCATGAACTTTTGAGCTGATATGTCACATGAATAGGATATAGTGATTAGTCACTATTTATATCGATGTTGATACTCTAGGCTATAGCATAAGCACACATGCTCTCATTTTCCTGATGTGCAAGATGAGCTTATAAATGTTTTGAATATAGGTGTATCAAATTATGAAGATTATGTGGGCAACCTACTTGACCAGGTTTTGGTGAAAGTTTTACTGCTTTTACTGGTTTTTACACTAAAATCTTCAAAATGTACCAGGTTTCCATCAAGTTGATCCTCCTGCCTAGCTCTATTCTCTCCCCCTTTTAATTTTCATGAAATATACCCAGTCTCTCTCCCTCCCAAAACTAGGAAAAGTCAAGCAAGGCCCCGTCCTCTGCACACGTTTCCTGTCTCTTTGAGCCACAAGGTGCAATGTTCATAGCTAGTCGCAACCACCTTGTTCGTCTTGCACTCGAGCCACAAGCTACATCGTGCACAGCTCGCCTACACCTCCATAGTGTTGCCTTGCTATTGCACAGATGTCAGTCTCATTCACCATATGTCATGTCTCCTTCATGTGTTCTTAATTTTCAAAGTGCAATTCCTATCATGTGCAACACACAAACACCCCCATTAATTTCATGCATTGTTGCTACAAATGCGTCCTCACCAAGCTCTTGCTTCGAACGATGATGGAGGCTCCCTCCCCTTGGTTTGTTGCCCCGCTCCACCTGCATATACATCCTCACATTCTCATCACCTTATCATGATTAGTTGTGTCAATTGCAGAAACAAGAAGTTGTTTTGTCGAAATTACTACCCATTGAGAGGGTAGAGATATACATACTCTTTTCTCAACTTCAATAGCCAATGGGCTACATGTAGGACCTGCACAAGAGCAATCATGGGAAACTTGAGTTGTTGCCACACAACGCTTTCTCTACAAAATCACTATTGTTTCCACCACCATATTGATAAAAGTTTTATCGTGCCAATTATGTTATTATAATTGTCTCTATAACTCTTGGAGCCAAAGACTCACCAATCATGTGTCTCAAATAAGGATGTGAAGACAAGAATCGACACACATAGATCAATACTCTATTAGGCTTTGAAGGAAATAAAATTGCTATAGTGCACGCAGGAGCGAGAGAGAGAGAGAGAGAGAGAGAGAGAGAGAGAGAGAGAGAGAGAGAGAGAGAGAATATTAGAAAAAACTATAGACATGGTCTCTAGGTGGCATGCCCCCCTCTTCTTCATCCTTGATGTTGAGGATGGGAACCCACTAAGCAATGTTGAGTAGAGAAGCTTCCCATTGTTACATATTTCCACTAGGAAAATTTGAACTCTAACATGTTGGAGGAAAATTTTGCTAGTGGCGAAAGGGAGCCCACACCTCGTCTTTTTATCTAGAGAGTTAAAGGACCTTTAGAGCTAACTTCTCTAAAATATTTGCTCAGATTTTGGTTCGCTCGAAAAATGTTGCTCGGCGTATGGTAAGACTCCAAATCAATACGTGATTTATGTGGGGTGCCATCAAAGTAAGAAAGCTGATAAGTACCATTTGAAAACTTGTCAATCATTAAGAAAGGATCTTTTTGAAATATATGATCGAGCTTGCTATTATAAAAAAGAAGAATATCTCCATTTTTTAAGTCCTTATCCTTGACTTTAGCATTTGCCTTTGCTTGACTAGTCATCAATACTTGTTCATAATGCTCAAAAGCAAGCACTCTATCTAGTTGTCACATGTTGTAAATACAAATGTATCTCTTTAAATGCATCATGAACATCCTCTTGAATTTCACACACGAGCTTCAATGCTGAAGCTTCCACCACAATGGGAAGCATAGCCTCTTTACCAAATACCAAGTGAAAAGGAGAGAAACTTGTACCTAATTTGATTCTAGTCCTACAATCTTATAAAGCGCAATGTAGTTCTAAATCACAACACTTGACAAGGATTTGCATCACCTTTGTAAGATTTATAATAAGCTCTCCATTGAATCTTTCATTCATCCCATTGTATTAAGAATAGTACGGAGTAGTATACTTGTGATGTACTTGGAGCTTTTCACATAGATAATCCACTAACTCTCCCCAAAAACCTAGACCATTATTATACGTTTGCTTTAAAGACATGCCAAATTTGCAACAAATATCTTCAAATAAAAATTCAGCTACATCTTTTTTTGTTATATGCTTCACAGCTTTAGCTTCAACCCACCTAGAAAGAAAGTCGCCAAGAGTGGCTATATAACATTTACCTCTAGTTGTCATGGGCAATGGACCAAGTGCATCAAAACTCCATTTCTCAGACACATCATATGCCAAAACCATGCCTCTAAGTTTTCATTTGAGATCTCTACTTGCCCTGCTTAGAAACTTCTTACAAGACCTGCATCAATGATCAACATCACGTTGCATGGTTGGCCAAGCATACCTCGCTCATAAGATCTTATGCAAAGTGATTATGAAAGCAAGTATCCACCACAAGAACCTTCATGATTCTCCTCTAATTCGGCACTTTAGGTTTTCCTTCCTAAATTTAAAAATTTTGTGCAACATCACGTTGCATGGTTGGCCAAGCCTACCTCGCTCATAAGATCTTATGCAAAGTGATTATGAAAGCAAGTATCCACCACAAGAACCTTCATGATTCTCCTCTAATTTGGGAAGCTTTTTAAGTTGGAAGCACGTCCACCCAGGCTGGAAACACACACACACCCTTTTGCCCATGGCCACCATGCACACACACTCACTCTTACACTCTCCTCTCTCTCTCTCTCTCTCTCTCTCTCTCTCTCTCCTCACGGGGCTGGGAGACTAGATGGCACACACACGCCCACTCAAATATCTCTCTCTCCCACGCTCTTAAGGGCTTGTTGACAATCACTCACACACACATACACACACACACACACACACACACTTGTTTCATCTCCCTCTTTCTTATTCTCATGGGTTGGCCAAGATCAGATACACCACACACACACATCCACATAATCTTACCCACACACATACGCTCGGATCTCTTTTTCTCTCACACAATTGTGGCAGCCAAGTCAACAACAACACACACACACACCTCCCTCATTCATCCTCCCTCTCCCACTGCTGGGGTGAGAGCCTAGAGATTTCTCCACCTTAAACTTCTCTAGTCTATAATAAAAGCCTCTAGCCACCTAAGGATAGAGTGTGACATGGCCAATGAGAAGAGGGTGTAACCAACCTAGCCAATGGATGTAAAGCAATAAGACTATTTAAGAGGCTTCTTTTCTATTTTCTATGCTTTTTCCCTTGCCATAACACCTAAATTCTAATACTAATCTGTCTAACCCTAACCCTAATACCATGGTGAAGCTGACGCTCCATCCACCATATCCTAATGCTCAGCATTGGTGATTAGGGAGAGGCTTTTTCTACCATCTCTCCCTTCAAGTGGTATCAGAGCCTATGGTTCTCCCCTAGGCCTAATCGTTTCCAAAAATCACTTGCCATGATCACTATCGTTTCTTATTAAGCGTGGACACGATCTTGGTAATACCAATGAGCCGCCACCCTTCTTGATTTGTGAAATTTTGTTTAGTGACATCTAATAATCTCATTGCCTTACATTATATTTTGTTCATTTCAGATTATATTGCCTTACCATTACTCTCATTTTAGGCATCATTGCCATGTGCAATTTGTGTGGGTATGGTGTGCTTACTGACGCCATTCCACAGAGTCGTCAAGCCTCAAATTTGCACGTCATTAGGTCACTTTATTAAGCCTCTCAAACCTCTATGTTTTCAACATTTTCTAACTACTTAGGCTTTGTTTTTTACCCTCATTAGCCCTTGATTCATCCTTTTCAAATAAAGGTGTGTGTGTGTGTGGCTTCCTATCAAAATTGACATAATAGGTTAGTCTTGGCCATTGTTTATGTGCAAAAGGGTATGGTGGAGTGGTATAGACAATTGACTATTCTTGGGACTTACTAGGTGGTGTGTTTAAATCTTGTCAGGCTATTTTTAATGTAGCAACATGGGAAGATTTCAAAATGAGCACTCACTCAATCGGATTGACGTCTAGTGTCCGGTTTGCAAACGGCTGACACACAGATTGAATGACAACCACTAGTGTGAGAAGCTATCGCACCGATTGACATCTTTGGTTGGCTAGCTTCCCTTTTATTGGGGACCACCAAGGAGCGCTTCCCATAAGCAAGGGACTAAGACCTCAAGCCTTGAGCTTATTGTCTCAAAGCCTCTAGACTAGAGGTTATTCCCATAGCTCTCAAGCATCAAGTGCTCCAGCTTAAGGGCGGTTTCCTACTGCAAGCAACAACGGCACCAAGTGTTGTTTGGCGAAGAAGCCTTTCCCACTATAGAGAATTGGTGCCATCTTTTTCAAGAGAGTATTCTCATAGTACAGCAAAAGCAACATTTATCACAAGCACTTTCTAGCCCCTATTCACATGAACCCATTGAGCTAAATTCTTTCTCTCTCTCTCTCTCTCTCTCTCTCTCTCTCTCTCTCTCTCTCTCTCTCTCTCTCTCTCTCTCTCTCTCTCTCTCTCTCTCTCTCTCTCTCTCTCTCTCTCTCTCTCTCTCTCTCTCTCTCTCTCTCTCTCAAGAGTGACTTCAATTTATGAAGAGGTGCTTCACGATAAGTGATCGAGGATTAAAGCTCTTTTGTATATGGGGAAAACTACCACATGTTGGACCTCCTTTGAGACTACAAGTTGCAAATAGGGCCCAACGGCAATGCATGCCATGATGAAAATGTATGTAATATTTGTGTACAAAAGCACAACACAAATGGGTTCTAGACACTCCTTGCACAACATGTGTATGGTAAGACCGCCCATGAGCATGCACACAAGTACCACACATGATTTGTATGAGTGTTTTAAACCATTAGACATGAAGGCTGCATCCTCGACAAATCAAATGAATGAATGACATCAACATAAAAATTGCAACATGAAGATGAAAATGACAATGATGCGAATGGCACATGATGACCACAAAATGACAACATCACATGAAGCCAAAAACATGAAGATGAAGAGGCGACATCAACTTCATTTTATGAAAACAACTACTCTCTTCCATCACCCACTCCCTCTTGCCATTACTCGCTCTCTCCCCTTCATAGAGCAAAGAGAATCTTTCTCTCTCTCTCTCAACACATACACATGCACATGTACACACACACACACACACACACAGAGAAAAAATCTCTCTCTCTCTCTCTCTCTCATGTTTTTAATTCAAACACACACCTACACCATAAATCTCACTCTCTCCCTCTAAGTGTACACACACACACACACACACACTTAACCACATGCACTCATGCACACACTTTGCACTCATGAATGAGCATGCACACGTTGTTAGTGTGAAAACAATAAGGAAAACAAGAACCTCTATAGCCTTGCACACACCACACCGTCGGAAGGAAACACTATTAAGTTGCGAAAAACACCTATGTCAAACACCTGCCAAATTGGGTTGCAATCCAATTATACGACCGCCTCAAGTGCTATCCACAATTTGCACATACATAGGCGGTTGTCCATAAGGACTCAAATCCCTTTTACATTCACTATCTACAGAATAGACATATTTCATAGAAATTGGAGCATAGGAGCACTTGCTCCTCAATGGGGGCACCAAAATGATGCTAGCATGAAAACAAGAAGGAAAACAAGAACCTCTATATCCTTGCACGCACTAAACCGTCGAAAGGAAACACTATTAAGCTGCAGAAAACACCTATATCGAACACCTGTAAAGTTGGGCGGGAAACAACACTAACCCAAACCATGATTAAAATTGCTAAAAACCAAGATCATAAAGATGAACCTCATGTCATGTAGACCTTTGTAGTGTATCCATATGTTTGATTCTCAGCAACAGACGGGAGAGTTACAAGCCTTCGAAGATGGGGTCTCTCTCAAAAGCTCCAAAAAAGCTAGTCTCTGTTAGGAAAAAGGGTGTGCAGTGAATTGTAGCTATTAAAAGGGGATTTTTTTTGCTCTTCTCACAAAGTATTTTCTCTCTTCTCTTAGGTGACATGGTTCTCTCCGTGGGCACCTTTTAATTGGTCCAATTTTGGCCTTTTTTGGGTCGAAAATGAGCTGTCTGTGACCATTTGACCAAGGAATGGTGTGGGGGCAAGTGTCTGGGGATGAAAAAATTAGTCAGGCGCCTGTCTAGGCAGTAGTAACTCACAATGGGTGCCCCCTCTCTTCCCCAACACCCACGAGCCCTGCCAAGCAAGGCAAGGAAGCTCGATTAGCCCCTTTGATACAACCTTAGGGGGGAACCCACTCCCCCCCTTATACCCTCCAATTTCCACTTGCTCCCCCCCATGTGGGATTACTCCATTGCCACTTGGCACCATCCTCCGACCTCCCCAACTCCCCCAAAAATTCCCAGCTTCTCCCAAAGCATGAGAGGACTTCTCGGACAATTTTTCCCGAGGTATACCTTGCTGCTCCGGTCACCGAATGATGCACCGTAACACACGGCTTGAAGCCCATCACCTCCGCTATCTCTAGAAATATAAAACTTCATCATTTATAATCTTAGACCCCCAAGTTGGCCTAGTTGCCCTTCTCACATGCACCTGCAATCACCTTCTAAGTTGAGACCATCCGCTTCGGATGCTCATAACTCATGATATACACGTCCATTTCACAAGCTATAAAGCACGGCTGAAAATAATTATTAAAAACCATATTTTGGAGTCTCAAAAAACCCAAAACATCAGCATTCAAGCTTGGGAGAATCGCACCTTTGTACATGAATTTTTACAAGGCCACTTCCAAAACTTGCAAAGCTATGTACACATATATACAAGAGGCTAGTGGACAAGCTTTTTGGCATGATATAGTGACTTCATGCTTATCCAAAAAATGTCTGACATAGCTTGCCAACCCCCCTGTTGCCTTCTTAGTCATTCATGACAAGCAGAGGTCCCTAGGGTGAATAACTGTTGCATTTTATCTTCAAAAACCTCATCCACATTTTCAGATGTCTCCACATTGTCCCTTCTATTCATAGCATTTCATCAGTCATAGTTGTCATCAAACGTGCCAGATACTTCTTCAATCTATAACCATTAACACGATATTTATGATGTGCACCATTTAAGTCGGCCAACTAATATGTGCCATTTTCAAGTTTCCTTACAATAGTAAACGGACCTTCCCATTTGATTTGAAATTTCTTCTGAAAGGTATTGTCCAATTTACTATTGTATCAGAATACCAAATCACCCTTTTCAATTTTCTTATCCTCTATGCATTCATTGGCTTTTAGCTGAGCCTTTCTTGAGACTTTCACATAGTAACCCAAAGCTAAAACTCTATCCAATTACAAGCATTGTAAATCCAATAACCTTTTCTTCCATGCATTTGTTTGTTCCTCATCTTCCAATGACAATAACTTGAGAGCAAGGATTTCCACTTCAATTGGCAGTAAATCTTCCTTGCCATAAACAAAGTGGTAAGGGAAAAATCATGTGCTCGTCTTGACAGCAGTTCTGTAGGCCCATAACGCACAAGGCAACTTTGAATACCAAGTCTTCCCATGTTTCTAAGTCATCGTTGTCAAGATCTTTACCAACTCTCCATTGAATCTTTCATTAAGAAAATTGCATTGCAGATAATAGGGAGGACTGCACCTATGCTGTACATTGAGCTTTTTGCATAAGAAATCAAATAGTTCTCCTCTAAATCCTGGTCCTCTATCAGAAAGTAGGTCTCATGGCACGCCAAATCTGCAACATATGTAATAAACAAATTTTCCCATAGGCTTTACTGGTAACCTGTTTGACAGCCTTGGCTTCTGCCCATCGTGACAAATAATCCACTGCTGTCAAGATGTAAGCATTTCTTTTGCTAGTCATAGGGAAGGTTCCAATAGCATCAAGACCCCATTTTTCAAACACATCAAAAGCTAAAACGGTCTTTTGCAATTCAGGCTTCAAAATTCTCTTTCCCATCCTCTAGCAAAGAAAACACGACTTGCACCAATGATTAACATCTCGTTGAGTACTCAGCCATATGTAACCTTCTTGCAAGACCTTATGCTACATGATCTTCGTAGCAAAATGGCCTCCACAAGATCCCTTGTGATTTTCTTCCAAGATTTTGTAAATTTCCTCTTTCCAAGGCACACGACACAAAACCAAATCACCTCCTTTCATTTAAAGCACATCATCAAGCATTTTGTATTGCCTGGATTTCCTAATGAACACATACTTTTTAGAAGACGGCAAACCTTCAGGTAGAACACCTGTTAATAGAAAATCCACTTCCTTTGATAATATTTCCCTCCCATGATATCAAGGGGCATCTACCTTTACCACAAACACACAATTGATCATTTCTTGGGCAGCATCATGAGCTTTTTCATTTTGAGACCTCTCAATATGCTGCAAAATCCATGCTTCAAGCTTTTTGTTCAACGCTTTCACTTTAAAGCATAAATATTTTAGTTTAGGGTTCTTATTCTTCCATACTCCAAACAGTTGCTTCACAACCAACAAAGCATCTCCTTTAATTTGCAAGCGTCTAATTCTCAATTGTAAGCAAATATGCAAACCACCTTCAAGAGCCAGGTACTTTGCTTCATTATTACTTTTGGCATCAAGTTTCAGCCCTTGCTTTCTCATAAGCATTCCTTGTGCATCATAAATGACAATGCCTCCTGAAGGAGCATCATGACTTCTTCAATAAGAACCATCAAAGTACCACAATGAAGCATTAGAAATGGAAGAAATCTCGACTTCCTTTTTCCGCACCACCTCTTCTTTGACCAAAATTGGAGTATCCTTATAAGTGAGAAGACCTGCCAGGATAGCCCGAGTACTTTCCTCCACCAGAAAGGTAAACTGAAACTCTTGAAGCTCTATAACCCATTTCATCAGTGTTTTTGGTATATTTGAATTATTGAATAGCTAAGGAAGCAATGAACAACTGGTGAGAAAGGTGAATGACTTTTACTGTAACTAGTGTAGCATAAACCATATTGGTCACCACCAATTCAATTTCAGAAAAATCGCTTCCATGAGGAGTCTTCACTCTACTAACATAATGAACAGGCTTCCTATACTGAGATTCCTTCCCCCTCTGTAATAACATAGCTCTGATAGCATCATCTCCCATTGATGGGCTAACATAAAACTCCTTTTCCGAATCAGGAGTTTACATAATAGGTAACGTACTCAAACCTCTTTAACTTTGTCAAAAACATCATCATAATCACGAGACCATCCAAGGGATCATTCTTGGCTGTTTGCTGCAATGGATACAATAGCTGTAATGCCAAAGGTATGAAGCGAGACAAATATTTAATGTTTTGTATGAAAGTGGCCAACTGTCTGGTATCTTTTGTGGGTGACAGTAATAGCAAAGCCTCCATGTTTTCTAGATCTGCTTCAATTCCATTTTCTAAAATAACATGCCTAAGAAGCTTCACCCGTGGCACAATGAACCTTGCATCCAATAGCTTATCCACTTCTTCCTTTAAGGCATTCATCTACTCCTTGCTCATCCTCCTTAACTTCTGTCTGATTGGTTTTGCCCCTTCAACTAGCTCGATCTTCACAGGATCCCCAACAAAGTCCCTTATTTCCTAATATGAGGTAATACAAAGATTTGGAAACATGTTCAACATCGCTAAGTATTCCTTTATTTCTCCTTGTGTCAAATCAGTACTCAACATATTTTGGATCAACTCTTTCTTCACTGGCAATTCCTGTTTTGGTTGCATCAACTCTTCAAGTTGCTCTAAACGGCTTGAAGCATTTATATTCCCTGATATTTGCAACACTTCACTCATTTCTTTCTGTTCTTCATCCAACAACAAGAATGACACTTCACGTTCACCATCACTGGAACTCGAAGTAGTGCTACTTTTAGAGTCTTCAAAACTATCATCACTGGTAGTTTCGGACTCATCATTCTCAATCACATCTTCAAGTGTCATAGGTTGTTTGGTAGTCATATCAAACACTCTCTTTTCTCCCTTCTTGTATACACACCAATTGTGCCCTTGCACCAATCTTGCACGACACCCACAGCTCTCAACCAAGGTTGTCCCACAATGAGAGGAGAGGCTCCCAGACCAGCTGGCATAACATGAAAATTCACCATAACCTTCACGTTAAAGACTTCAACTTCCAAATTCTTGATCATCCCCAAACATTTCACCTTGGCATGGTTGCTAGTCATATCCAAAACCCAGAACTTCCGCATGTAATAGGACCCAGTCTCTCGATACATGACTCTGTGATCACACAAACTTGACCATCTCCATCAATGTAGGCTTCTCCCATGCCCACACCTTTGTGCCAAGCGTTCACCACATGACAGATCTCGAGTAACTCTCTCACGGACAACACGCTGACTTGTCTATGCTTTGGCTCTTTTTCTGGACTCACTAATGACTTCCAATGCCTTTTATGTTCGGGCACCATATTCATCAGCTGTCCAAAAGTACAATCTACTTTTCTCCCAATCAGGTGTTCCTTTAAAATATAAGCTGTTTGGCCTTCTTCCAAAGGTAAATCTACCACTTCAAATCGTCTACGAGGCTTTCTCTTTCTCTTGGCTTTTTCATCTTCACCCTCCTTATCCTTCCCTTTCTTTCTGCTAGGCCCTGGTGCTGCATATCCTTCCCTCTCTCTTTTGCCTACTGGCAACATATCTGTGTCTTTCTTTTCTACCCGCACAATACCCACATGACCACCAGAGGTTGAGGCTTGATTTTCCTGTCCAATACCTTGATCTCCACGTATATCCAATCCAGAATCATTATCTCTGTTAGGAATCTGCTAAGGAAGTGGAAACATATCCTCTCCCATCCTTGTTGGATTTGGACAATAAGAGCTAATGTGACCAAGCTCACCACAATTATAACAAGTAGGAATGAACGTTCTCTGCAGCTCAAAACCACCTTGTCCACGACCCACTTTAGCATTAGGATGAGCCTCACATGCCTGAGACATACCTCTACCACATCCATGACCACGACCACCTCCACCACCAAGGACACTAAGTCTTAGTTCCTGCATCATGTTCATCATGATCTTGCATATTTTGCAACTGTTCAATATTAGAAACCCTTTGAGTAGCTTGGCCTCCAGATTCTGCCTGATTCTCCTCCTTTTGGCTACCATTATTTGTCTCAGGGACCACTTTCCCGTATTCATTAAGCCTTTGAGATTTCCATTCTTTCTCTCTGGCAATGGCAACTGCCTCTTCGAAGGTGGTGGACCTTTTTAGATCAACTTTGAACTTCAGACGTTCTTTTAGGTTTGCCACAAAATGGTCCTTCTTTTAACATAGATGGAGGGATCTCGTTTCCCAAAGCCCGGGCCCATTTATCCCATAAACGGGTGAACTGCATGACAAAATCATCAACACTTTGATTAGCCCTCTGAGTGTATCCCTGAATTTCATGCCAAACGTAAGTACTTGAATGGATCGATATTGTGCCAGGAGAGCTTGCTTCACACGATTGTAGTCCAAAACCACCCCGGGATTTTGTGCCTGCATCAACTCCTCAAAATTGTGTAACCAGACTTTTGCCTCATCCTGTAAGCTATATTGCAGCAGCCGCAACAATATAGCTTGGTCTAGTATATTGGGCAGTAAGTACCTAACTTCCAACTTTTCAATAAACGTCTATGTATTTTCATTCGGCAATCCATGAAACTCTGGGAATTCATATGTCATGTTTGATTGCCACAAAAACACTTACATGTAACGTCGATAACTCAAGGGATGTCGATGGATCGCTCCACTACCTAATCCACTGCACACTCCGTAACCCGGCCCCCACTGCTTGGCTTCACAAAACCTCACGACCCTATAAAGGCTGCAATCCAATTATACGACCTTCTCGAGTGTTGTCCACAATTTGCACATACATAGGCGGTTGTCCATAAGGACCCACATCCCTTTTACATTCACGGTCTGCAGAATATACCTATTTCACAGGAATTGGAGCATAGGAACACTTGCTCCTCAGTGGGGGCACCAAAATGATGTTAGCATGCAAAAAATAAGGAAAATAAGAACCTCTATAGCCTTTCACACACCACATCATCGGAAGGAAACACTATTAAGCTACGGAAAACACCTATGTCGAACACTTGTAAAGTTGGGCGGGAAACAAGCCTAACCCAAACCATGATTAAAATTTTTGAAAATGAACTATTAAAAGGTGATTTTTTTTGGCTCTTATCCCAAGGGATTTTCTCTCTTCTCTTAGCTGACATGGTTCTCTCTTTGGGCACCTTTTAATTGGTCCAATTTTTGCCTTTTTTGGGTCAAAAATGAGTTGTCGATGACCATTTGACCAAGGAATGGGGTGGGGGCAAGTTTCAGGGGACAAAAAAAGTGGCCAGGCGCCTATCTACGTTGTGGGAACTCACAATGGGTGCCCCCTCTCTCCCCCAACACCCACAAACCCCCACAAGCAAGGTAAGGAAGCTTCATTAGCCCCTTTGATACAACCTTAGGGGGTGCCCACTCCCCCCCTTATACCCTCCAATTTCGACTTACTCCCCCCCATGTGGGATTACTCCATTGCCACTTGGAACCATCCTCCCACCTCCCAAACTTTCCCAAAAAATCCCAACTTCTCCCAAATGCATGAGAGGACTTCTCGAACAATTTTCCCTTAGGCATACCTTGTTGTGCATGTTGCAGACTATTCCATATGACAACTTGGGGGCACTAGAAAAGCCAAAAGCTTTGGTGCAGCTGTGAAGTTCAGCACTTTCAGTGGCTTCGAGGATAAGACAAAGCCTCTCACTTTCCTTGAGCAGTTTGATACAACTTATGCAGGAGGGAATTTTACAGAGGCCTCGATAGTCAGAAATAGTTGGTGAATGAGAGTGATTGATTGTATAAAGAAGCTAGGATATACCAACCACAGTAGGTTTAATTTTGAACAAAGAGGTATCTCCCTATTTATATCAAACAGTACCTCCCTACTTGTACCTCACTGTTTTTGTCATCTCCTCCAGAAGATTGGAACCTTGTTTGTTTTCTAATATACACTCCCAATGCTTTTTATGGGAAAAAAATTTGCCTTTATAAGTGCTATAAAGTACAAGTGCTTTGCATGTTCCTAAGGACATCTAAAGAAATTGAGGTGCTTATTCACAAATGATATAGATTTTCTAATGATTCTATTTTAGTGAAGATAGGTTCAAGAAAGTACATCTCAATATATATCTCTCCTTAAAAGCTTCAACGATCTTAAGCCACATTTCTGTGTGCAAGTTGAAGGACTATCATAATTGTCATGAATAGAAAGCAATTTTCAAGAACTATACAAGATCTCCTATGATGTACACAAGCTCCAAAAGGATCCCTTTATCATTTCCAAGGTAGAATATTCACATATGCACTTGAAGATTCCACTATAATTTCAAATCCACTAGAACACATTGTGGGCATACCAAGGCTTTGTCCTAGCGTTGGCATGTCCATTGCAAAACGTTGTGAGGATTTCTTGGTGGAAGATGCTAAGAAGGGGGTTTTCCAGTGTGGGAAGCCTCTCTCTCCCTTGTCATTTTTTCTAAAAAATAAAACAAAAATTTATATGAAAGGCGAGGGGGACACACCCCCACTCCCTCTCGCTTTCTCCTGCTCGTGTGGGCAGCCCACGAGCCCCAAAGGCACCCCACACCCTCTCCCTTTCTCTTGTCGGTAACAACCCATGAACCCCACTCCTCTCTCTCTCTCATGCAATTATGCACCTCTCTCTCTCTTTCTCTCTCTCTCTCTCTCTCTCTCTCTCTCTCTCTCTCTCTCTCTCTGTCTCTCTCGCTTTCGTGCAGTCAAGAAGACACACACACACACACACACACACACACAATACTCCTCCCTTCCTCTCTTCTTCTATTCCTCTTCCCTCACGCTCTCTTGTCCTCTCTCTTAGGTACAACAGTGCCATTTCCCTCTCTCTTCAATTCCTCACTCTCTTTCTCTCTTCGAATCTTTTCTCTCTCACCTCTTCTAATTAACACACACACACACACACACACCCATATTCTCATTAACACATATACACATGCACACACTCACACAATTAACACGCACACAGAACAAACACACATACACACATACACAAATAAGCATATAACACATACACACACTGTCATACACACATCTAATTACACATACATATACACACAAACACACATACATCACGATACGGATATGGACACTCACACAGACACATAAACAAAAGTTCTCTCTCTTCATTTGCATGTAGTGGAGAAGGACCCTACGAACACATGCACGCACACATATACATACACATACATGCACACACACATGAGTATACACTCACACGAACATACATGTAGACACACGCACGCCGAGACACATGCACACACAGAGACATGTGAAGCAAAAATCTATGTCTCTTTCACAAACAACAGTCTTGACGACACACATGTATGATGCACATGCACTCGCATTCACATACATGCAAGAAGCATATGCAAATATATACACACACAGATGCCGACCCTATATACAAACAAGCACACACAGCCAGGAATCGTGAAGCCGATATACACTTTGAAGGAGAAGCAACTGCAAGGCAACTGTAGTCATCACCATGACTAGGAGATTCATCTACAAGCAACCTCAACAAGAGCTCTTGTCACGAGCAGCATTATCCAAAAACGATGGTGGGTGGAACGACCATGCTTGGAGTAGCCACGTCAACCATATATAAATTATTTTCTTCTTTTCACATTTATCTAATAATATAATCCTTCAATAATGCATACCTTCTTGGATACATACAAGAGGGAAGGGCCTACTAGAAGACTTTATGAAAAGGAAGATCCAAAGCTTCTTGGATGATCCCAATTTGAAAATCCCGAACTAAGGGCGTGGAGAAAAGGCCAAAACCAAGTCAAGCTCTTTTAGTAGGCCAATTTTTCCTTTTGAAGCATGTCAATCCGAGTTACGGGTCAAAAGTTACAGGGGAACCAGTGAAAACCCCTCTCACAACTACGCTGCAAGAAGAGATGGTAAACAGGTGAATCAAGTGAAAAGAGGTAATCTTGGTCTTTTTCCATAAAATAAGATATTTAAAGGATAAAAGACATAAGCATGTGAATGTGACACCTCAAAGATGCCTTGAAGGACAAGACACACAAGTTGGGACCCCCTGCTGGAGCCACACAGAAGACGCCTAGGTGGGGTCCACATACATCATGCACGCACATGGAGCCCCAACGACCAGAAATACTGAATTTCATTATATTCTGAGTCCTAATATTTCCCATTTTAAGAAATATCCAAAGAACATTTGATTTGGGCTAACTCTTTAGCCTAATCAAGTGATTATGTAAAACATGGCTCCCTCACCTATAAAAAGGGCAACCTTCTCTTCATTGGGGCAAGTTATGAGTGAGTGATAATAGCTCAATTCCATAGTGACACACTCATCTTAGTGCCACACTTACTCTTGAAGAAAGACTGAAGTCTTGCCTCATCTTCTCTCTTCATTAAGGTGGTGGCGATTGCTCTCATGTAAGATATATGTTGCTAGTTTTACTTTCATTTGCATATCTAGTCCAATACTTGTCTCTTACTCTATCTCTATCTCTCATTGTCTATCTTTAATACCACCCCCACACTTAGATCTATCTCTAATTCTATCTTTACTCCTCCTTTCATCTCTCTTGTTGTGTCCTAATTGTTTCATTGGAAGGTATTCAAGCAGCAACCTCGTCAATGTAATGGGTACAACCTTCTTGCGGGAAACATTTATGTGCACAAGGTTAGTAACCATATCTTCATTTTCCACAAGCATCTCTCTCTCTTAAGGTTCTCATTCTCTTCCACAAACTCTAGAATCCCCTTGCTATAGGTGCTTCCCTCTCCGTAGTATCCTTATTGCCTAAGGGCAACAATAGGGCTTAGGAGAGAAACTCTCTTCTTCTTCTCCTTTCACTTCTTTCACACCTTTATATTTGAACATACTAAGTATATCATTGATGAATAATCATAATCCACATAGAGGTAATTTCTTTGAATTCTATTCAGTGCAATCTATTAGGGTCAACATTTGGATTAGTCGAAAGATTCACTTTCAGCAACGCATAGTGTTTCTATTTGGTCCTGAAAGGCTGAACGAAATACTTCTCTCACCAGATCCCATCATACTACCTATTATTGACTATGACTTCTCTTTTGATGTGACTGTGGTTATTTCATTATGAATCAAGAGGATTTGTACTCACAACTAATCCCAATCGCTAGACAAAACATATACATTATAGTAAGCACAAAGCTACAGTTCCAAAGAGCAATTCGTAGCTTATTTGGACAACAAAGATTAAATATCATTAACTCATCCATTAACCCTTTTATCCTACCCATGATACGAGATGATCTTAATCTCGATGTTTTCATTTTTGTTTCGTTCTGACTATCTTTCATGAGTTCTCTCCATCACGTGTGTGTTTGTAAGGAAAAGTGAGCGGCTTCTTTGGCTACATTTCTTCTTTAGCTCTAGAAGCTATGTTATCTACATCTTAGCTCCTTCTCATAACCCTTGAGCTTCCTCACAAAATCTCACAGCAAGAGGTCCGGTGCCTTCCTGGCAAGACCGCCAACTTCTTGACATATTTTCGGTGAACTTGACACGAAACTGCCAGGGTGAGAGTTTGTGCGTAACCATGGGTGATCATGTTGAGCAACAGGGTATGTATTTTGTCCCAGCAACAATGCAAATGTTTCAAGCATTTTCAATGTTCATGCAACAACAACATGCTTTTGAAAGAAATGAGATTTCAGCAAAGAAGGCCATACAAGCGGTCGTCAATAGAATGGATCAGATCAATGGCAAAGATGTAACCAAGTACTTACGCGAGTATGTGAAAGCTTTGAGCTAGTTGTTGCTCCAAATATTCGGGAGCATGTTAGGGTAATTAAAGATGGGCATGTGAGAAATTGGGAAGAACTCAAAGTAGCTTTAAAGGAGGAATATTTTTGAAGGACTCGGAGAGAGTGACCAAAAGGACATTCTTATAATGGGTAATCAAGCCAAAGCAAGGACTATCAATAACATAGCTACTTAGAGAATTTGAGCGGCGCTATGCACAATTCACCAGGACACAAAGGGCCACACTAGATGCAGAGAAGACATATCTTTTGTTACAATCCGCAGGTAAAGAGTTTCAATAAAATTTGGAGCTTCTTCTTGAAGATAAAGATGCTGAGTAAGGACTAAAGACCGACTAGAATGAAGTTGAAGGTGTTGTCTCGTTGCTTGACAAACAACAAAGAAGAAGGGACAAGATTACCTAGTAAACACTACAAGTCCTTCAACCTCAACTTTTGACAAAATGGTAAAGCCTACTTATATAGCGAAGGGAATGCGTGACGAAGACAAACTTGCAAAGCTTGAAGAAAAAGGCACACAATCAGGGTCACTTCTTAGGCAAAGACAATAGCCCAAGGAAGGGTTTGTTAATAGATGTATTTGGTGTGATAGTACAGACCATGTAAGAAGGGATTGTGATGATTTTCGTGATGCTTTGTCAAAAGACATTGTCTTTTTTTAGGATGGTAAAATCCACTTAAGAGATACAGGTCTACCCTAGAGAACTAACTTTGGGAAGGGGGGAATGCAAACCTTAGTTGAAGATATGGCAACTAACCATGCCACCTCTTCAGTTGAGGTAGCTACTTATGGAGTAAAAATTGAGCATCTTACTGATGAAGAGGTGAGTGACCATCATGGTCAAATTTGGCCAAATGTCATGCAATTAGCTAAAAAGGAAAATCTTACAAAAGAGATTCTACATGAAGCAGGTGATTGCATATGTCTAGAAACGGGATGGAATGATCCCATGGACTCGTTGTTAGTGCATGCCTACAATACAAAATGCCAACAAAATGAGGCAATTGTAGAAGAGAAGCGTAGGCGTGAGAATGTTGATGAAAGACCATCAAAAAGCGATTCTAGAAGTGGGGGAAGAAGCGACTCAGTGCCTTCTCAAACACCCTCAACACAAGGAGCATCTCCACCTGAAGTACTCATGGAGGAGTCTACAATAGTAAAGAAGAAAGAGCCAACAAAAGGTAAGACAAAAGGCCCAACTTATAAACTACAATTTGATATTGAGGTTGCTACAGATTTAAAGAAAGTCTTGGAGGAAAGGATCTTGAATAGCAAGATTGAGTTTACTCTGGGAGAAGTTCTTGGCATTGCAAAGCGTGAATTCTATGAGGAGATCATTGACATCATCAAGAGGAAGAGGCAAAGCCTTGCTGAAGTTTCTCATCCACAGGTTGAAGGGGAAACCTTGAAGACACAAGGGATGAAGCTGCAAAATAAGGAGGATGATGGAGCTGTGGTAGGATGCTACCAATCTAGTGGGAGAGTGAAGCAAGTGCATTTCTCAAATGATGATGAAGAAGTTGAAGATATTCCTAGGAGCTACTATTCACAAAGTCGCTAGGCAAGGGATACTACAGAAACTTTGGTCAAGGTAAGGTGATCTTGAAGAGCCATTTGTTGCCTTGATTGACCATGGACACCATGGACACAGATCATGGCTGCAGGATGGTAAAAGTGGCAAACAATTCATCCGGTGAATTGTATGCAGCATGTCCAGGTGTGAAGGTGACAATAGGTGATGTACTGATTGACCAAAACTTCTTTGTACAAGATACATCTTCATATCATCTCATCCTTGGACAGCCCTACATTGTGGGAGTTCGAATGGAAACAAAGGTAATGGACGATGGTTCAACATATGTTAGGATACGTAGCAAAGATGGTAAACGTGATGTCTAATTTCTCACAGTTTGTGTGAACCATGAAAGAAATCGTGAAAACCTCAGAGAACATCCTCTACCAAAGGTGAGCAAAGAGTTTCATGACCATAGGGAAATGATGGGTTTTGGCCAAGTACCATTGTAAAGCCTAAATTGCAGTGGCACAGAAAGAAAAAGGGTCTCGCCTGATCCAAAAATAGGTGAAACTTTTTCAACGAGCTCCTTGGTAACAAGGAATGGATCAGTATATTTTACAAAACTTGAAGATTTGAAGAGATGTGAGAGGCAATATGTGCATAATGTACAAATTGGCATGAAAAAGAGTGGGTTGCTAGAGCCTACTGAAAATGTTTTGGGTTTGTGTGAACAAGTTTCTTTTGTAGATACTATGGGTGAGCTTGATGCTATAATGGGGTCTAGTTTGCATCTTGAAAATGAAGTTGTGGAAGTTTGCTCTATGGAAATGTATCAAGTAATAGAAGCCTTTAAAGAAAATCAAGCAGTTGGCCCAGAAGTCCATGTTGAAACTAGATACAAGAGTGTAGCAAAGAAGGTGAAACCAGTAGCTTCACCCTTGCCACCCAACAATAGGGAAAAGATTGAGCAGGCTTCTTTACAACCAAGTTTGAGGAATCCTAAAAAGATTGGGCATACCTTCACAAAGGAGTCTTTCCAAGAGTTGCAGATTGGTCGCGAGGAGTTTCTAACACAGGAGGAGACAAAGTGCTTCAAAGAAATGCTTTCAAAGCATGGTAAGGCTTTTGCATTTGAGCCACATGAGATAGGATGTGTTGATCCTTCTATTGTAGCTCCTATGGTAATTTTCACAATACCTCATGTGCCTTGGAATCTGTGGCCTATTCCGGTTCCAAAGGCTCATTTGCCAAAGTTAGTAGAGCTACTGAATGAGAAAATCAAAATGGGAATCTTGGAGCCTTCTTGTGCTCCATACTCAAACAAGCGGTTCATAGTTCCAAAGAAGAATGGTTCTCTACGCTTCATCCAAGACATGCAACCAGTGAACAAGGTGACAATTAGAACTGTAGGTACAGGTCCAATTGTAGATGAGTTTGCAGAGGTGTTTGTAGGGAGGGCAATCTACTCAATGGGGGATCTCTACTCAGGGTATGATCAATTTCAGCTTGCAATCGAAAGCAGAGACTTGACAACCATGAGGAAACCTTTGGGTTTGGTAAGGATGTATACCTTGCCATAGGGAGCAACCAACTCGGTTGCACATATGATGAATGGGATGAATAAGGTCTTAGGTGACTTTATTCCTCAAATCACAATGCCTTTCATTGATGATTTGCCTATCAAAGGATGTGAAGAAAGTGACAAAGATGAAGCTTTGGATCTCAAGGGATGTTGCAGGTTTGTGGTAAATCACATAAATGATTGTGATAAAAAAATTTCTACGTTGGAAGAAGTGAATCTTACATTGTCAGGGAAAAAGTCTATGTTTGGTGTCAATGAAGTGCTCATTGTGGGGCACATGTGCGGGCCATATGGTAGGTAACCTTGTCCAGCAAAGGTAGATGCCATCCAAAGAATGAAAGAAACATGCAATAGCATCAGTGAGGTTAGAAGGTTTCTGGGAGCATGTGTCTTCTATGTTATTTGGATTCCACATTATGTACATGTAGCTGATCCTCTTTATCGATTATTTAGAAAGAATCAAAAGTTTAAATGGACAGAAGCACATGTAAAATCCATGAAAAAGCTAATGGAGTTGCTCCAGTCAGCACCAACTTTGAGAAAGGTAGACTATGAGTGTCAAAGGCCAGTAATTGTGACAGTAGACACTAGTCCTACAGGGATTGGATGGGCAATAGGTCAAGATGATGAAGAACGACGCATTTATGTGGTAAGATTTGGAGCAAAGGTAGTAAGTGATCACCAAAGAAACTATCCACAAATAAAGAGAGAGCTATGGGGTATGGTTACAGCCTTGAAAAATGGAAAAGAGTACCTAATTGGTGCATGTGTGGTTGTAGAAACAAATTGTCTACCACTTCTTGGGATGATTACAAGCTGCTCAACACCAAACATTGCTATGTTGCGGTGGATTGCGTACATTAAGTCCTTAAATCCTGAGTTTAAGCACATTGCAAGTAAAGACAATACAGTGGCAGATATGATATCAAGGGCAAGGTATGAAGATGAGTCAAAAACGATTGATGAGGGAGATGATGTAGGCACAAAGTTCTATTCTATCTCTCATGTCAAAGGCAGCAATGTCTGCATGACTAACTCACTTGAATTGTTCTTGAAAGATCTTTATGAAGGTGATTGGCTTCTTATTGGAAGCTACTTGAGTACTCTAACAAAAATGGATGATTGGTCTGAACAAGAATTCAAGAGGATACGCAGGAAAGCATATGGGTATTTTTTGAGGGATGGTTACTTGTGGAAGCATCCTAAACAAAAGGGTGCTACACCACAACGGGTTATATGTAAAAAAGAGACTCATGTAAAGCTCATGCAAGAGTTTCATGAGAGTCTATGGGCTGGACACAGAGGTGTGTGGGCAACCTTCTTCAAGTTGAAAGAAAAATACTGGTGGAAGGGAATGTATAAAGATGTACCTCAGTTTGTAGAGTCGTGTGTAACTTGTCAGATGTATTCAAATGTCCGACACCGTGATGGATTGCACCCTACATATCCACTAGCCCTGCACTACAAATGGGTTGTGGATCTAGTCACAATGCCTTTAGGACTCTGGCAGATGAGATACTTGTTTCTTGCACGAGAGGACCTAACCAACCAGGTTGAAGGAAGAGCATTAAGAGCTTGAACCACAGAAGCTGTGTGCAAATTCCTTCTTGATGAGGTGATTTGTCGTTATGGTTGTGTGGAAAAAATCACTGCAGATCGAGGTGAACTGGATGCCGAAGAAGCAAGGGATTTCTTTTCTAGATTAGGAATCAAGATTTCTCTTACTACAGCTTACAACCCTGAAGGCAATGGAAAGAGTGAAAGAGGGCATCCTCCTATCATCAAAGCTTTGGCCAAGGCTTGCGAAGGAAGAGTTGGTGAGTGGCCAAAACTATTACCATATGCTTTATGGGATGATCGTACAACACATAGCTCAGTAACTGGCTACATGCTTGCGGAGCTAATGTATGGTCAAAAGCCAGCGATGCCGATTGAAGATACAATTCCCACATGGAATGTACTACCTTGGCAAGAGGGGCTTAGCAGGGAAGGTCTCCTTGCACTGCGTATAAGGCAGCTAGAGAGAAGACATAGAGACATTGAAGCTGCAAAAGAAGGACTCAAAAATGCAAGCCTGAAAAACAAGGACTACTTTTATAAGCGACATTGACTCAGGAGCAAAGCAATTGACAAAGGTGACTGGTTTTTAGTGTATGATAGTAGCCTTGATAACCAGCACACACTCATGCGTAAGTTCTCAAAAAGATGGTTTGGACCGTATGTTGTAAAGCATGTGCATGAAAATGCTACTTACAGCTTTTCTGAACTAGATGGTACAGAAGTAAAGATTCCCATTGCAGGAAAAAGGATCAAAATGTTTAAGAGAAGAGCAGACAATGATCTAGAAGATGTTGATGAGGAAGAAGAGCAAAACACAGGTGAAGATCAAAGTGAACATGAAGCTCTGGAATCTTCCAGTGAAGAAGAAAGCAAAGAAGATGTACAAGAGGGCTGATCTTACAAAGAGACAATGTGGCACATACCAGAGGATGTGCAGGTTTAGAGGGGGTGGATGTCGTACTGTGGCACGCATATAGTGGGAACGGGCATAAAACAATTTATCTTGTGACTTTTTGACGCATAAGTACACTTCATATAATACTCATATGCATAAATAAAAGCTTTCTACCATACCTTATTATTTACCTTTGAAGTAATATAAATGTACATTACTATTAGAAAGTACTGCAAGAGAAGTATCAATGATTGTGCCTCATTTTGTCTCGGGGAAAAGCATTTATAAATTTCTTCTAATATGTTAGTTATACCCTACCATATATAAAATTATTTATTCTTTTCACATTTATCTAATAATATAACCCTTCAATAATGCATACCTTCTTGGATACATACAAGAGGGAAGTGTCTACTAGAAGACTTTATGAAAAGGAAGATCCAAAGCTTCTTGGACCATCCCAATTTGAAAATCCCAACCTAAGGGCGTGGAGAAAAGGCCAAAACCAAGTTAAGCTCTTTTAGTAGGCCAATTTTTCCTTTTCAAGCATGTCAATCCGAGTTACAGGTCAAAAGTTACAGGGGATGGTAAACAGGTGAATCAAGTGAAAAGAGGTGAATCAAGTGAAATTTTTCCTCTCACAACTACACTGCAAGAAGAGATGGTAAACAGGTGAATCAAGTGAAAAGAGGTAATCTTGGTCTTTTTCCATAAAATAAGATATTAATTAGAGGATAAAATACATAAGCATGTGAATGTGACACCTCAAAGATGCCTTGAAGGACAAGACACACAAGTTGGGACCCCCTGCTGGAGCCACACAGAAGATGCCTAGGTCGGGCCCACATACATCATGCACCCACATGGAGCCTCAACGACCAAAAATGATGAATTTCATGATATTTTGACTCCTAATATTGCCCATTTTAAGAAATATCCAAAGAACATTTGATTTGGGCTAACTCTTTAGCCTAATCAATTTATTATGTAAAACATGGCTCCCTCACCTATAAAAAGGGCAACCTTCTCTTCATTGGGGCAAGTTATGAGTGAGTGAGAATAGCTCAATTCCATAGTGACACACTCATCTTAGTGCCACACTTTCTCTTGAAGAAAAGCTGAAGTCTTGCCTCATCTTCTCTCTCCATTAAGGTGGTGGTGATTGCTATCATGTAAGATATATGTTGCTAGTTTTACTTTCATTTGCATATCTAGTCCAATACTTGTCTCTAACTCTATCTCTATCTCTCATTATCTATCTTTAATACCACCACCACACTTAGATATATCTCTAATTGTATCTTTACTCCTCCTTTCATCTCTATTGTTGTGTCCTAATTGTTTCATTGGAAGGTATTCAAGCAGCAACCTTGTCAATGTAATGGGTACAACCTTCTTGCGGGAAACATTTATGTCCACAAGAATCTCTCTCTCTTAAGGTTCTCATTCTCTTCCACAAACTCTAAAATCCCCTTGCTATAGGTGCTTCCCTCTCCGTAGTATCCTTATTGCCTAAGGGCAACAATAGGGCTTGGGAGAGAAACTCTCTTCTTCTTCTCCTTTCACTTCTTTCACACCTTTATCTTTGAACATACTAAGTATATCATTGATGAATAACCATAATCCACGTAGAGGTAATTTCTTTGAATTCTATTCAGTGCAATCTATTAGGGTCAACATTTGGATTAGTCGAAAGATTCACTTTCAGCAACGCATAGTGTTTCTATTTGGTCCTGAAAGGCTGAACGAAATACTTCTCTCACCAGATCCCATCATACTACCTATTATTGACTATGACTTCTCTTTTGATGTGACTGTGGTTATTTCATTATGAATCAAGAGGATTTGTACTCACAACTAATCCCAATCGCTAGACAAAACATATACATTATAGTAAGCACAAAGCTACAGTTCCAAAGAGCAATTCATAGCTTATTTGGACAACAAAGATTAAATATCATTAACTCATTCATTAACCCTTTTATCCTACCCATGATATGAGA
The DNA here is from genome assembly GCF_014529385.1 of Adiantum capillus-veneris. Lineage (NCBI taxonomy): Eukaryota > Viridiplantae > Streptophyta > Polypodiopsida > Polypodiales > Pteridaceae > Adiantum > Adiantum capillus-veneris. The sequence goes on along the minus strand of NC_140932.1, from coordinate 113,523,864 downwards.
TGATCGTAATCTCGATGTTTTCATTTTTGTTTCGTTCTGACTATCTTTCATGAGTTCTCTCCATCATGTGTGTGTTTGTAAGGAAAAGTGAGCGGCTTCTTTGGCTACATTTCTTCTTTAGCTCTAGAAGCTATGTTATCTACATCTTATCTCCTTCTCATAACCCTTGAGCTTCCTCACAAACTCTCACAGCAAGAGGTCCGGTGCCTTCTTGGCAAGACCGCCAACTTCTTGTCAACGTGTCCTTAAGTTGTAAAGATAAAAAAATATTAAAAAATCTTTTCTTCCAATTTTGCAGTTTCAATGTCAAGTTTCTTTCAAGAAAAAACATCATGGCAGGTATCTGTTTCCCAACATTCAGTGGTAAGAAGGGAGAGGATTCAAGCACTGAGTTCCTGGACAACTTTGAGGTCGCATGTGTAATCTCCAACCGAGATGATGATGCATCTAAAGTGAGAATTGTTCCTATACTAATGAAAGTAGAGGCTAAGTTTTGGTTTAATGCTTTGCCATTGGCTACTAAGCAAGACTGGATCTTCTTAGGGCCATCTTTCAACAACGTTTTGGTGAAGGTATCTCCCTGAAGAAGCTCTAGGAGAGATTGAAGGAATTGAAGCAAGGAGGTTTGCTGGAGTATGCTACTTATGAGTCCAAGTTTGTGGACTTATGGGAGCGATGGGTTGAACCATTGGACGTAGGAGAAGGAGCACCCGAATTTCTCAAGAAGGAGCGGTTCTTTGCCGGCTTATGGTCACCATTGAAGGAGAAGGTGAAAAGGAATTTCCCTGCAACTTATGAGCTGGTAGTAGAAGTGGTCTGGCTGAAATATAAGAAGCTATGGATGCAAGCAAAGGATTCTGAGTCAAAGGAGTCCAACATAGCCTACACCACCACAATAGCAGCAGCAACCACTCAAGCAACCCAACCACTAGAGGTAGTAGATGATCAACAAAATCTGTTGAATCGCATCACAAGCCAGCTAGAAAAACTGTCTGTCCACTTGGTACAACAAGGGTGGATTCCAAACCCCAACAAGGAAGAGGGAAAAGGAGACAAGATCAAGAGCATTACTGCTACAATTGCAACCAAGATGGCCACGTTATGTATTACTACCCTTATCCTAGGAGGCAGAATTTCAATAAAGTACTTAGGCAAAATAAACTCTCTCGACCAAGGGCAAGAGTACCACCAAGGAAACCACCTCCAAATATTCCAGTTAGAATTTTGCAACCATATGTGCAACAACCACCGCTGTCGCCGCCACCTCAGCAAGTCATCCTTCCACCATTACCTACTCTAGTAGGAAATACTCAGAATGTAAGTGTGATTGGCCTCAAAGACAAAGGCAAGGAAAAAGAGGAAGCACAACAGGCCACGGTAATGGGGTGGCCAAGGGTAAAATGAAGGTAGAAGCAGAAGCAATGGGAGTAAAAATTGCAAGGAACGGGGGGAGAAGGTAAACACATAGGTGAAACTTCAAGGAGGTCGTCGAAGTCACGACATAAAATCGACATTATTGATTTTGCACTCGGTAAAAGTTATGTCCCTATGATTTGGTTCATGATGTGTCTTCACAGACCCACATATCACTTGGCCCCAATTACTTCACCTCGCACCCAAAGTGCAGAGGCAGTGGACGGAGATGGTAAGTATAAGGAAGTCAGAATCTAAGATGGTTCGGGCCATATCAGGGAGGAATTTGGATGACATTCTACCAGTGATGGACACCCACATCAAGGGACATCAGATACCCAATGTCTACATAGATGGTGGAGCACAAACTTATGTAATAAGTGAGCAAATGTGCAACGTTTAGGTTTGCATGTAAGTAGTCCGGCACCATGCCAAGCCAAAATGGCAAACAATGTGCAGGTAAAATGTGTGGGAATCATGAATGTTGTTAGGGTTAAGGCTTTTGACACTGAAGTAGAAGTTGATATCTTTGTCATACCCCACAAGGGGGAGGGCGATCCGATCATCCTAGGTAGACCATGGCTTATGGCTATGCGATCAAAGCAAGACTGGGGCATAAGGATGCTCCAAATGAGGAATGCAAAAGATAAGGAGATACTCTACGACATGAAGACTGGTGAGCAACGCAACATCAACCTTGAAACCACTGAAGATGAGCTCTCTAGCAACTCAGAATCAACCTCAAGTGAAGAGTTTACCACCACAGAAGATACTGACAGTGACATTGAGATCATGGGGTCACTTTTAGGGAACCAAAAGAGAAGGTACCTCTAGACATACAACCATCAGAAGGAGGTAATGTTCCAAGTACTCCATCTTCGGTAGAAGAGAGTAAGATGCTTAATATGATTCCCCCATGTGGGATTACTCCATTTCCACTTGTCACCATCCTCCCACCTCCCCACCTCTCCCAAAAATTCCCAGCTTCTCCCAAAGCATGAGAGGACTTCTCCGACAATTTCCCCGAGGCATACCTTGCTGCTCCGGTCACCAGATGACGCACTGTAACACACGGCTCAAAGCCCATTACCTCGGATATCTCCAAAAATATATGACTTCATAATTTTTTATATTAGACCCCCAAGTTGCCCTAGTTGCCCTTCTCACATGCACCTGCAATCACCCTCTAAGTTGAGACCGCCCGCTTCGGATGCTCATAACTCATGATATACAAGTCCAATTCACAAGCTATAAAGCACGGCTGAAAATAATTATTAAAACCCAGATTTTGGATTCTCAAACAACCCAAAAAATCATCATTCAAGCTTGGAAAAATCACACCTTTGTACATAAATGTTTACAAGGCCACTTCCAAAACTTGTAGGGCTATGTACACATATATACATGAGGCTAGTGGTCAAGCTTTTTGCATGATTTAGTGACTTCATGCTTATCCAAAAAATACTTGACATAGCTTGCCAACACCCCCTTCCCTGATCACTCATGACAAGCAAATGTCCCTAGGGTGAATAACTATTGCATTTCATCCCTAGAAACCTCATCCACATTTTTACATCTCTCCACATTGTCTCATTCTATTGATTGCATTTCATCAGTCACAATTGTCATCAAACGTGCCAGATACTTCTCCAATCTATAACCATTAGCACAATATCTATGTTGTGCACCATTTCAGTCGGCCAACTGATATGTGCCATTTTCAAATTTTCCTACAATAGTAAACAAGCCTTCCCCTTTAATTTGAAATTTCTTCTGAAAGGTATTTTCCAATTTACTATTGTATCGCAACACCAAATCACCCTTTTCAATTTTGTTATCCTCTACGCATTCATTGGCTTTTAACTGAGCCTTTCTTGAGACATCCTCATAATAACCCAAAGCTAAAACTCTATCCAATTGCAAGCATTGTAGATCCAATAACCTTTTCTGCCATGCATTTGTTGGCTCCTCATCTTCCAATGACAATAACTTGAGAGCAGGGATTTCCACTTCAATTGGCAATAAAGATTCCTTGCCATAAACCAAGTGGTAAGGGGAAAATCATGTGCTCGTCTTGATAGCACTTTAGTAGGCCCATAACGCACAAGGCAACTCTGAATCCCAAGTCTTCGCATGTATCTGAGTCATTTTTGTTAAGGTCTTTACCAACTCTCCATTGAATCTTTCAATAAGACCATTGCATTCTGGATAATAGGGAAAACTGTATATTGAGCTTTTTGCATAGGAAATCAAACAGCTCTCCTCTAAAACCTGGTCCTCTATCAAAAAGTAGCTCTAGTGGCACACCTAATGTGCAACATATGTACTCATAAACAAATTTTCCCATCTCTTTACTGGTAATCTGCTTGACAGCCTTGGCTTGTGACCATCGTGACAAATAATCCACTGCTGTCAAGATGTAAGCATTTCTTTTGCTAGTCATAGGTAAGGGTCCGACAGCATCAAGACCCCATTTTTCAAACACATCAAAAGCTAAAATAGTCTTTCTCAATTCAGGATTCAAAGTTCTCTTTCCCATCCTCTGGCAAGGCAAACACGTCTTGCACCAATGAATAACATCTCGTTGAATACTTGGTCATATGTAACCTTATGCAACATGATCTTCATAGCAGAATGGCCTCCACAAGATCCCTCGTGATTTTCTTTCAGGATTTTGTAATTTCCTCTTTCCAAGGCACACGATGCAAAACCAAATCACCTCCTTTCATGTAAAGCACATCATCAAGCATTTTGTATTTCGTGGCTTTCCTTATGAATGCATACATTTTAGAAGGCAGAGAATCTTCAGGTAGAACACCTGTTAATAGAAAATCCACTTCCTTTTATAAGATTTCCCTCTTATGATATAAAGGGGCATTTGCCTTTACCATAAACACACAAGTGATCATTTCTTGGGCAGCATTATTAAGTTTGTTCATTTTGAGACCTCTCAATATGCTGCAAACTCCATGCTTTGAGCTTTTTGACCAACGCTTTCACTTTGAAGCTTTCAGTTTAGGGTTCTTATTCTTCCATACTCCCAACACTTGCTTCACAACCAACAAATCATCTCCTTTAATTTGCAAGCGTCTAATTCCCAATTGTAAGCAAATATGCAAACCACCTTCAAGAGCCAGGTACTTTGCTTCATTATTACTTTTGGCATCAAGTTTCAGCCCTTGCTTTCTCATAAGCTTCCCTTGTGAAATGAGAATGCCTCCTGAAGCAGCATCATGACTTCTTCGATAATAACCATCAAAGTACAACAATGAAGCATTAGAAATTGCATAAGTTTCGACTTCTTTTTTTCGCACCACCTCTTCTTTGACCAAAACCAGAGTATCCTTATAAGTGAGAAGATCTGTCAGGGTAGCCCGAGTACTTTCGTCCACCAAAAAGGTAAGTTGAAACTCTTGAAGCTCTATAACCAATTTCATCATTGTTTTTTATATATTTGAATTATTGAACATCTAGGGAAGCAATGAATAACTGGTGAGAAAGGTGAATGACTTTTGCAGCAAGTAGTGTCTGAATCGTCTGCAAGCATAAACCATACAAGTGATCACTAATTCAATTTCAAAAAAAATCTCTTTCATGAGGACTCTTCACTCTACTAGCGTAATGCACAGGCTTCATATACTGAGATTCATATACCCTGTCCAACATTGCTAAGTACTCCTTTCTTTCTCCTTGTGTCAAATCAGTACTTAGCATATTTTGGATCAACTCTTTCTTCACTGGTAATTCCTGTTTTGGTTGCATCAACTCTTCAAGTTGCTCTAAACGGCTTGAAGCATTTATATTCCTTGATATTTGCAACACCACTAATTTGTTTTTGTTCTTCATCCAACAACAAGAATGACACTTCACCTTCATCACTAGAACTCAAAGTAGTTCTACTTTCTGAGTCTTCAGAACTATCATCATTGGTAGTTTTGGACTCATCATTCTCACTCACATCTTCAAGTGCCATAGGATGTTTGGTAGTCATATCAAATGCTCTCTTTTCACCCTTCTTGTCATACACACTGATTGTGCCCTTGCACCAATCTTGCACGACACTCACAACTCTCAACCAAGGTCATCCCAAAATGAGAGGAAAGGCTCCCAGACCAGCTGGCACGACACTCACAACTCTCAATCAAGGTCATCCCAGAAGGCTCCCAGACCAGCTGGCATAACATGAAAGTTCACCATAACCTTCACGTTAAAGGCTTCAACTTCCAAATTCTTGATCATCCCCAAACATTTCACCTTGGCATGGTTTGCTAGTCGAATCTGAAACCCAAAGCTTCCGCATGTAATGAGACCCAATCTCTCGACAAATGACTGTGTGATCACACAGACTTGAGCACCTCCATCAATTTAGGCTTCTTCCTTGCCCACACCTTTGTGCCAAGCGTTCACCACAGGAGAGATGTTGGGTAACTCTCCCACGGACAACACTCTAACTTGTGCATCTTCGGCCCCTTTTCTGGATTCACTAATGACTTCCACTGCCTTTTAAGTTTGGGCACCATATTCATCAAATGTCCAAAGGTACAATCTACTTTCCTCCCAATCAAGTCTTCCTTTAAACTGTAAGCTGTTTGACCTTCTCCCAAAGGCAAATCTGCCACTTCAAATTGTCTACGAGGCTTTCTCTTTCTCTTGGCTTTTGCATATTCACCATCCTTCTCCTTCCCTTTCTTTCTGCTAGGCCCTGGTGCTCCATAGACTTCCCTCTCTCTTTTGCCTGCTGGCAGCACATATGCGTCTTTCTATTCTACCCGCACAATACCCACATGGCCACTAGAGGTTGAGGCTTGATTTTCCTATCCAGTACCTTGATCTCCCCGTATATCCAATGCATAATCATTAGCTCTGTTATAAATATGTTGAGGAGGTGGAAACATATCCCCTCCCATCCTTGTTGGCTTTGGACATTAAGTGCTGATTAGACCAAGCTGACCACAATTATAACTAGTAGGAATGAGCCTCCTCTGTGGCTTAAAACCACCTTGTCCACGAACTGCATTAGCATTAGGATGAGCCTCACATGCCTGAGCCATCCCTCTACCACGTCCACGATCACGACCACCTCCACCACCAAGGACACTAAGTCATATTCTTACATCATGGTCATCATGTCTTGCATATTTCATTGCAACTGGTCGGTATTAGCAACCCTTTCAACAGGTTGGGTGGCCTCCAGCTTTGCCTGATTCTCCTCCTTTTGGCTACCATTATTTTGCTCAGGGACTGCTTTTCCGTATTCATTATGCCTTTGAGCTTTCCGTTCTTTCTCTCTAGCAATGGCAACAGCCTCCTCCAAGGGGCGGGCCTTTTCAGCTCAACTTTGAACTTCAGACTTTTTTTTAGGTTTTCCACAAAATAGTCCTTCTTTAACATGGATAGAAGGATCTCGTTTCCCAAAGCCCGGGTCCATTTATCTCATAAACGGGTGAGGTGCATGACAAAATCATCAACACTTTGATTAGCCCTCTGAGTGTACCCGTGAATTTCATGCCAAACTTCTTCAAGTACTTTGATGGATCGGTATTGTGCTAAGAAAGCTCGCTTCACACAATTGTAGTCCAGAACTACCCCTGGATTTTGTGCCTGCATCAACTCCTCAAACTTGTGTAATGAAACTTTTGCCTCATCCTGTAAACTATATTGCAGGAGCCTTGGTCTAGTATATTGCACAATAAGAAATTGACTGTGAACTTTTCAATAAACATCTGTGCAATTTTATTAGGCAATACATGAAACTTTGGGAACTCTTTTGCCATGTTTTATTGCCACAAAAACACTTACATGTGACGTCGAAAACTCAAGGGATGTCAATGGATCGCTCCAATACCTAATCCACCTCACATTGGGTAACCCAGCCCCCAGTGCTTGGCTTCACAAAACCTCACGACCCTCCAAAGGCTACAATCCAATTATACAACTGCCTCAAGTGCTATCCACAATTTGCACATACATAGACGGTTGTCCATAAGGTCCCACATCCCTTTTACATTGACTCTCTATAGAATAGACATATTTCACAGGAATTGGAGCATAGGAGCACTTGCTCCTTAGTGGGGGCACCAAAACATTGTTAGCGTGTAAACAAGAATAAAAACAAGAACCTCTATAGCCTTGCACACACTACACCATCAGAAGGAAACACTATTAAGCCACGGAAAACACCTATGTCGAACACCTGTAAAGTTGAGCGGAAAACATCCCTAACCCAAACAATGATTAAAATTTCTGAAAACCAAGATCATAAAAGATGAATCTCGTGTTGTGTAAGCCTTTGTAGAGTATCCATATGTTTGATTCCGACAAGAGACGAGAGAGTTACAAGCTTTCGAAGATGGGGTCTCTCTCAAAAGCTCCAAAAAAACTAGTCTCTGTTAAGAAAAAGGGTGTGCAGGGAATTGCAGCTATTAAAAGGGGATTTTTTTTTCTCTTATCCAAAAGTATTTTCTCTCTTCTCTTAGCCGACATGGTTCTCTCCTTGGGCACCTTTTAATTGGTTCAATTTTGGCTTTTTTGGGTCAAAAATGAGATGTCGGTGACCATTTGACCAAGGAATGGGGTGGGGGCAAGTGTCCGTGGACCAAAAAAGTGGTCGGGTGCCTGTCCAGGCAGTGGGAGCTCACAATGAACGGCCCCTATCCCTCCCAAAACCCACGAGCCCCCACAAGCAAGGCAAGGAAGCTCCATTAGCCCCTTTGATACAACCTTAGGGGGTACCCACTTCCCCCTTATACCCTCCAATTTCCACGTGCTCTCCCCCATGTGGTATTACTCCATTGCCACTTGGCACCATCCTTCCACCTCCCCAACTTCCCCAAAAATTCCCCTGCTTCTCCCAAAGCATGAGAGAACTTATCAGACAATTGTCCCCGAGGCATACCTTGCTGCTTCCGTCACGGAATGACGCACCGTAACACACGGCTCGAAGCCCATCACCTCGGCTATCTCCAAAAATATAAAACTTCAGCATTTCCAATCTTAGACCCCCAAGTTGGCCTAGCTAGTTGCCTTTCTTGCATGCACCTGCAATCACTTTCTAAGTTGAGACTACCCGCTTTGAATGCTCGTAACTCATGATATACAAGTCCAATTCACAAGCTATAAAGCACGGCTGAAAATACTTATCAAAAACCAGATTTTGGAGTCTCAAACAACCCAAAACTTCAGCATTCAAGCTTGGCAAATCACAAATTTGTACATGAATTTTTACAAGGCCACTTCCAAAACTTGCAGGGCTATGTACACATATATACATGAGGCAAGTGTGCAAGATTTTTGGCATGATTTAGTAACTTCATGCTTATCCCAAAAATGCTTGACAACGTACACACACACACACACACACATATATATGTATACATATATACATACATACATACATACATACATATATATTTATATATATATACATATGTGTGTGTAGCTGTTTTATCATAAATAATAAGACATAATTGAACTTTTTACATTCAAAAGATAGCTGGATTTAGAAAAAAGAAAATGATAAGTACAAAAACAACTCTGCCTTAGAATTATTTTTGTATAATTTTTGTAAGAATGAAGCCCCCTTCCAGTATACAAATAGCATAAGAACTTCCCCTAGCAGTAGGTGAATGTGTAATCCAGTGTTGGACAAATTGCCAAAGCCAGAAAAACTTTCCAAGATAAGATAGAGTCCTTACCTCCATCCATCCAAACAAGACAACAAATACATTAGCCTTGGATGTGTTTTATATGTATCAATGGACCATATCAGTTGTTATGCATGTCCATCTTACAAACGTTTTTTAACCTTACAAGCTTAGTCCAAGTATTTATGTAAGAAATGTTCCTCTCTTTTTTTAATAGAAAACCCAAAGTCTTTAGCAAAAGAATATCATTTTGATTAGAAGGCCATCACCCCTTCCAATCCAAGTGTCTAAATCATCCATTAATATTTTTATCGTTTACAAGTTATCTCTCTAGATTAATTAAAGCTCCACCATATGTGTTTTTTAAAAAAGAAGTGTTCTTTAAAAAAATCCATTTATAGTTCTTCAAAGCATCAAGCTCATTTTAGTTCTAGGTCAGATACAGTTTAAGCTCGTTTTAGTTCTAGGTCAGATACAGTTTAAGCCCATCATGGTATAAGGCCTCAAGTCATCCCCCAATTTGTATATCAATGACCTTATATGTCTCTTTAGTAAATCAAGTGGCAAAGAGCCCTTAGCAGGCCTCGAGTCCCAACCAAAAAGTTTTAAAAAATGCCATTGTGCTTTACGTTTCCAATTTCATCTATCATTAGTGGATGTAAACAAATTAAAGTACTATCTTAACAAAGCGACCAATAATATGCCCAGTACTTGTAAGTAATTGGGCCAGAAAACACCATTTAATAACTGTATGCAGCCAAGGGCCAAGCCTCGATTTACCATAAGACAAAAAATAAAAAAACCACATCCGCCTAGTGATTTGTAACACATCATCCAAAATTTCTAGGTATGGAACCAATCAATTCATGCTAAGCGGTCAGGCCAAACTCCAAAAAAAAAATCCAGTAACTGTGCGCAGCAGGTCAACACCATTAGTTTCTCATAGCAACCCCAAGCGATGGGCTTTTACCATACAGTATACCATGCTTAAGTTCTAGTACCATGTCAATACCCAAAGCTACAAAAGGAACTACATCCGCTAGTGGGAATGCAAAAAAAGTATTGCATAACCCTATCCTAATCAAAAACAGCAATAACCAAGTACACCAACAGTGTGCAACTAGGCCCAACACCCCTATGACCCCCCCTGTTTTTTAAGAAACATTTAAAATCAGTGCGCAGAATGTCAGAGAACCCCACCCCCCGTTTTTTATGTTCCCATATCCAACCAATACACAGGGCCTAACCAGTCTTCAGTGATCAATAATTAATGAAAAAAGCAACAGTACTAAGCAAACCTCAAAGCATTTTGATGAGCATCAATGGTATGTCCGGTTATTCTTGACAAGGTATTGCCTTGCTAAGTCAAGCGGCAACAACCCCTAAAAAATCTAGTGCTTACATGGTTACCATAAAGCAGCCCAAAACAGTATTTTACAGAGTTTTATGTAGTAACGGTGTGAGCGGGATGAAAACACACACAAAAACTCTATAATGACCCAACCCACACTCTTGGGATGATATACACACACACTATGGGGCACCACTCGGCTTACACAACCCACCTGGCCGAGACAGGGAACACATTGATGGAGTGAGAGGAGAGAGACTACCCATTTGCTCACTCCACACAGAGACACACACACACACACACACACACCCAAAAAACTCAGCTCAAAAGAGGATAATTTATGATATTTAGATATAATTGAGCTTGGACCAACACCAATGGGGCAAATAGCTCACACAATATGGGTAAAATATGCCATATGCAATCACAAATTGGAGCAGAAGCTTCGCTCATAGGAGAAACTTACACAGCCAAAACAGCGGAAAAATAGTGAGGAATTTAGCAAAATGGAAAGCACCATCGCATTGGGAATGGCTCAAAACCCCAGTCTACAATGCCAAAGTGCTCAAATCCTACCTCAGATGAGCAGTTTACGGCCAAAACAGGCTCCAAAAAACAGCAAAAACTCACTTGCGGCTGTTCCTCCTCTTCTCTCCACGTTTTTTTTGGTCTTCTCTCTTGTTATTCAGTTCCCAAATGTAGCTTTATTACTTGGGTACCCTTGGCCTTTTAGTTGATCTCAAACGAACCCCGAACAGGCCAAAAAGTGGCCTCGCAGTGCATAGTTGTCACCTTTTTGCATCATCCGCACACTTGACACTCAGCTTTTTCCAATAATGCATCCCCCAACCACGTGAAGTGGACCCAAAAGATGTTCCTCATGATGAAGTTTTACATAATTCATCACAAGAAAACAACCATGTTGTGTCCGTACTTATCCACGTGCAAATATTGACCTCATTCGACCTCCTGACGCCACTAGATGCCATGTCGTTGGCCCGTGGATAGCTTCCTGGAGAAGTTTTACGCTCTACCAAATCCTCATTATTATAGAAAAAACACACTGGTAATGGTGATAGTGAAAATCGATGCACTATGTACATGTTGTCCTAACTGTACACATGTGGGCCCCACGTAACCACTTGGCTCTAGAAAATGAGCAATCCTTTATTCAATGCACCATGGATGTGTATGTACATATGCACAATCCCGTGCTCCAAAATACTCCTGACATAATTTTCCCATCCCCTAGCCTGCTAGATCATTCATGATCAGCAACAGCAAAAAGAGATATGAGACTCGTCGCGTCACAGGTCTCCTCATCCCTCACAGACATTACTTGCTCCAGAGACGGCTCATCTTGCTCCACCATCATCAACCTGGCATGATACAATTTAAGAAGCAATCCATTGACCCTTGACTTATGTAGAATCCCATCTAGGTTAGCGAACTGATAAGTACCATTCGGAAAACACTCCACTACCTTGAAAGGGCCTTGCCACTTAATTTGAAACTTCTTTTGGAAGGTGTTGTACCCTTACTTTTGACCTTTTCATTTATCCTTGCCAAATCCTTATCCTGCATCTGTCCATAATGTTCCAATGCACTCATCCTTTAGCTAAACCTCTTCTAATTGTAAAATCCTCACTTTGAATGCATCACTAGGCGGCCCAAGCAGCTTTTCTAGCATCTTGACTTCAGGTAACTCTACTTCCACAGGTAATAGGGCTTCCTTTCCATACACCAAATGAAATGGAGTAAACCCTGTACCTGTCTTCACCGAAGTACGATAAGCCCATAATGCACTAGGCAATTCCAAATCCCAATTCTTTCCTTGGTGCTCTATCGCTTTTGAAAGAATTTGTACCAACTCACCATTAAATCTTTCATTCAAGCCATTACACTGTGGGTAATAAGGAGTGGTATGCTGGTGTCTAATGTTTATCTTTGCGCATAAGAAGTCTAGTAGTTTAGCTCTAAATCCTGGCCCCTTATCTGAAAGTAGCTCCAATGGCACCCCAAACTCGCAACATATTTCATCGTACACAAATTTTTCCACATCCTTTGCAGTGATTTGTTTTACTGCTATAGCCTCTATCCATCTAGAGAGATAGTCCACTGCAGTCAAAATATAGCTTTTGCCTATGCTTATGATAGGTAACGGGCCGATTGCATCAATCCCCCACTTTTCAAACACATCAAATGCCATAATGGTTTTTTCGCAACTCTGGCTTCAACACTCTCTTCCCAAATGCTTGACACCTATTGCAAGACCTACACCAATGGTGAACATCCTTGTGCAAACTAGGCCATACATACCCCTCTTGCAAGATCTTATGCAAGGTGATCTTTAGAGGAAAATGGCCACCACATGTGCCTTCATGATTCTCTTCCAACACTCTATACAGCTCCTCCCGCCAAGGTACACGTCTCAACACTAGATCATCCTCTTTCATGTACAAGACATCACCAGTCAATTTGTACCTGGATGCTCTACACACAAAACCATACTTCTTAGACTTCGGAATGATTCCTGTTAGCAAAAACTCCCCAATAATGCTTTGAGCTGATTCATGCGCTTCTCCATTTAGAGCACGTTCAATGTGTCTGATGCTCCATGCTTCAAACTTTTTTAACAAGCCTTTAATTCTGAAACACATTTCCTTCAAAGAGGTGTTCTTGCTCTTCCACATACCCAACACTTGCTTCACAACTAACAAGGCATCACCTTTTATGCTCAACCTTCTAATCCCATGCTTCAAACAAATGTGTAATCCAGTTTCCAATGTAGCATATTCATCCTCATTGTTATTATGCGCATTCAATTGGAACCCTCTCTTGCATACTAGCTTCCCCTCTGGATCGTTGAGTGCTATACCCCTTGAAGCTGCATCGTGGCTCTTTCCGTATGAGCCATCAAAGAACAACACATGTGCATTGCTGATCTGTGGAACTTCTTCAACTACCATTCTCACCACCTCTTCCTTAACAAGAACTGGATTCTCCTTTTAAGTCAACAAATCAGCTAGGGTAGCTCTTGTACTGTCTTCCACTAGAAAAGAGAACTCAAACTCTTGAAGCTCAATTACCCATTTATTCACCACATTTGACATGTTAGTGCCATTATTTAATTGTGGGAAAAAGGTGTAACTCGTAAAGGAAACAAAAGGTCGTGGTAGCAAGTAATGACAAAATCGTTGACAAGCAAATTTTCTTCCGAGAATTTTCTTTCTGCTACCAACTTCACTTGGCTTGCACAATACACTGGCCTCCTATAATGGCTGCCCTTCCCCTTTTGCAATAGCATGGCTCCAATGGCATCATCCCCTACTAATGGATTTACATAGAACACTTTCTCCCAATCAGGAGACTGCATGGTTGACAACCCCCCTAACACCTCTTTTACCTCTTGAAACACTACTTCACACTTGTCATCCCATTGCAATGGATCATGCTTTGCCACTTGCTGTAATGGATAAAGGAGTTGTGAAGACAATGGAATAAACAGTGCCATGTACTTCACTTTGTGTATAAAGGTTTCCAATTGCTTTGTACTCATAGGTGATGGAAGAAGAATAATAGACTTAACCTTGTCTGGATCAGTCTCAATGCCATTTTCTGATACCATATGGCCCAATAACTTCACCCTTGGTTATGCTAGATGACATTTCTTTGGATTTAGTTTTCCTCCACATTCATCATATTGAGCCAATACCATCTGCAGCTTCTCATGGTGTTCAGCCCTACTAGAAGTCGTCTATAAAAGCTTTAACACAATTACCAATGAATGGTTCCAATACCCAATTTTCCCTCTCTTGATAGAAAGATGGTCCATTTGACAACCCAAATGGCCATACCGTATAGCAATAGCAACCCCATGGCGTAATGAAAGTTGTTTTTGTGCGGTCTTTAAGAGAAATCTTCAATTGAAAATAGCCTAAAAAACCATCTCGCACACTGTACCTTTCATAACCTACCACTAAATCCAAGTTGTGATCAATGAATGGAAGAGGATATGGGTTCTTCTTAGTGGATGCGTTTAAGGGTTTAAAATCTACACAAATCCTCCACTTCCCATCCTTCTTTGGTCTGACTACTACTAGAGTCACCCATTCTATGGTTTCTACTAGAACTATGAACCCTGCCTTCAATAACTTGTCCACCCGCAAGGCTTCCATTTTCTCTTGACCCATCCTTCTTAGCCTTTTTCGCACTGGCTTAGCACCTCCTTTCAGCTCTATATGTATCTCTTCGCCCTTGAACCCTCTAATCTCTTCATATGAAGTAATGACCAAATCAGGAAAACTAGCTAGCATGTGCAAATATACCTCCTTCTCCATAGCTGAGAGGTCTCCACTGATCATTTGTGTCATCATTTCCTGCTTCTTTGACGATTCAATCTTGGTTTGCACAGCCCTTCAATCACTTCATAAGGCCCTTCACTTTCATCTTCAACCTCATTTGCAAATGCAACTAAACCAGACTCTTGGATTCCTTTGTCCATCAAAAGAAATGCAACATTAGCATCCTCATCACTATTCGTGGTACTATCACTGTCCTCATCAGTCACTGTGGAATAGTCTTCATCACTAGACTCATCCTCATCTTCAAACAGCTCCTCCAATCGTTTCCTTGTGACCATATTATATAGCTTCTTGGCACCTGTCTTTCCATAGAGGCTAATCGTACCACGTCTCCAATCTTGAACAGCTCCCACTGCACGTAACCATGGTCTACCTAGTATAATAGGATATGCTCCCAACCTTGCTAGCATCACATGAAAATCAACCACCGCCTTTTGAGTCATACGCCTCCACTTCTAAGCTCTTTACAACACCCAAACATTTTACTTTTTGACGGTTTGCCAATCTAATCTAGAAGCCTGACAGCCTAGTCACTGTAAGACCCATCTTCTCAACGCATGAGTGTGTTATGACACATATTTGGGCTCCACCATCCACATAACCTTGTCTGATATGTTTTCTTTGTCAGGTAGCTCATCCATTGCCAACACCTTTACTGAACCTCTCTCTGTTTCTTTCTCCAGTGGGTTAACCATTCTCTTCCACTGTCGCTTTAGCTTAGGCACCATCTCTATAAGCTCCCCAAAACTAACATCTGCTTTCTTGCTTATTAGATCCTCCTTCAAATCATAGCTTAATTGCCCAGCCCTAGTGGAAAATCTGAAACATGAAAGTTGCGACGAGCCCTTCTTTTCCTCTTGGCCTTGACGTCCTCGCCTTCATGAATCTTTCCCTTCCCTACTTCTTCCTTCCTTTTCCTCTGTGGTCCTCTTCCAATAGGCATCACTAATGTATCCCCTAGATTTGATGCCTTCTCCAAGGTAACTACACTTATCAGTTTTGTCTTTCCCTTTTCCTCCTGGGTTAATCCACTGGTTCCTTCTTCTCCCTTAATCTTGATGCCATAATCATTTGACCTAGTTAGCACCTGTCTTGGCAATGGATACATGTCTTCCCCCATACTTTGTGGCTTATCACATTGCGGGCTGATGTATCCCAACTCTCCACAATTATAACATGTGGGCGTCTGCCTCCAAAACCTACCATTGTTTTGTCCAACACCATTACTAGGTCTTTCTTCACCTCCTGGCTGATTTGCAAACCTCCTTTGACCTCAATTATTTCCCACTTGACCTAGCATGTTTAGGCTGAGATTCTTCATTAAATCTACCACTTGCCTCATGTCTTGCCTTAGCCCAGCATCTTGCACTGCTGTAGTGACCACTGTTGGCATAATCTGAGGAGTAACAGAAACCATTGGTTCATGACGAACCCTTGGCATGCGACCTTGCAAAGAGTCCATAGGCTGGAACTCATACCTCATGGGCAAAGACTCTACTCCTAGTTGGCTCATTTTCCTTAGCTTCCACTCTTTGTTCCTTGCCACCTCCAGTGCATCTTCATATGTCCTAGGCTTCTTTAGCTCTACTCTCCAACATATATTCTCCCAAAGACCAACCAAGAACCTATCCTTCTTCATCATGTCAGGTGGGGGTACTTGTGGTGCTAAGTCCTTGTACATTCTCTTCCATGCCAATGAAAAATTACGTATGTACGCATCTACTGGCTCACCTTACTTTTGAACCAAACCCTATACTTCTTGCCACACTTTGTCAGGATCTTCTATCTTCACAAACTCCATTTTCAATCCATGTCTTAGATTGTCCCGACTCAATCTTACACATGGATCAGCCACACGCAACTCCTCTTCAAATGCTTTGGACCAAACTCGTGCATCACTCTTCAAACAAATTTGGAGAAGACGTAACATCTGCGCCGGGTCATGGATCTGGTTGCTAATGCAGGCAACCTCCATCTTTTCCAAAAAGTCTTCCATATCTTGATCACTTCTTCCATGAAACTCTGGATAAGAGAAAGCCATGGCTACCCCAAGTTACGATGCTTTGAGAACCCCTGCTAACACACGTGCAAGAACCCAAAACTTTTGACTGACTCAATTTCCAGAAACTTCAATGGAGCTTGTCTTTAGATAAGGACAAACACATGCACATCAAATGAGTTTTCATAGTAAGTCATCGGAATTACAATAGGCAAAGGACGTTCTAGTATCTCGCGTAATCTTCGTGGCCTGAACATAAAGACTATGCGCTGCTGGAAAAAATTCTTCCTGGACACTTGAACATTTATTTGGATTCTTTGTGTTAAATGAAAAGGAGTAAATTGAGAGCCATTTTGATCATCCATTTAAGCCAACCATGAAGCTCCCAAGAAGGAACACTTGTCTGACCATTAATTGTTAACCGTATAAAGTCACTTTAATAATAAATGCAAATGTGAACGGTTGGCATAGTTTTGGCCAATTTGGAGATTTTGCCAAAATTTCAGCAGCATAACAGCATAAATGGCTCAAAAGACCAAAAAACCAGCATCACAGCTTGGAAAACTTTTGGCAGAGTTTTCCCAAAAGTAGAGCAGTAAGAACCCAAAATATAGACTGTATATTTATGTATAAACTGCCAACAATAGAACCCGAGCATCAAGTAGGAATCACTAGTACATAACCTTTGGCGAGTTCACAAAAAGGGTGCTCCAGCCACCTGTATCACCGAAAGGATCTCACATTTGAGAATCCCCCATCTCTATAAAATCTCAGGCTATCGACCCTCTCATGAAGGCTTATGAAAATCTCCACAAAGGCATACAATGGCAGTTTCCACAAGTAACGTACAATACCAGTAGACAATGCGCTCAAACAGGCACCAAAGGATGCATACCCATGGAAACTGCAAGTGACGTCCATTGCTAGTGTATCATTCTACTCCAGCTACATGTACCTGTGTGAATCACTCGTACCTGTACCTGTCCCTGTAAACTGTAATCCCGAATCTCGAAGCAGAAGGTACTCGAAGAAGATCCTCCGTGGGGGTGCCAAAAGAATGTGAGCAGGATGAAAACACACACAACACCTATATAATGACCCGACACACACTCTTGGGATGATATACACACACACTATGGGGCACCACTCGGCTTACACAACCCACATGGCCGAAACAGGGAACACACTGATGGAGTGAGAGGAGAGAGACTACCCATTTGCTCACTCCACACAGAGACACACACACACACACACACACACACACACACACCCAAAAAACTCAGCTCAAAAGAGAAGAATTTCTGATGTTTAGATACAATTGAGCTTCGTCCAACACCAATGGGGCAAATAGCTCACACAATATGGGTAAAATATGCCAAATACAATCACAAATTGGAGTAGAAGCTTCGCTCATAGGAGAAACTTACACAGCCAAAAAAAACAACAAAGCAATGAGAAATTTGGCAAAATGGATAGTTCCACTCGCGTTCGGAACGGCCCAAAACCCCAGTCTACAATGTCAAAGTGCTCAAATCTGACCTCGGATGAGCAGTTTACGGCCAAAACAGGCTCCAAAAAATAGCAAAAACGCAGTTGCGACTGTTCCTCCTCTACTCTCCACGTTTTTTGTGGTCTTCTCTCTCATTTTTCAGTTCCCAAACTTAGATTTATTACTTGGGCACCCTTGGCCTTTTAGTTGACCTCAAACGGACCCCAAACAAGCCAAAAAGTGGCCACGCAATGCATAGTTGTCACCTTTTTGCATCATCCGCACACCTAGCACTCAAATTTTTCCATTAATGCATCCTGCAACCACGTGAAGTGGCCCCAAAATATGGTCCTCGTGATTACCTTTTACATAATTTATCACAAGAAAACACCCACGTTGTGTCCATACTTATCCACGTGCAAATATTGACCCCATTCGACCTCCTGCCGCCACTAGATGCCATCTGACGCACCTGCTTACCTCATGTCGTCGGCCCGAGGATAGCTTCCTCAAGAAGTTTTACGTGCTACCAACTCCTCATTATTATAGAAAAAACACACTAGTACTGGTGATAGTGAAAATCGATGCACTATGTACATGTTGTCCTAACTGTACACATGTGGGCTCGACGTAACCATCCTGTATTCAATGCACCATGCATGTGTATATACATATGTGCAATCCCTTGCTCCAAAAAACTCCTAAAAACGGCTTGGTATGCCATACCCCAAAACTATTCCAAAGTGTTACAAACAGTAATTACGCAGTCAAAACACCATCACCCATATGTACTCAATGGACAAAGAACATTAAGTAGGTACTGCTATACTGAATGAAACCGACATACATAGCCATACCATAAAAACATGCTAAAGCAACATTATTACAGTGATGATGCCCTTCAAACAGTAGGTGTGCGGAGTATCCAACCTGAGTAGCCTGTGTTGCGAGCTCCCTACTTCGATTTAGTAGATAAATAGACACACAATCCAACTTTATGCAAGTAGAAAAGCACACAAACCTAAGTGAGGGGCAGAGATGCACCCTCACCTCTTAAATAAAGGAAGGAGGAAGGCCGCCATTCCTGTGTAGTGAGCAGAGTGCCATGAGCGGAGAGACCCCCTCTTGAGACAGTGAGGCCGCCCACAATGCAGTAAGAAAAAACCACCCCAGCACCTTCATGGCCTGTTTTACACAAGGTAGTAAACCATAGTTTTACTTATTCTAAGAAGGGCCATGTCCCATGGTGGATACCCAATACAGTGGGGCTTTAGGAAGTACAGGTCAAATATGCTAGGGACTCTTAAAGATAAGTAATACAGTGTGTGTGTGTGTGTACACACACACACACACACACACACATATATATAGTATATGTGTACACACACACACACACACAAAAATATAAATATATATACATATATATACACACACACACATATATATATATAGTATATATATGTATACTATACACACACACACATAAATATACATACACATATATATATATACATACATATATATATATATATATATATATATATATATATACACACACACACACAAACATACATACATATACGTATGTATATATAGGTATATATATACATACATACATATGTATATGTGTGTGTGTGTACAGGCACACACACACACGACTTGTTTCTGTAGTTAGCCACTATTGTTGCTTCCATGTGTGACTTGAGTGGTGTTCACTTAGCTCTTTTTATCATCACCTTGGTGTTGTATGGAACGTTGTATCATTGTTTTGGGACTCAATATTGGAATTTTGTTCCTCCCTAAATTTGTTAGGAATGTTGCATTTTTTGAAAATGAAGAAATCTTTCCTACAGAACATATTCTTATTTTGTGAAGATGTATCACAAAGCTTTTTGATTAAACCTTAGTGATTCATGGAACCATTTGCTAACCACGGAATGAACCACACTCTAGATGTGAAGCTGATAGAAGAGTTTAAGAGAATTGAAGATAAATGGGGAATGCCAATTTTGTTGAACTTGATTTATTTTGGATGATGAATTTTGTGAATACTTTTGAGGAACGATATGAAAGTTCCTCCTTATGAATATTTTGAGAAACACATTGTTTCTCTCTTATAACATGTCATTGTATGAGTGATGTGTTAGATTCATTGCAATTTTTGCCAAAAGTGTGGGATTGATTTGTTAGAAAGGTGTATATAGTTTTCTTGCTTACATAATGAGCCGATTCTTCATTGGCTGGTTCAGAAACAATATGACAGTTCCTACTGAGCAGATAGCTACTCGATATTAAAATCCTATCGTGAAGTTTGAAGAGGTCTCTATGTTTCACACTGGCACAAGTAGTGAAAACAACCTGAGTAGTGTGCATGACACAACATAATTTTCATAAATTGCTAATTTAATCTGCCCTTATTTATTTTGATGTATATTTAATTGCAAATGAGGACGTTTGCTTTGTTTTTCAGCTATAGATGCACTTGGCCGCAGTCTTCGTTTGTTGGACATGAAGGGTGGGCCCTAGAAAGGTGGTCCATCTCTAGATAGATCCAGAGTTTGTGTGAGCGACACTCACTTCCCACTACAAGAGGTCGCTTAATTCCGGTGCCACATTAGCAATGTGACTCGCGGGCGTCGATATATGTGTAGGTATGTATGGAGGGCGATAAAGTTTTTTAAAAAATTCATTTTCAAATTTTTAACGCCTGTTCCGACGTCTGTTCTGACGTCAACGCGCGTGCACTTTTCTACGCTTGCTTTGGCGCGTTATCCGACACCTATACAAATTTTTGTACCAACTGTACCTGCAAAAAACAAAACCATGGGCTTTCTCTGTGCATTCCTCTTCTTCTTGCACCTTTTCTCAAGCTCTCTTGTTCCTCATCTCTTACAGATCTAGTGCAAAACAAGCTGTTGAAAGTGCTAATCTTGCTTGTGGGCTAGCCCATAACACTAAGGTGAGATTGTTTTCATGTCTACTTGTAGTTTTAGGGTTGAACGTTGTGTTCCAGGACGTTTACAACATCTTTTATTGCTCAAACTATAGGACGAATGTAAGTGCTTGAACCTTTAAATGCATATTAAATTTATTTAAATTAATTTGTATATTAAGAAAAGAAAATTTCATGCTTTAAGCTTTGGAGTCTTACATTTCCGAGCGGAGGACTATTCCGAGCGAAGAAACACACACACACACACACACACACACACATACTATCGACATTTTGCAGGTCATACAACAAGCTGGAATTATTGTACAATGTTAGATGGCATGTAAACATTTGAAGTTATGTGAATTTCTTAGAAACATGAAAAGTGCTCATAAATTTCTATAACATATAAAGGATGAACCAATTGTGAGTCAATTTAGTCATGATAAGACTACTAATTAGGTCCATATGAAATAGCAATGCACTTACAAGGAGTTTCATGCCTCGGATGTAGTATTGTTGGATTGCATGAATGCAAGGTAGGACAACAAACGTAGGTCTACAGAACTATGGATTATTTTTTGCAAACATAGTGCAACTCTCTCCCTCAAACTGCATTATCATCGATTTCACTTTTAGGACCAAAGTTTCAGCAAGGAGAGGCCAATGAATCTTTTGAATTGTTTTGAATCGAGGTCATGAATCTACTACAACCCATAGTTTTGATAGCTATCCAGCTTCTCCAACATGCCTAGGGGCTTTTTTACATGTAAATGCGATCTAGTTTAACCAAGAAGACAATTAAAAAAAACACAAATTACAATCTGTCGCAACACCACCCGTCAGTGTCCCATCGCAGCACTGCCCAAATCCACTGTCACTAGTGGCACTAGCGATGGTGCCCGCCCATCTTGAAATTAGTCTGCGCCTGCATGAATTGGTTTGGACTAGTTTCACGATGGCCAGTGTTAGAAAAAACCGGGTTTACAATGTATTCTAATAGGGTGAAATCCTAAAATCTTTGTTAGATTTTGAGCTTGCCTTGAAGAAAACTGGGAATTATTCACAACCTTTAGAGTAATTACCCAAAAAAGTTTCAAATTTTGATCTAAAAAAGGGAGAATTTTATGTTTATTTTGGTTAGGCAAAATGTGTTTTTCTAGCCCTGACCAAGGCTGTATGCTTGTAAAGCTTGCTGGATCCGATTTACTAAAAAAGAAAAAAAAAAGAGGCTGTTAAAGTAAATGGAAAATTGCCAAAATAACCCTCTAATTTGTGAAAATTCCCAAAAAACCCTTTAATCTATTTTGGTTGGATTGTTCAAGAATTTCTAATCTTTACTCTTTTTTGACAAATGAGACCACCAATTTTTGAGTGCTTAGCATGTAATTTGTCGCTAATTACCTCGTTATAAAAAGGAATTATGTTTAAAAATAATGAAGCAATTCATCTCCAAAGCCTCCATAACCAAGTCAAATTCTAGTTTTAGTGTCTTGTATTGGTAGACAATTAGTTATCTTATGAAAATCTACAAAAAAAATTATCTTTGGACATATTTACTCTCACAATCAGGTTTATTTAGGGACTTTTGGAAAATTTGAAGGGCATTTTGGTAATTTTCTATGCCTTTGCCACTTATTTGGAGGGTATTTTGGCAATTTTCACAAATATGGATATTTTAGTAATTTTCTCGAAAGTAAATCATGTATCATGCTACACCTGCTAGAACCAATCCGCGCCGGCGCGGACTGCTTTCAACAAGTTTCATAACGGCTCAGAGTCCCGCAATTTTGAGTTCGTGTATGCGCCCATTACGTCGGTTTTAATGAAAAACCAAAAAAAGGGAGCTGAGAAAGTAAACTAAATACCATGCTAAACCTACTGGAACCAGTCTGCGCTGGCGCGGACTGGTTTTGATAGATTTCATAACAGCTCAGACAGCGTTTGTGTAGTAATTTTAACGCCTCTCTTCCTCTTTTCTTCTTGCCCGTCTATTGCATCACCCGTTAGCGGATACAAAAATTACCACCATGCATCAGGTAAACACCGAGCCTTAGAATATCTCTCTCTCTCTCTCTCTCTCTCTCTCTCTCTCTCTCGCGCGCGCGCGTGCATAAGGCAAGTAGACCCTCCTGCACCTCCAGCTGGGTCATCGCCAAAACACTTGCTTGCCGATGGCAAAAATCAAGCTCGATCAAAGACAAGCAAACTCGTGCTACTGTCAAACAAAAGAGGGAGCGAGAGAGGAAGAGCGACCGCCACACAGAAGCTTGAGAGAGCCTTCTAATAACCGATGTGGAGCTGCTCTGCGCTCTTCATCGTCAGCTGTGCCTCAATATCCCCACGTGCGATATTCAGAAGGGAATACCGATGTAAGAAAATTACTTTGAATGGAGATTCACAGTGCTTTAAAAAAACCTTGTGTAATTCCACCTCAAATTGGTGTATCAATAAAATTATCATAAGTAGGTTTGCCAAGTATTCTAAACAAAGTTCTTTTTCAAGCACTGATGGAGAAAACACAATCAACAACGTATGGCCGCGTTGAAAATACCATACAAAGAAAATACCTTTGAATGGAGAAAACTTAACTGATGTATTGCCGCACTGAAACTTAGTTAAAGATTCTGCAATACATGCACATCTAATGATACTTAAATGTGAGGCCATGTACCTTATAAGTAGGATTGTTGGTATGGCTTTTGCATCGGAAGGAAGTAGTAGTAGTAGAAGCTAGAGGAGAAGATAGCTTACTGTTGGGATCAAAGTCATCAAAAACTTAAGTTTTAAATATCCTCAGACTAGCTTTAGTATTAGGGAAGACGTATGACTCATACATTCGAGAGCTTGGAGGCATGCAAGCCGCTTCACCAATATCATGATTGGTAATAGCAAGAGCATGGCATGATAGGTGGGCAGCTCTTAAAAGGGGTAGGGATTGGGTAGGTTGAGTGTCCACAACAGGTTTTGCAACAGTCAAGTTCCCTCAAAAGACCTCAAAGATGGTTGCATCACCATCACTATTGGCATCTACAACATGGCATGTTGAGGAGCAAATCTACATGAAAGAAGGGCATGTATCTTAATGGAAGAGTGAGGCATGGTTTGAGCAACTGTAGAGCCTCCGACCGTGAAATTGGGATACCTCGCCATAGTAGAGGATTTAGAGCAGGCTTCGCATGCTTATTGCAGGATAGTAAGGAGGATCAACTATGAGTCTCACTATGATAGCAAGGGAATATAAATATATATATATATATATATATCTCTATCTATATATATATATATATATAGATATAGATATATATAAGGGTGTGCTTACATGTACAAAAAGTACATTAAAGTTTCAATTTGCAAGCGCAGAAAGAGGTAAAGGAAGTTAACTACTCGTCTATGCTCCCTTGACGTCGACTATTATTGCCATCCCGTAAGAAAAAGAACTTTCCCTACATATTCTAGTAAAAAGGAACATGCCCATTAGAATAAAAAAAAGGCCCATCATGTCAACCCATAAAGCCTTTGCACTTTTATAAGGTTCTAACATGCAACGGCTTTTGATGGTCAATATGCATGTTGTTTACGATTGAATGCAAGGCAATAATTTTAAGAGCAGCAAAGATTTCGGTGTTGAGGAAAGGGATAGTGCAAAAGACCTTAGCTATCTATGGTGGCACTATTCCATTGGGCCAAATAGTAGAGGAGAATTTTTGAACATGCCTAAACATGCGAGGTCCTCTCAATTTGTCAGGAGGGCATGTAAAGCTTGAGCATAGTGAATTTTTATGTTATAGATCATGAGGATTCTCATTGCTACAAGAATTCTATGTCTACTTCTCGAGTGGCCTCATAGACTTACTGGAAGTTTATTAGTTCTAACCTTTTTTGGCGCATATAAGGAGGTTTGATCTTTTGAAGCCTTCGCTGCTTTGTGGAAATTTTAGATGTACGACCCTTTTGTGTTGGTTAAATCCAATACGTCATGACGTGATTATTTTCTTCAATATACATTGCTTGTGCATCAATTTGTCAAAGGGTATAGCTCATAGTTGCTCGGAAATTGGCTTCGCTCGATTTTCTTTGCTCCTTGATTGGAAATCCCCTAAACTTTGAATGCTTTAAACTTTCAATGATTTAAAAGAAATTATGGTTTGTAATGTGAAATTTCATTTTGAGTTATGAAAAAATTTTATTTTGGTTTATGAAAAATTCTTGTTTTGAAGAAATTTCATTTTGAATTATGTCGTCTTTGAAATTATGCAATTGATAGGATTTATGTTTTAGGTTAAGTTTAGGTTATAAAAGTTAAGTTAGGTTAGGTTAGGTTATCTTATACGTTAGGTAAGATTAAGTTAAGCTATGTTAGGTTAGGTTATACGTTAGGTTATGTTAGGTTATCGTATACGTTAGATTAGGTTAAGTTAAGCTATGTTAGGTTAAGTTATCTTATACGTTAGGTTAGGTTAAACTATGTTCGACAATACGGCAAGCCATAGAGCTTACCCACAGCGCATATTAAAAGCAAAACAATGGAAATCCGTTCGTCAATAAGGCAAGCCGTAAAGATTACTCACAATGCATATACATTGTGCGCAAGCTCTATGGATTTCCGTATTCCCAACGGCTCGCTATTGTGTTGTTTATATGTCCGCGAGCGGTTTTCAACTCCTAAAATAGTTAAGCGGCCCTGAAAATAACACCATGGCAAGCCGTTTGACAATACGGCAAGCCATAGAGCTTTTCCACAATGCATATGCATTGTGGGCAATCTCTATGGCTTGACGTATTGCCAAACGGCTTGCCATTGTGTTTTCTATATGTCTGCAAGTGGTTTTCAAATCCTAAAATAGATAAGCGGCCCTAAAAACAACACAATGGCAAGCCTTTTAGCGATATAGCAATCCATAGATCTTGCTTACATTGCATATGCATTGTGGGAAAGCTTTATGGCTTGCCGTATTGCCAAACGACTCTACATTGCGTTGTTTATATGTTCGTGAGTGATTTTCAAGTGCTAAAATTGCCTCGTCTCCCTAAAATCTGTTTGAAAATACGGCAAGCCATAAAGCTTGTCCACAAGGCATATGCCTGGTGGGAAAGTTTTATGGCTTGCCATATTGCCAACAACTTTCCATTGTGTTGTTTTTATGTCCACAGGCGGTTTTCAAGCCCTAAAAACAAAACAATGGCAAGATGTTTGGCAATACGACAAGCCATAGATTTTTCCCACAATGCATATGCATTGTGTGCAAGCTCTATGGTTTGTCCTATTGCCAAAAGGCTAGACATTGTGTTTTCTATATGTCCACGAGCAATTTTCAAGCTTTGAAATTGTCTCACGGCCCTAAAAACAACACAATGGAGATCCATTTGGAAAAACGGAAAGCCATAGATCTTGTCCACAATGCATATGCATTGTGAGTAATCTTATGACTTTTCGTATTGCCAACGGTGGCCATTGTATTGTTTATATGTTTGCGAGCGATTTTCAAGCGCTAAAATTGCATCGTGTCCCTAAAAACAACACAATGGAGATCCGTTTAGCAATACGGAAAGCCATAAAGATTTCCCACAAGACATATTCATTGTGGGAAATCTCTATGTTTTGCCATATTCCAACGACTCGCCATCGTGTTGTCTATATGTCTGCAAGCGGTTTTCAGGCCCTAAAATCGCTTCGCAACCCTAAAAACAACACAATGATGAGCCGTTTGCCAAATTGGCAAGCCATAGAGCTTGCCGACATTGCATATGCATTGTGGGAAAGCTGTATGGCTTGCTATTTTTTCAAACACCTCACCATTGTGTTTTTTTTATGTTAGGTTAGGTTAGGTTAGGTTTAGGTTATAGGTTAGGTGAGATTATAGGTTAGGTTAGAGCTAGCGACAAATTAATAGTAGAAAAACGCAAATGGACTTCGAAGATGACTCGTATCCTTCTAAAAACGTAAACGGTAGATTAGGTTATAATTTAGGTTTAGGCTATAAGTTAGGTTACATTAAGTTAGTTTAGGTTTAGGTTATAGGTTAGGCTAGATTATAGGCTAGGTTAGAGCTAGCGACAAATTAATAGTAGAAAAAACACAAATGGACTTTGAAAATGACTCATGTACTTTTAAGAATGCAAACAAACTTCGGTTAGGTTAGGTTATAGGCTGTAAGTTAGGCTACATTAAGTTAAGTTAGGTTTAGGTTATAGGTTAGGTTAGAGTTAGCGACAAATTAATAGTAGAAAAAACACAATCGGACTTCAAAAGTGCACACAGACTTCAAGAACCTTAATATATAGTTATCCACCAATAAAGAGGAGATAATTACCCTATGGTCCTAATCTCTGTGAACCTCTAGGATGAGGTGTGCGGAGATCGGGCCTGGCTAAAGAATGTGAGGCTGTTAGAGCTAGCGGCAAATAGTTGAAAAAAGGCAATCAGACTTCAAAAGTGCACACAGACTTCAAGAACTTTAATATACAGTCATTGACCAATAAAGGTGAGATTATTACCCTGTGGTCCTAATCTCCGTGCACCTCTAGACCGAGGTGCGGGGATTGGGCCTGGCTAGAGAATGTGAGGTTGTCATATACTTAGTAGTGTGTAGTTATAGCAACTAAAGTGTTTTAATTATTTTTTGCATCATTGGTAGATAAAGCATGGACAATAGGATGGGTGTCCTTGTGCGCATTGCAAGCATCAGATCTTTCAAAAACAAAAAATATGCGACCAACGCATACGCAATCACGGTCTCTTTCCGATAGAGCAACTACAAGACCTGTGTTATCGATCTCATGGTCTAGATATTGAAGGTCAAACTCCACAAGTAGATATTGCTCAACTTCATCCCAGAGAAGACAATTCTCAAATGAGCAGCCATCGATTGAGTCCTCCCAACTAATACCTGATGCGGCATTTCAAGAAGTAGAGATGGACCAGATGTTGGATGTGTTCTTTGACATGGATTCCAACATAGAAGGCGACAACATTGAACACAGTATTGTGGACCAACCTTAGCCATCCCGTTCATATCAACGGCATGATAGCAACAATAAAGAGGGTGAGAAGATGCAAAGTCTTGCACGCATGACGCTCTACACTGGTGCAAAAATCTCACTTCTCCATACCACGTTGGTAATGCTCTCAGGGGGTTTTCACTATGTGTAAAACTACTGAAGAAGGAAATTTGGAATGGCGGCCTCTACACCAAAACAAACTCCATTGCGCCACAAGGGAAATGAGATGAGGGCACCACCTAGTCTTAGAAGCGTGGACTAGGACCGCTGCACAAAGAGAGAGAGAGAGAGAGAGAGAGAGAGAGAGAGAGAGAGAGAGAGAGAGAGAGATCACTATGAATGAAGCATTAACCTTAGTGTGTGTACAAGGAATGGATACTTCAAACACTCCCAACACAAATAGCATGTAGATTACCAACCAACCACTCAAGGATTAGCCAAGATCACATCAAGCACTCTCACACACATATAAAAGATTTCTCTTAATTAACATAAGTAAGAGGAGGAGAGGTTACTAACATGAAACAATTTTCACTCTAGAATGTGCAAGAATAGAGTGAATGAATGAGCTTATGGGCTCATGGTGAGTGATACAAAGACTCAATGGGGCTGAGGGAGGCTTGAAATTACAAAGGGGAAGGCCTCTTTATATAGGAAAGAGAGTGATTAGGAGTGAGGTTAAGATCCAAGTGTAATTTGTACAAATGAATCTTGATTAGGGACATTCAACCAATGAAGAAGCTCCTTCCAAGTGATTTGTTGACCAATTAGCTCCATCATCACTTGTGTTGTCTTCACTCCTTCCTCCATAGCTTGAGTCCAAGAGCTTCCTTATTTTAAAATGTAAAGAATCTACATAAAATCAATACATATCTAGTAATAATAGAAAGGGGTTGAATGAGAACTTATGAATTACAACAAAATTAAGCATGACTTGAGAGGTGATTAGAAGAGGAATTTTGATGGGTTTTTGAGCTTGAGAGAGAGAGGAGGAAGGAGAGGAGGGTGAGAAGACTAATGGATGATTTTTAGAGAAGGTCTCAATGTGGAAAAGGAAGGGTGTGTGTGTGTAAAGGTAGAGGGGGTGGTCTCCACCACAGTTGAAAAAACTGGCGTCCGCCATTTTGGCCATATCTCCTAGACCGTAGATGCAAAAATTATAAAAAGAATATGGCCAGAATCTCCAGCTCATCAGCTACAACTTTAATGAAGACAACTTTTCTTGGATCGGAGTGGAAGTATTTTTTTAAAAATCAGCAAAATCATGTGTCTGGTTCCTTCCTTTACCAAGTCTTCCACTTGGGTCCCATTTGTTTGAATCATCATATGGCTCCAAAGCCATGATGATATGAGCCACTCATGACCCTTGAATCATGGGTGCATGGCTCCACAACCACATCATATCTTTTCTTTTCACATTTACATATTTTCCCTTCCCTTTACCACTAGGTTCTCCCTCTACCTTTCACCTCCGGTGAACTAGTCAAGGAAAAATTCCTATCAAATCATTTTTTTTAAAAAGAAAATTCCAAGAGGTTGTTCTCACTCTTTCTTTTATTGTAAACCTCTAGAAGCAAGGAAAACCAACAAAATATGATAAACAAAAATTTGTGATAGGCTCGGATCATAGCCCCCCCAAACCTGGCTAGGGGTATTTATGCCTCTAGCCTACTTTCTTTGATCTTGAGTTGACCTTATCCTGATGTGATAAGGCTTTAGACGCCATCCATTTGTCTTGGTTTTGTGCACTTTACCATCAATGTCTTAAAGTCTGTAAGAGCCATTTTTGAACTTTTTGGTGACCAAGAACGGGCCTTCCCATCGAAAAAGAAACTTTCCATCCTTACGAGTGTCGAAGAGATTGTCATATCGAAGCACCAGAGATCCCTTTTTGACGTCTTTGGATGCTAGCTTTTTGTTGAACTTTTCTCTGCGCTTCTCTGCTTCTTGAGAATAGTGGTTGATGGCTTCTTCACGATCCAATTGCAGCCTCTCTAGATCCATGATCCTTTGATGTACTTTCTCCTTTTGAGAGACTACCTGGCTACCCAATATTCGAAGACTTGTTAACTTCACTTCAATGGGCAAAAGCGCCTCCTTTCCATAAACCAAATGAAAGGGTGTGTACCCTAATGTGGTTTTGAAAGAGGTTCTATAGGTCCATAGAGCTCCATTCAGGTGTTTGGCCCAATCTTGGCGCCTGGCGTGTACCTGTTTGGTGAGAATTTTGCAAATGATTCCATTTATCTTTTCCACCAAACCATTGCACTGAGGGTAGTAAGGAGTAGAGTGTTGATGCTAAATATTTAGCTTCTTCATGAGTTCTCCTACCAAGTCTGCTCTAAACCCTGGTCCTCTATCAGATAGTATTTCAAGAGGGGTGCCAAACTGGCAACAGATGTGGTCAAAGATGAACTGACTCACATCCTTAGCGGTAATTCTATTGGTCGGCATAGCCTCAGCCCATCTAGTCATGTAGTCTACTCCCATGATGATGTACTCTTTACCTGACTGAGTGCGTGGTAGAGGCCCTATGGCATCAATTCCCCACTTCTCAAAGGGCCCATATACCTTTATCGGGTTCTGAGGTTCAGCTATGAGCCGTCGTGGTCCTGCTTTCTTACATTCATCACATGTTTGACACCAGTACTTGACATCACGATGAAGACTTGACCAAGTAAACCCAGCTTGTAGAACCTTTCTACTAGTGACGTCGTGTGCAAAGTGTCCTCCGCAAACCATCCTTACCAAGACAATACAAGTCATCATTTACTATGCGATACCTGGTAGCCTTACTAGCTAACCATCGCCTTTCCCTTGCATTCAAGTGTTTAGGAGCCTCTCCTTGCTCCAGAATGTGCATAATATCTTCCAAGTCCTCCTTGCCTTGCTGAAGTAGAAGTTTGATGGCCACTGCTCCCACTATTGACTCATTTAACTTTGATGATGCTAGGTGGTCTGCATCCTTGTTCTGGTCTCTTGGCACATGATGTACTTGTGCCTCCCTAAATCTCCTCATAAGAGCTTTGGCTTCTCTCATTTTAGTAGAGAGACGGGCATTTTTGCAAGCCCATGTACCTTGCATTTGCCTTACCAAAAGCATGGAGTCACCAAAAGCATTTAATCTCTTAATTGAATTATCGAGGCACCAACAAAGGCCATGAATTAGAGCATGATATTCTGCTTCATTGTTGGAGTGGACATCTTCTAGAGTGATCCCTTCACCATGGATCCTCTCTCCCAATGGGGATAAGACCACGATTCCTGCAGTTGCCTTATCCTTGGTTCTCTTGTATGCTCCATCAAAGTAGAGGCTATAAGCATTGACCAAAGCCTCTGGAGTTGGAGGTGGTGGAAGTTCCTTTCTCTTCAAATGGAAAACTTTTTCATAGCACTTGTTTGTTAAAATGTCGGCTAAGCATGCTCGAGTTGTTCTTTCAACCTGTATTGTATAATCAAACTCTTGAAGTCGCACCACCCACTTTGCTATTTTGTTAGAGATTTCCATATGTTGTAGTGCATAGGGAAACATATCCTCCACAGTGATAATTACAAGCCTCTTCGGCAGCAAGTATGGCCGAAATTTGGTTACCGCAAACATGAGAGCTAACATTAGCTGTTCCATCAGGGTGTAGGCCTTCTCTGTGTTTTCCATGAGTCGGCTAGCAAAATACACAGGCGTCATAAAGGATGTTTTTGGATCTTTTTGTAGGAGGGCAGCACCAATGGCCTCTTCTCCCACACTAGGGTTTACAAAGAATGTTTCTTTCCAACAAGGTTGGAGGATTATAGGGAGTGATCCTAACATTTTTTTAATCTCTCTAAAATGCCCATCACTTTCTTCACTCCAAACAAGCGTCTCTTGACGAGTCATCTGTTGTAGAGGAAATATCACTTGGGAGAGTAAGTGTATGAATCTACTCAAATATCTTAGCTTTTGCAAGAAAGAGATTAATTGTTTGATGCAAGTTGGGGAAGGTAGATTTAGCAATGTTTCTATCTTTTTAGGATCTACCTCTATTCCATCAATGTACACTACATGCCCTAATAGTGTAACCTTGCTTTCCCCAATGTGACATTTGTCCTTGTTTAGTTGTCCACCCAGCTTAGCTAAACGAGTAAATCCTTCATCAATCTTGCCGAGATGCATACTTTTGGAGCTGTAAATACAAAAGTCATCTATGAAAACCCTTATGGACTTACCAAAGTAAGGTTGGAAGACCATGTTCATGAATCGTTGAAAGGTGGCTGGAGCGTTGGTGAGACCAAAAGGCATGACTCGAAATGCAAAACATCCCCATGGTGTGATGAAAGTAGTCTTTTTTTGGTCCTCCTCTGCAATGCGTATTTGAAAGTAGCCAGAGTAGCCATCACACACTGTGTATCTCTCATGGCCTGCTACTTCATTTAGAATCTCATCTTGAAATGGGAGAGGGAAGCGGTCCCTCTTTGTTGCAGCATTTAGTGGCTTGTAATCCACGCACACTCGCCATTTACCATTCTTCTTTGGCCTCACCACTACTGGGGAGACCCATTTTGAATCTTCTACTGGGTATATGAATCCTGCTTCTAAGAGTCTCTTCACCTCAGACAACAGTGCATTTTGTTGCACAACTCCTAATCTTCTTAGTTTTTGTACTACTGGCTTGCTCCCTTCTTTTAGATGGATATGATGCTTCACTGCAGTGACACCTGTAATGTGAGTGTAATCAGAAATAAACAATGATGCATGCTTCTTGAGAACATTTACATAACCCTCCTTTTCTTCTTCCTTTATATCCTTGGATAACATCTCCTCTAGGCTGGCATCCCACACATTCTCCATTTGGATCCTTGGGTTGTCTTTTGATGAGGTAGTTTCCTTTATGGTGACGCCCATGACTTCGAGAGTGCTATCACTCTCTTCACTTGAACTCTCTTCCTCGTCCATGGATGAGGAGCATCCACTTGAGCTCCACTCATCAGCTGACGTCTCTAGTTCAAGGTTCTCTTGTCGCCCATTCTTTAGGTTATAAACCACCTTCCGACTATGGCCCCCATGCGAGGCCTCAACTCCAAGTCTCCTGTTGCCCAATCTTGTCTAGCTCCTATACCCATGAGCCAAGGTCGTCCTAAAATAAGGGGGTATCCTTCTCCCTTTACTGGCATCACATAAGCATCAACCTCTGTAGTGATTCCAAAAACAGAAACTCTCAAAGCTTTCACTACACCCACACAAGTGACAGAGACATTATTGGCCATTTTTGCCCTAAAGTTTGATGATTCCATTACCTCTAAACCCAATTGATGCATTAGCTTTTCTGTCATGACACAAACCTCTGCTCCACTATCAATGTAAGGTTTTGGAATCCGTTGTCCCTTGATTTGGGCCTCCACCAAAGGCACTATATCCTTGAGACCATATGCTTTGATTACACTTACTAGCTTACTTCGCTTTGCCCTCGTGCTCACCATTTTTGACCATTGTCGTCGAAGCTTTGGGGAGATATGAAGTAGTTGTGGCCAAGTAATCTTTGGTCCTTGAGAACTCACATCAGCTGTCAAGTCATAAGGTTTTGTCCGAGATCCCATAGGGAAATCAGAGATGTCAATTTGAGACCTAGTACGGGCCTTTCTCTTCTTGGCTTCATCTTTAGTTGCCCGAGATGTACTTGCTTCATTGCTTGCATCCTTGCTTGTTTCTTTACCTACTTCATCTTGGCCACGCACACATTTGATAGGCATTGTAGCCACTTCATCTATCTTCATCTTCCCTTTAGCTATTTCTTCCTGGTTGCTTCTGCCCTTGAGGACCTCCTCCATCCTTATGATGCTCACATTTGGTTGAGTAGCAGGGGCTTGAGCTTGAGCACGAGGTGGCTGCAAAATTTGAGGTTGCGGTTGCTCTTGTGCTTGAGCTCTAGCACGGGGAGGACTTACTTGTTGTCGAGGACCTCTGACAGGGTAGTCATATCTTCTGGGATGAGGGCAATTATACATGCCGTGGCCATTTTCCCCACAATTGTAACACAACATTTCCCTTGCTTGACGTCGCATTGGTGGCCGATTCCCACCATTTCCCTCAATAGGCCTTCTTGCACCCTGCACAAGATTTACTCTCAACCCCTCTAGCTGGTTTGTGAGATTGTTTATTTGTTGGAGCATATTTTCTTGTTGACCTCTATTGAGGTCTGGTGCATTAGGCACATTTGGAGGTATGTGAGAAGCTTCCATAGTTGTGATATTGCCTCCCAAAGCTAGCTGGCTAGCTTGGGCTTGATAGAGAATCTTTCTATTCTTTTCCCTAGCAATTCTTAAGGCATCTTCAAAAGCATTTGGAAATTTTCTCTTTACCTTCTCCCTTAGCAAGGGGTACAAACCTGAGATAAATCGATCCTTTTGGAGGCAATTGGGAGCTCGCTCACCAGGGTTTAGTGAGTCTGACCATTGCCCCCAAAGTTTCAGAAAACCTTCCTCATAGGTTGCATAACCATGAGGGTCAACTTGATGAAGGGCCAGAAGCCGTTGCCATAGTTCTTCTGCCGAATTGGCTCGTTGAAATCTTCATAGGAAAGCCGCCTTCAATCCCTCCCAATCAATTCTTTGGGTGGGATCTAGAGCCTGGAACCATACCCTAGCTTCTTCTTTGAGCACCAAAGGAAAAGCTCTCAATTTCAATGCTTCATCATCCCTCCCAGAGACAAGGAAATCCATCTCCAAGTTATCCAAAAAATCCCCAACATTTTCCCCACTACGCCCAAAAATTTTTGGGAAAGCCATTATAAAAGTGGGTTGCCTTCCTCTCAATACAGCACAAAGATGAAAACGTCTAGGCCCAAATCATATCTTATTAAGGGTAGAATAAATGGGTTGATAGATGCATTAATCTCAGCTAGACAACGAGGGCCTAGTAAGTTCCTTATGATGTTTTGGAACCTAAGCTTTGTGCTAGCTATTACATGCACAGTTTGTCTAGCAAGAGGTTGGAAAGGTCCATATAAATCCCTATGATTCATGGAGTATGCTTAAAGCAAGATGAAGATGTGAACATCAAAAGATACATTATACTCCAAAATAGGAAATATTATAGGGTCAGGGGACAACAATATCTCTCTCAACCTCTCAGCTCCAAAATAGAAGACCAATCTTTGTTGGAAAAAAATCTTTCTATCAATGCGCACATTCACCCTAATATTCTGAACTGATTGAAAGTTGTAGAAAATGGGATTATTCATTGGTGCATTAAATACAAACTTCCATGAAGTACTTCATTGAAGTTGAGCTCTCTTGGATCCCACCATTTGAGAGATGCGAAGAATTTGCTCACCAGTGATTAGCCTAGCTTTGGTGTGACCATCTTCAGCTTTGTAGAGTTCATAGGGTTCGATGGCTACCCTCTCAACCACCTTGAGCCTTCTTGCTAGTAGTAGTTGGAGTGCATCACCATATGTAGCCTCTTGCCAATACCGCACCCCATTGATGTGTAGCTCCCCCTCCAAAAACTTGTTAATACCCGAGTTTGAGAGTGCTTTCACCACCTGAAGTCGAGGCTTCAAAGGGAGTGTCTTCACACTAGCCACAAAGCACTCAACACAATTTTTTGACCTAGGGACTTGATGACTACAAGATTTTCCTTGAAGCAAAGAAGGGTGTGTGTAGTTAACTCTCTTTACCCGCATACGTGCCGTTTGTCGATAAAGACGCTTCTTTTCTCGAGCTTCTTGGGGAGACCATAGTGGAAGTCTCGGAGAATTTGATCAATCTTCCTTCATAGGATTGACAGAGCGCTGCTTGAGAACTCCTCCGTGGGGGCACCAATTTATGACGAAGGAAATTTGGAATGGCGGCCTCTACACCAAAACAAACTCCATTGCGCCACAAGGGAAATGACATGAGGGCACCACCTAGTCTTAGAAGCGTGGACTAGGACCGCTGCACAAAGAGAGAGAGAGAGAGAGAGAGACAGAGAGAGAGAGAGAGAGAGAGAGAGAGAGAGAGAGAGAGAGAGAGAGAGAGAGAGATCACTATGAATGAAGCATTAACCTTAGTGTGTGTACAAGGAATGGATACTTCAAACACTCCCAACACAAATAGCATGTAGATTACCAAACAACCACTCAAGGATTAGCCAAGATCACATCAAGCACTCTCACACACATATAAAAGATTTCTCTTAATTAACATAAGTAAGAGGAGGAGAGGTTACTAGCATGAAACAATTTGCACTCTAGAATGTGCAAGAATAGAGTGAATGAATGAGCTTATGGGCTCATGGTGAGTGATACAAAGACTCAATGGGGCTGAGGGAGGCTTGAAATTACAAAGGGGAAGGCCTCTTTATATAGGAAAGAGAGTGATTAGGAGTGAGGTTAAGATCCAAGTGTAATTTGTACAAATGAAGCTTGATTAGGGACATTCAACCAATGAAGAAGCTCCTTCCAAGTGATTTGTTGACCAATTAGCTCCATCATCACTTGTGTTGTCTTCACTCCTTCCTCCATAGCTTGAATCCAAGAGCTTCTTTATTTTAAAATGTAAAGAATCTACATAAAATCAATACATATCTAGTAATAATAGAAAGGGGTTGAATGAGAACTTATGAATTACAACAAGATTAAGCATGACTTGAGAGGTGATAAGAAGAGGAATTTTGATAGGTTTTTGAGCTTGAGAGAGAGAGGAGGAAGGAGAGGAGGGTGAGAAGACTAATGGCTGATTTTTAGAGAAGGTCTCAATGTGGAAAAGGAAGGGTGTGTGTGTGTAAAGGTAGAGGGGGTGGTCTCCACCACAGTTGAAAAAACTGGCGTCCGCCATTTTCGCCATATCTCCTAGACCGTAGATGCAAAAATTATAAAAAGAATATGGCCAGAATCTCCAGCTCATCAGCTACAATTTTAATGAAGACAACTTTTCTTGGATCGGAGTGGAAGTATTTTTTAAAAAATCAGCAAAATCATGTGTCTAGTTCCTTCCTTTACCAAGTCTTCCACTTGGGTCCCATTTGTTTGAATCATCATATGGCTCCAAATCCATGATGATATGAGCCACTCATGACCCTTGAATCATGGGTGCATGGCTCCACAACCACATCATATCTTTTCTTTTCACATTTACATATTTTCCCTTCACTTTACCACTAGGTTCTCCATCTACATTTCACCTCCGGTGAACTAGTCAAGGAAAAATTCCTATCAAATCATTTTTTTAAAAAAAAATTCCAAGAGGTTTTTCTCACTCTTTCTTTTATTGTAAACCTCTAGAAGCAAGGAAAACCAACAAAATATGATAAACAAAAATTTGTGATAGGCTCGGATCATAGCCCCGGGATCATAGCCCCCCCAAACCTGGCTAGGGGTATTTATGCCTCTAGCCTACTTTCTTTGATCTTTGCTATAAATAAGGGCCATCTGTTGTTGTCATTGATCGTCCCAGGAAAGTACAAAGCAAAGAACATGGACGTCTATCTAGCACCACTTATAGAAGAGCTTCAAATCTTGTGGATAGGAATCGATAGGTACAAGCATGGACTTGTGGCCCTTTTGACCCAGCTACAGGAGGAGGGAGAGAACGTTGACTGGGAGGCATTACCATGAGGGTCTTCTCACTCAGTGATTGTTTGCATATGTACAGTTTTGTGATGCTTATGTTTATGGTTTATGGTTATATTTATGGTATGGCACATATGTTATGGTTAAGATTTGGCAGTCAAGTTAAGGTTATGGTTTTGCTATGATGGCATGGCAATCATGTGATGGTTATGGTTATGGTTGTGCAATAATGGTATGGCTCTTATGGTTATGGTATGACAAGCAAGTTATGGTAATGGTTATGGTATGGCAATCACATTATGTTTATGGTTTTGCAGCTTTCGACTCATGTTTTAATTATGGTTATAAAATCATTATGCCGTTATGCCATGATCAAGCTTTTGATTTTGTGGTTGTGTTTTTCTTACAATTTTTCTAATTGTCATACACTTGCTCTTTAATGTCAGCTTGTAGGTGGAGTGAGGTTGCTTGTGCACTCTTCCTTTGGGAAGAGAGGGCTGTTTTCTTTTGCTGTAGCACATCCAGCATCAGTTCCTAGCCCTTTCTGCCCAAAAAAAATTTGTAGGTTTGGTCGTCGATACAGAGTACCGTATAAGCGTCGGTATAGACCTTGATAAACACGCCAAAATATGCTATAGTATTATCGGTGATTATTTCATTGCGTATTCTGATGCTCATTTCATATGTATTCCGATGTACAATATATCGATGTCACGATACCAGTCTCTCTTTCGAGGCCTAGTTCAACGCTTTTTACTTTTAAAACTAGCTTTATTTCGTCGGTATTTGCATCGATTTCTGCGCGCCGTGTTGTAGTGTCCTCTCTCTCCCTCCTAGCTTTGATGTCCGCTCTTTTTTTTTTAATAGAGAAAACAAATTGTATATATCTGAGTATAGAAACCCCTAAGAGTGCCAGCTAATTAAGGTGGAAAATGTGATGAATGGAGGATAAACCATCTCAAGGGAGAATACTCCCATACGATATGCCCACCTAAGAATCTGAAAAACAAGGATGATCTTGCCCATTGCCTAATAAAAGCATGGCATATATCCACACTCGATCTAGATGAAGCACCATATGAACCCCATTGTGATCTGAGAGTGTGTATTAAATCGATCCAAATGAGCGCTAGTGTGTCTTGAGTAGTAGGTGGAAGTCGCCGAGAACGTGGAAGTCATCGAGAACATGAAGGCAACGTGCCTTCCAGATGTTCCACAGTGCAATGCAAACCATTACTAAAAATATCTCATCTTTGAATTGCTCATGTCCTTGTTTTGCAAAAGTAGGAACCATGCCCAGGATGCCTCGGTGATAACCTATGGCCGTGAG
This sequence comes from Adiantum capillus-veneris, assembly GCF_014529385.1. Lineage (NCBI taxonomy): Eukaryota > Viridiplantae > Streptophyta > Polypodiopsida > Polypodiales > Pteridaceae > Adiantum > Adiantum capillus-veneris. Next base: position 113,484,814 of record NC_140932.1, on the reverse strand, counting down.
CATAAGTACTGGGTCCGTATCCTCACCTTGAAAAAATAGGTGAGGTCCTTTTGCAGGCATCAACCATATGATCAAACTTCAAGTCATGAAACCAAGCTGCATACCAGCTGTGCTATGGAGAAGTGCCACGGCTCTCCATATTGCAAGTGAGGCCGAAGGCAATGTACTGGGGACTCTGGTGTTACAAACTTGGTGTCACTCTGTCTTAATTTATACACCATACTAAAAAATATATATAAATAAAGAGAGACGGGGTAAGAGAAATCGAGTCGACACAGCACTGGGATTGGAAGACGGGGCAGTCTTCCCCTTTCAGAGTATCTTTATTTAGGGAGTTCTACACATGCACACAAACGTAGACATGGTATCAAGCCTTCTCGTCTACTCCTGTATCTCAGATTGATTCTCTAAACAAAGAACACCCACGATCTGCAATCTTTTTCTCTCTGGTGTACAAGAGTCCAACGATTCTCTGTATCTTCTAGAATCTCCAATAAGTCTTCAATATGCTTGGGTTGCTTCACAATATCTTGCTCTCTATATATCTGCAACTTCAGCACACACTTGATTGGCTCTAATGATCCAAATAGGAAAATTGTAATTGTGTGTGTGTGTGTGAGAGAGAAATACTTGCGCAATCTCTTCTCTGATGTGGAAGAATCACTACAAGTTTTAGAACTTTTCACTAGTTGGGAAAAAGGCCCCTTTTTCCACTCCTTTTTACACTTCATCAAAGAATTTTGGATGACGTATAAAAGTTTCACGATTAAAAAAATAGAATTCTCATTAAAAAAATGAACTTTTGTATAGTGAAAGTTGACTTTTCCACTCACTTTTGGAACAGTCACGGCGCCGTGACTGTTCCAAGAGTGATAAAAAAAATTTTCAATAGAAAATCAGATTTTCACGCTCAATTTTTTCTCGCTTGCGCATATGAAAATGTCGTTTTCCCACACAGTGGGTGTGAATCTCAATTTTCTCACTCTTTTTCACAGGTGCGAAAAGATCTAAAACTTGTTGTGAAGTGTTAGCGCAAATGCCTTATTGTAGTTGATTCCCCCCACCCAATGAGTTTTGATCCTCTTTCATAGAAGTTGCAATGCTGCATAGTGTTTGCTTTATTGATCTTATATTGCTTGGTTGGTGGCTCTGCTTTTCTTTTCAGAAAGTCAAAAAGTGACCCTTTCCTTATAATATAACGATTTTGTTTTAAAGAGCTCAGACGAGCTTTTTTGCTTCTCAAAGCTAGGAGTGGTACTTCTTCTGCTTCTGAATCTAGAGAGAGAATAATTGTCATTTTCCAGTTCTAGAGACAGTGTTCACAACACTTTTCTAGAGAGAGAATGTGACTACCCTATATATATGGGTATCATGTGAAAGCTCTTTGCATAAGGATTCCGAATCTCCATCAATCGTTAAATTCTAATGTACGCGTAGAGAGATTGTTGGCCTTATTTCTTGAGACCTCTTAACACACTAAGTGTTGGTCTCATCCTGCAAACAACATACAATTTAATATGATCACCAACTTAATATGATCACCAACAGACATGTCCAAGCGTCTTCAAATGCAAACACAAACATAAATACACATAATATGCAATGCATGTTCTCCTTGAGACACATCGGTCTCTGAAGGTCTAGAGCCATCTTCCTTTGTGTGCTTGCACTTCTAGTTTTACTTTACACAAGAAACCCTAATTTTGCAACATCCCCACGACTTATAAACAGTTGACCTGAACTATTATTATCAGAGTTATATCGCTCTGGAAAGTTGTAGTCATTCCTAGTTGATATGCAGTAATCACTAATGACTTGCAGACAACCTTAGCCATGCAAATGAGTTTTATCAGATTAGTTTCACACCATGCACGGTGAGAAAGAGACAAAAATCAGAACACATGATGCACATTGAGAGAAAGAAGGAGAGGAGCAGCACACCGTGCATGGTGAGAGAGAGTAGTTAGAGACCAGAAGTCCTTAGAGAAGGACACCGTGCACGGCAAGAGAGAGAAGTGAGAGATCAGAATACAACATGCACGCTTGGATAGAGAAGGTAGAGAGCAGAATTCCTTAGAGAAGCACACTGCACACGGTAAGAGAGAGAAGCGAGAGATTAGATTTCCTTAGAGAAAAAGAGTGTCATAACATTGTGCTGCATGATAATAGTTGCAAGAATGTGGTTTCCAAGCTTAGAATATTGTTTAGTTATATTTCTTGTATGGTTAAAAAGAGAAATTAGAAATCAATATTATATTAGAGAAAAATAAATGTGATGTATTGTTTACAAGGGAAAATAATTTTGAAGGTGTAGGGAATGGCCTTGCAGTGGCCATTCCTTGAAATAATGGGCGACCCCATGGCGACCGACGGAGGCCGGAAGCCATGGTGGGAGCGCATTATTTCAGGAATGGCCACTGCACGGCCATTCCCGGCCTTCATAGTCGGGGGGAGGGGGGCCATCTGATGCAAAAATCTGCAGGAGGTGCAGTGCACACTGACGACACAGTGTGACAGTATTACAGCTGTTGAGGTGTCGTCACCTTAAGCCCATTCCGGCTGCTGATCTGGGAGCACCTGATTGGAGGAGCAACCTTCGGATTCCGCATGCTGACGTGGTGCCAATCTGACGATTGCAGCATTGCTTTCTGCGCAGGAATGTCGTGGAGATGTACGGTGCAGACTACACGTCCCGTGACCCCCGACTGTGAAGGAGAAGTTAAGAATCTAAGGAAGAATCATCTTTCAGCTTAGCATCCAAGGTAAGCTGCTTTCCAAGATCAGATAAAGATATCTTTTTGTTTCGTGCATCTAAAATAGCTCCAGTTGTGTAAAATCAAGGCATGCCAAGAGGAACGTTAGAAGCCGGTAACTTCATGATGAGAAAGTTGACTGATCCAAAAAATCCTTGAATCTGAAAAGGTAAAAGCACCAAGAAGTGGAGTGGCAGGTGTCAAATCTCCAGTAGCTAAATGAGCGTCAATAAATCCATGGGTAGTGTAATCAATTTTCAGATGCTTAGCAAATTCTTGAGAAAGGAAAATCTTTGAGACTCTCGGATCAAAGAAGATAAGAGCTTTGGTATTGTTAACCTTTCCCCAAGCACGACATAAGTCATGAGATGCATCTGTAGGATGTAAGCCAATCATATCTACAACGAGACCAACAGTGGGTTTTGGCTTCTTCAAAAGAGGAGGAAGGGAAGAGGGTGGAAGGGTTTTGGCATTGTGAAGTAAAGGACATTGAAAGAAAATATTTCCTGTAGCAAAACATCTATAACATTGTCCATTCTTCTGTAATTGTTCTTTCTGTGAAGGAGATAGGTGGAAGGCATTACTCATGAGTTGAAAAGAGCGTTGAGGTGTGGAGCCACCAAAAGTAGAAGGTATAGTAGTAGTGGAAGTGGTATCTGATTTAGAAGCAGGGGGTGAAACTGAAAATTTCAGCCTAGTATCCATAATCTTGTAACCCAATGTAGCATGTTCCATTAGTTCCTAAATGGAATTAACCTTAACAGGAAATGGGGATAAGGAGGAGGATGAGGATAAAAACTTGGGTAAGGTCCAGAGGTAGGTGGTATAAAAGGACGTGGTGGAACAGTAAAAGGAGGGGAAGGTACTGGTGGAGATGGAGTGGAAGAATCAGTAGGCATAGTGTGAAACATTCCGCCTAGAAGTATTTGGGTTGATATAGAAGAACTTTTAGGGTAAGAAGCGAAGAGGATGGAAGGTGGTAAAGAAAATATGGGAGGCATAATGGTAGTTTGTGGAATGGTAGGGATAGATGAAGGAATGGGAGGGTGGAGAGAAACTGGTGGAGGTACTGAAGGCATTCCCAGATAATAAAGGAGGAAAATTCTGAGTGATAGCTTCCAGTAATTGTTGTAAAGCATCCGACTGAACCAAAGATGTCAATCTGGGTGTAGCAAAAGAAATTTGCACTTCATGCAATACATCAATGACAAGAATTTTATCCTGTGTCATTGCATTTGTATCTCTTTGCACACTTGTTTTAGAATCTGCTGGAACTTCAACTGGTGGAACATTGATTGCTTGCCTCTATTGATGCGGCTGGACCGGTTTTCTTGATAGAAAAGCAAACAATTGTGCTCTGGTACCACTATCACAAACTTGAAGTCACTCTGTCTTAATTTATACACAACAATTGAAAAATATATTGAAATAAAGAGAGAGAGCGTAAGAGAAATTGAGTCAACACAGCACTGGGATTGGAATATGGGCCAGTCTCCCTTTATCTGAGTATCTTTATTCAGGGAGTTCTACACAAGTACACAAACGCAGATAGGGTATCAACCCTTCTCGTCTACTCCTGTACCTCAGATCAATTCTCTAAATAGAGAACACTCATGATCTGTAATCTTTCTTTGTCTACTGTACAGCAGTCCAGCAATTCTCTGTAGCTTTTGGAATCTCCAATAAGCCTTCAATCTGCTTGGGATACTTCACAATATCTTGCTCTCTATATATCTGGAACTTCAACACACACTTGATCGGCTCCAATGATCCAGGTAGGGAAATTGTAACACTCTGTGTGTGTGTGTGTGTGTGTGAGAAATACTTGCACAATCTCTTTTGGGAGGTGGAAGAAGTGTTAGCGCAAATGTCTTCTTGCAGTTGATTCCCCCGCAATGAGTTTGTGTTTGGTTTATTGATCTTTTAATTAAGTTGCTTTGTTGGTGGCTCTTCTTCTCTTTTCAAAAAGTCAAAGAAGGAACCTTCACTTATAAAATTACGATTTTGTTTTAAAGCAGCTCAGATGAGCTTTTCTGCTTCTCAAAGTTAGGGAGTGGTATTTCTTTTGCTTCTGAATCTAGAAAGAATAATCGTCAATGACCATTTTCTAGTTCTAGAGAGAGAATGTTCACAACAATTTACTAGAGAGAGAATATGACTACCCTACATATGGGTATCATGTAAAAGCTCTTTGCATAAGGATTCCAGAGCTCCATCAATCGTTGGATTCTTATGTACATGTAGAGAGATTGTTGGCCTTCTTTCTTGAGACCTCTTAACACACTAAGTGTTGGTCTCATTGTGCAAACAACATACAATTTAGTATGATCACTAACAGACATGTCCAGACGTCCCCAGATTCAAACACAAATATAAATACATATAATATGCAATGCATGTTCTCCTTGAGACACATCAGTCTCTCAAGGTCTAGAGCTATCTTTCTTTGCATGCTTGCACTTCTATTTTTACTTTTCGGATGCAAAAAGGGTTACAAAAGAAACCCTAATTTTGCAACATAAGTAAATGATGCATACATATGATGCACAACGGGTCATGACCCATGGAAGCTGCCCAAGTGCTGACTGGCACTCCTGCTTGCACCACAAGCCACAAGAAATGTATAATCCTCATCGCAATGCGCAAACTCCATATAACTCTTTAGAACTATCATTAGTATGCATGTAAGAGTCCAGCATGTAACCATATCCTCAACTGAATCGGTATTTCTATCTGTTGGCATACTAAAAGTGTCCTTCCAACAATATAATTGAAAAATGAGACCCGACCCATGCCATGGGATGTTGTTGGCCATTGCCACTCACCTGGATCCCAGCAAACCATAGGCGTCAGGTGTTAGATTTTCATCCCCAGATGCTTCGCACTCTGCCTATAGGCCTCACATATTCACGTGTATTGGCCCTTGTTTGTGGGTTGGCCACCCGTACACCTCTTGGAGAGGGATCGGAGGCACACACATAAGGCTAGTTCATCACTTTTCCCACTTGGCCTTCTTGTGGTCATTTTTTCCTCATCACACACACACACACACATGTAGGTTTTTCATGCTAGGTTGTGAGCACTATGGTCATGCTCAACCTCCCTCTTGTTCCCCTATATATAGGTTGGGGGGGGGGGGGGGGTGTTGCACTTTATCATTCATCTTGTACCATTGTAGTGTATACCACGTGGAGTTATTGGGCTTGCAAGCCTTTCCCATCTGTCTTCCTTGTGTTTTCACTTCCATTGTCTTGTTCTCTCTCCACCTTCCACTACTTACTCTAATATGGTATCAGAGCCTCTAGGCTGAGGACTGCCATCGCCATACGTGGGACACGGGGGATTCACCCATGGAAAACTTATCGCACCACGTAAGTGCAAGGGAGGGGGGTTTTTTTAACAAGTTACATAAGCGTATAAGTTAGGGGAAGGCCCCCAATAATTTATCTCCCAAGCTTAAAAATAAGGAAGAGGGGTATCATATTTAGGGGGGGACTGACCCGGATTGATTACTTATAACAATTGGTCAACAGTGTGCCCTAGAACTCATATAAATTTAGGGGAAGTTTTTTTTCCAGGTTACACATCAAATTTTGCATCAAGCTGGTCATAGATAAGGGCTGATTTGGAGCATGTCAAGGGTTGATTTACACCAGCTTTGGATAGATGCAGGCCGATCGAGCACATAGATTAAAAGTCAAACTAAGACACATTCAGGGTACATCTAGTTATCAACAGAAGTGGTTCCTTAGTACGTTCCAAATCACTACGCTACACACTCTTTAACTAGTGTTACTCAATTAGATTGTGTGAGATCTAAATTTTATTTGTAAGATAGGGGTATGATAGTTTTCTTCATTGATTATCGTATAAGCATAGAAAGAGGGGTCATATTCCCTAATATGAGTCGTATATAGGTGTTTCATCAAAGTTGTTCGCTCGCAGGTGGCATCCCGTTTTGTATATAGAGTGAATCCTCCAGGACCTGGGAGGACATTACAAAGGATTCCATTGCGAAGATTCTGCTCTACACACATCTGCATTTTTTTTTTGGGCCAACGTTTTCCTCAGGGACTTGCATTTTGCAGCCCTCGACCAACATTTTTTGGATAGTTATCCCCTTTTGCACTTCTCCTCTGCTTGCGCCCTCCTTCCACCCCTCATCGCCACCTATTAACCTCCTTCTGCCTTAGAGTTTTTAGCCCCCCGGACCTGTTAAGTATGGAGCCTGATTTACCCTTGTAATTTTCTGTGGTAAAAGCGCACATTTGTAAGGCCCCCATTATGAGGAGAAGCCATCGTGCGTGAAGGAAAATACTCACCGGAAACCAAAATTTTCACGGACAAGAATCAGGGGCAACTTTAAAGGCCCGCCCCCGAGACTTTTTTTCGCCGGAATATTCTTTTTCGCCGGAATATTATGGCCGGACGGCGGTCGGAAAGTGGTCGGAAAACAACCGGTCGGTTGGCCGGTGGCCGGTAGTCAATGGCCAATGGCCGGTGGTCGGAAGTCAATGGCCGGTGGCCGGTGGTTGGAAGTCAATGGCCGGTGGCCGGTGGTTGGAAGTCAATGGCCGGTGGCCGGTGGCCGAATTCAAAAGTGGACTTGTCTTCTCAAGGGCGGCCACACATGGGCGGATTGGAGGGTCTGATTTGGACTTATTCGCACAAGGGCGGCTACACATGGCTGTCTCTCATAAGAGAGGGCAGCCCTTTTGGCCTATAAAAGGAGGCCATTTTTACACACATTTCACAGTGTGAAGTTGATGCAACAAGGTGAGTGTGAGGTGGTGAGAGTGAAGCAAGGCGGGAGCTCCATTAAGGGTATAATCCCTTTGTAAATTACTTCTTGTTTTGAAGTACTAAAGCCATTGAGTGGCTGCTTTCCCGTGGACGTAGCCCAAATTGGGTGAACCACGTATATCGTGTGTACTCTCTCTCTCTCTCTCTCTCTCTCTCTACACTATAATCTCGTGTATATAAATTTGTCTCTCTCCATTAAGTAATCTACTCAATTATCTATTTAGCTACGTCTTATTTCCTAACAGGACCTGCGTTTATCTTTGGCAACCAGGCAGCCCCTTTGACCTGCGATTTCCTTTTGTTTCAGTCCTTCCTTACTACAGCCCTTGGACAGCCGAAGCACTGCTCCTTGCCCCTTCGACTTCTTGCTTGAAAGCTGATCAGCCCCGTGACCTACCGGCAACTTTCCAATTACCTACTCGCTGTCTTTGGGTGCATTTACGACCCTTACCTCTCGACCTCGGCATCCAGTGATTCCCTCGCTTTGCAGTTTGCTCAAACTCCACTCCTTGTGGAGTTTCCAGCTCCCTTTTGTTGCATTTTAAGGTTTAGACAACACCTCTACTTTGCCCCTTTAGCATCCCTTCGGGTTTCCCATGCCTCTCCCGTCACTTACCCTCTTTTTCATGGTCATTTGGTGATTCCTCTGGCACGGACATTCAGATCCTCTACTTACCTTTGCTTCTGATTCTACACTTGGGACTTCTTTGCTGATTCTTTGTCTGTAGCTATGTCCACTTACCCAGCCATGCCCATCTTTCCTCACACTAAAAACTTTGATGGTTTCAACTTTGTCATCTGGAAGATGAAGATCATGGTGATTCTTATGCAGTTTGACCTTTGGGATTGGCTCAACAATCTTGAAAATACCGTGTGTCCCAGCCTTGCTCCTGCATCTGGCACTTCTATATCGACATCATGAGCTACCACTTCTTCTGTTGGTATACATGTTGGCTCTTCATCTACCCCTACTATTTCTTCTCATGGTACTGCTTCCGGTGGATGTGGTATTGTAGTTACACAGGCTATGGTGGATTAGTGGAATTTGAACCACCACAGGGTTTACTCTTCCTTACTCATCAATTGTGCGGAAAACGTGTTGACGTCTTTACGTTCTCACACCACTACACATGAGGTATGATGTTTCCTCTGCAACACCCGGAAAAACCCTCGCTCTGGACAAGACCTTGATGGACTTACAGTTCTCGTCATTCCCTTCTCTACAGGACATTATCTCTCGCATGCTTCTGCTCCAGGATGAGCTAGTAGCTTACGATCACCATATCTCTCCCGAGGGCATGGCAACTCGGTTGTTGCTCGAACTTTCCGACGCGCATAGTTTTTTCATACGTCAACCATGCGTCTCACTCGGGCGGGTATGGAAGCCCGCCGATTCAGACCCCCCAAAGATTAATATGTGGAATACCATACGGCACTAAAAAACTAGTATATATTTATATCATAACAAATAGCAATTAAATTTAAAACACTAGACTCTAGAGAGCAGCCCAAAGCCACATAATGCATTAAAACATCATAGACAATGTAGAATCTAGCTAAATTAAGGAGTAAGGAGTCGAGAAACAGATGAAGATCTTTGATCAATAGATACAATCATACTAGAGGCTAGAGCAAAGTAGGAGATGGAAAAATATGGAGCCTCCAAAACCAACAAGACTGTATACTGAGTACTCCAAATGAAAAAACATAATGGAGCCTAGAGGGTGGATTCCAGCCACTTGATGCTAAATAGTAAATCAGAAACATAATTAGAGCTAAGAGGAGTCACGACCGAGGCTATAGCAAAATGAAATGAGCTCTAACTCTCATCGCAAGCCACCTCCTCATCATCACCCTCATCATACTCATCCTCATCCTCACCCCAAGCCTCCTCCTCAGCAATGGAGCATGAAGTCCCAATATCATTGGGCATGCTAATCAGAAGAGACTCCATAACATCATTAGTGCTCTGTGCAGTAGCCTCCTGAATCTTCTGCAACTCAAGCAAGCGCTCCTCATCCTTCTCTTTGTTAAGAATCTCCAAGGCCACCTCCATTATCTCATAGGCGTGCTCTTTGATCTTGCATAAGAGCCTCAAGTTGGTGTGTATGTAGACAAGCTTCTCGGTATGAGAAGGAAGTAGCCTATTTCTTCTCTTGGTGTGAATGAGAGAGAAGGTGCTCCAATTTCTCTCACATGGAGAGGCACATGTCCCTTGAGAAAGCACCTTAAGTGCAAGAGTCTGCAATGTGGGTGTGCAAGCCCCAAAAGTCTCCCACCATTTTACACCCTCTTGCATTATCTTTGGATCCTTTGCAATAGGATGAGAAAATGACTTTCTTTTAGTGAGGAAAGTGTCCAACTCATCAACAAGGGGACCCTGCATGGTCAAATCACCCTTGGTATACCTATCCAAAAATGTCATCCACCCGTCATGAAACTCACTATCATTGAATTGCCCTCTTCCTCGCCATATAGGATGCAAAAAGTATCCCATAGCATGCAATGGTGTGCGTTTCATATTCCATCTATCAACGCATAGGTACTTGATCTCTTGCATCCTTGCCTCATCAATGCCTTGCATGTTTTGAAATTGCTCAACCATGCGATCCGTAAGCTCATACACAAGCCCCATGGTGGATCCTTTCCTACCAGCGAAATGAAGTATCTTGAAGATGGGAGCACAAATCTTCAAAATCAACTTGGCCTCTTGCCAAAAGGATGCATTAAACACAATTCCGGAGACCACTATGGCCTTTGCAGTCATGGATGCCTTCATTTTCACAAATTTTGCATCAATCAGAAGCGTACATACACCTTGCATACATCTCTCATCCACAAGACTAGTAGGCAAATCGAGTAGCCGATGGCTTCAACAATTCCTTCTTGCTAAGCATTCAAAACAATGCCAAGACAGTGGACTTCCTTGTGAAAAATGTGACAACCTTTGTTGCATCTTCAAGAATTTTTGCAATTCAAGGGAGCTTCCCAATATCCTCAAACAAGAGGTCCAAGCAATGGCATGCACATCTCGTGAAAAAAATGTGTTTCCATTTCTCTTCCACCATTTGCCTGGCCCCAACACAATTAGTTGCATTATACATGCATACCTGCACAACATTAGAGGGTCCTACCCCAATAATCACATCCTTAAGATGCTCGAAAATAAATTATGATGTCTTTGTCTCCCCAGATGCGTCCATTGATTACAAAAACACAGAACCATGTATAGAGCATGCAAGCAACTTAATGATAGACCTATGTCTAGTGTCAGACCATCCATCACATACAATTATGCATCCATGTTTCTTCCATTTCTCGCGCACACCCATGATCTCATGACCAATGAATTTTACCTCATCATTTAACTCTGTGGTGCGCAAGGCATCGTATGTGGGAGGCACATAAGATGGACCCACTTGTCCAATTTTCTTGAACATTTCCAAAAAGAAAGGACTCTGTACTTTCCATTGAGGAATGTCCTCTACATAATAAAAACATGAGCAAGGCTTGATTTTCTTGCTTGCAAGCTATATGCACTTGCCAAAGTCTCTTGTGCAACCTTCCTCTTCTTGCTCGAGGACCCCACATTTGATTTGGAAGCCGAAGTCCCAGTGGCACTTACATCTGCACTCCCTGATGCATGTGTACTCATTGAGCCTGAGGCACCTCCTTGAGATAGAGAGGCATTACCTCCCAAATCATCCACCAAGGAATCTACATATGCATTTGGGTCCTTCCCATCATTCTGTACATCTTCATGCAATCTTGTGACCATGTCTTTGACGTCCTCTGGCACACTGTCACATGGGCCTAAACCGTAGCCAGAGAGGGACAATAAATGTGCACAAATATGAGAGGGACCTCCATCCAAAGTAGTATGCCCACATTACTTGCATTTACATGTAAATTGCCCTATCGTTTGAGGCTTCAATTGTTCTAGATACTACCATTTGGGACGCTTCACTTCAGCCATCTGGATTCTGCAAACTTGCAAACCTTGACAAAGTGGAGGCCTCACGAGTCAGGAGCAGCCCACGGCCCACGGGTAAACAGAGAGTGTAGGTGAAGATGGTGAACTGCGGGAGATAGTGTGTGGGTAGGGCTCCTGGCTCACAATCTCAAACCTCAATTAGGTCACGGATGTGTAGAAATGGCAACGCTGTAGACTGTAGAAAACTTGCGCAAGGGCGTTTAGGGGGAAATTTGACGTTTGGGGAAAAAACACCACATCATCAAATATATCGTGCTCACATCTGGAATCCCCAAGCATGCGCCAATCTCTTGTAGACACGCCCAAAAGTATGGTAGACCAATAAGATGCGTCTAAAAAAACTATGCCGACGCGTACGATTCCTTGTTCACTTACTCCTATCACTTGGGAGCAGCTCTTACTCGGTGTGCAACAGATAGCTTCACACATTATTCAGGACAGAGAGACACCTCAAATGCCTCTGTGGGTGCTACTGCTTTGGTTTCTACATCCAATGGGGGTGGTGGTGCTTCAGGTTAGTCTAGCCTGGGTTCTACACCTACTAGGCCAGAAATCATTTGTACGTATTGTGGAAAGAAATGTCATTATGCAACAAAATGCTATAAAAGACGAAGGGACCGCAAGAAGGATTTTGATGCTGAGGACAAGACAACCTCTTGACAGGCTATTGTCATTGCTATCTCCAGCCCTTCACAGGCCGATGGTATCTCCCTCTAGCTCAAATTACCTCCTTCTTCCCTCTTATGAGAGAGTTCATTTTGGCTTGGAGTTTGTCGATTTATCACCTCGGCAGCCTACTCCTTGAGTCAGAGTGCTTTGCTTCAGGGGGGTCCTCTCTCTTCCGCCTCTATCTCTTGTTGCCTTCACACCATGAGCTCACCTCTCATTTTCCATCTTTCTTTTTTATATTTCCTCTTGGGTGACATGCTGGCCTCTCCATCAACTACCTTGTGCGACTTGATCAGCCTGACCTAGCTTTGGTTTCCATGACATTCGTGTTGGACGGTTTGTTGTTTTGTTGACCGGCGCTTCATCTTTTCACACTCCAGAACTGTCTGGCATGTTGCATCTTTCTCCTCAGCTCCGCATATGTGTTTGAGGACGAGTGTTATATTTTCATCCCCAGATGCTTTGCACCCTGTCTATAGGCTTCACACATTCACGTGCACTGGACCTTGGTTGTGGGTTGGCCACCTGTACACCTCCTAGATAAGGAGCTCAGGCACACACATATGGCTAGCTCAGCACTTTGCCCGCTTGGCCTTCTTCTGGTCATTTTTTCCTCATCAAACATACACGTGTATAGGTTTTTCATGCCAGGTCATGAGCACTATGGTCATGCTCGACCTCCTTCTTGTTCCCCTATATATATGTGGTGGTGGTGGGGGGGGGGGGGGGGGGGGGGGGCGTGCACTTTGTCATTCATCTTGGACCATTGCAGTGTATACCATCCGGAGTTATTGGGCTTGCCATCCTTTCCCATCTGGGTCCCTTGTGTTTTCCACTACCATTGTGTCTTTCTCTCTCCACCTCCTGTTGGTCACTCTGACACCGGGAAGTGCAAGCTTTGGTGCAGAGGAAGGGGCAACACACCTTCTCTTCCTATAAGATCCAGCTATCCTGATGGCCTGCCAACAATAATCCTGATCCACAATTGCAGTGCCCAGCCCATACTACTCTTATCTGATATGACCAAAGACATGTGCTTTGCTACAAGGAATGAAAAGCATCTAATCAGAGAGGGCCCTTGAGGATGAGGAGCATCGTGATAACTAGGCACATCACAATCCTCTCAGAAACAACACCACCAGCCAAAATGCTCAGGCATACATAGTTACAAGGAATGGCCATTTTGAGGTCTTCGCTTCCCGTTCCCATTTCAGCTTCCCGTTCCAAATCACCGTTCCTTGTTTTAGACGTGAGTGTCCGTAACAGGGAATGGCAGTTAATGCCGTTATTGTTCCACGTATCCCGTTCCTCTTTCTCATTCCTGATAATTATGCAGTCATAACCTCTATATCTCTAATCACTTTGTCCCACTACTATGGTATAGCAATGCAAATCTCTGTAATCCTCGCCCTTACTGCTCTACCAATGGCATGTGTCTCCGCAGTGAGATCAACGGGGATCTGTCTCATATCAGCCCATAAACGCATGTAAGCAGTAGGCCCAATGTCCCATCCAACCAAATCAATGTGTGTCCTTTGTCCAAGCTGACGTCCCTTTGTGTCTACCACCATGGAATTCCAGATCAAAGGTTGTCTCGCAATCTCATCCTCGCTGGCCAGAGTGTGCCTGATCAAACCCTCTTTCATGGACCTCCAAATACGCAATAGGAAACATATAAACGGGGATAGATGTAAAGACGTCAATGGAGCTTCATAGAAGATATAGCTAATACCTCTTTTCCATGAATGCGCATCTCTAGTACCATCTCTAGGTGTGATAGTGAAAAGAACTGATCTGAGTAATAGCTTCCAAGTCTCATCTCCAGGAAATAATCCCCAAACAATGAACTTGGTGTGCATAGCATGTCTAGGTCAATGATACCTAGAATCTCACTCTAGCTCTACTATCTCAAGTACCATCTAAACCTCCCCATAGGAATTTGCTGATTAGACGTCTTAACTGCTAGATGATGCCAACATGAAGCAATATACCAAATGAAGCTAGTAGGGCCTGGTTGGTAACCAATGCTCTCCTATGGTTATTTCTTACATCTAAGTGCTAATTGAGCTATGATGGTGTTAGATGTTTTTTGAAAGAAGTGATTGCGCATATGTATAAACACATGCATGGTGCATCGAATAAATAATTGCCCATTTTCCAAAGCCAGTTGGTTGTGTGGGGCCCACATGTGTACAAGTAGGACAACATGTACATAGTGCATCAATTTTCACTATCACCAGTACCAGTATGTTTTTTCTATAATAATGAGGAGTTGGTAGTGTGTAAAACTTCTCGAGGAATCTATCCACGGGCCAACGACATGAGGTAAGCAGGTGCATCATATGACATCTAGTGGCGTCAGGAGGTCGAATGGAGTCAATATTTGCACGTGGATAAGGATGGACACAACGTGGGTGTTTTCTTTTGATAATTATGCAAAAAGGTCATCATGAGGACCATCTTTTGGGGCCACTTCACACGGTTGCGGGATGCATTATTGGAAAAATTTGCACCAGGTGTGTGGATGGATGCAGCAGGGTGACAACTATGCACTGCGAGGTCAGTTTTTGGTCTGTTCGGGGTCCGTTTGAGGTCAACTAAAAGTCCAAAGGTGCCCAAGTAATAAATCTACCTGTTGGAACTGAAAAAACTGAGAGAAGACCAGGAAAAACGTGGAGATAAGGGGAAGAACAATCGCAAGTGAGTTTTTGTTGTTATTGGAGCCTGTTTTGGCCATAAACTGCTCATCCGAGGTCAGATTTGAGCACCTTCACACTGTATAATGGGGTTTTGGGCCATTCGGGACGCTATGGAGGTGTCCATTTTGCCAAATTCCTCCCTGTTTTTTTTGCTATTTTGGCTGTGTAAGTTCCTCCTATGAGCGAAGCTTTTGCTCTGATTTGTGATTGTATCTGGTATATTTTACCCATATGGTGTGAGCTATGTGCCCCATTGGTGTTGGCCCAAGCTCAATTGTATCTAAACATCAAAAATTATCCTCTTTTGAGCTGAGTTTTTTGGGTGTGTGTGTGTGTGTGTGTGTGTCTGTGTGGAGTGAGCAAATGGATAGTCTCTCTCTTGTCACTCCATCGGTGTGTTCCCTATCTCGGCCAGTTGGGTTCTGTAAGCCGAGTGGTGCCCCATAGTGTGTGTGTGTATCATCCCAACAGTGTGTGTCGGGTCATTATAGAGGCGTTGT
Organism: Adiantum capillus-veneris; assembly: GCF_014529385.1. Taxonomy (NCBI): domain Eukaryota; kingdom Viridiplantae; phylum Streptophyta; class Polypodiopsida; order Polypodiales; family Pteridaceae; genus Adiantum; species Adiantum capillus-veneris. The sequence continues at coordinate 113,469,396 of NC_140932.1, read as the reverse complement.
GTGTGTTTCCATCCCGCTCACATTCTTTGGGTGCCCCCATTGAGGATCTTCTTCGCGTACCTTCTGCTTCGAGCTTCGAGCTTTGAGATTCGGGATTACAGGTTGCAGATTACAGGTTACAGGTTTCAGGTACAGGTACAGGAGATTCAGACATGTACAGGTAGCTGGAGTAGAGTGATATACACTCGCAAGTGGGAGTCACTTGCAGTTGCCGTGGGTATGCATCATCTTGCGCCTGTTTGAGCACATTATCTGGTATTGTACGCTACTTGTCAATACTGCCATTGTACGCCTTTGTGGAGCCATACTTGGTTTTTTCTGGCAGTCCCAGCCATTTTTGAGACTTGATCTAGAAGATAGTCATTTCTGAGACTTGACTATACGAGGTTTGCATAAGCTTTCATGAGAGGGTCGATAGCATGAGGTTTTATTGAGCTGGGAAATTCTCAAATTGAGATCATTTCGATGATATAGGTGGCTGGAGCACCCTCTTTGTGACCTTGCCATAGGCTATGTACTAGTGATTCCTACTTGATGCTCGGGTTCTATTGTTGGCAGGTTATGCATACATATACAGTCTGTATTTTTGGTTCTTACTGCTCTACTTCTGGGGAAACTCTGTCAAAATTTTTCCAAATTATGATGGCTGGTTTTTTGGTCTCTTGAGCCATTTATGTTGTTATGCTGCTGAAATTCTGGCAAAATCAGAGGATAAATCAGGTGTGCCTTCTTGGGAGCTGCATGGTTGGCTTTAATGGATGATCAAAATGGACCTCAATTCACTCCTTTTCATTTAACACAAAGAATCTAAATAAATGTTCATGTCTCTAGGAAGAGTTTTTTCCAGCAGTGCATAGTCTTTATGTTCGGGCCAAGAAGATTAAGAGAGATACTGAAATGCACTTTTCTTGTTGTAATTCCGATGATTAACTATGAAAACTTGTTTGATGTGCATGTGTTTGTCCTTATCTAAAGACAAGCTCCATTGAAGTTTCTAGGGATTGAGCCAGTCCAAAGTTTTGGGTTCTTGCACGTGTGTTTGAAGGGGCTCTCAAAGCATCGAAACTTGGGTAGCCATGGCTTTCTCTTATCCGAAGTTTCATGGAAGAAGTGATGAATATGTGGAAGAGTTTTTGGAAAAGATGGAGGTTGCCTGCATTAGCAGTCGGATTCATGACCCGGCACAGATGTTACGTCTTCTCCAGATTTGTTTGAAAAGTGATGCACGAGTTCGGTCCAAAGCATTTGAAGAGGAGTTGCGTGTGGCTGATCCACCTGTAAGATTGATTTGGGACAATCTAAGGCATGGATTGGAAGTGGAGTTTGTGAAGACAGAAGATCCTAACAAAGTGTGGCAAGAAGTACAAGGTTTGGTGCAAAAGGAAGGTGAGCCAGTAGATGCGTACATATGTAAGTTTTCATTGACATGGGAGCGGATGTGCAAGACCTTAGCAGCACAGGGACCTCCACCTGACATGATGAATAAGGACAGGTTCTTGGCTAGTCTTTGGGAGAATATATGTTGGAGAGTGGAGTTAAAGAAGCCTAGAACATATGAAGATGCATTGGAGGTGGCACGGAACAAATAGTGGAAGCTCAGGAAAATGAGCCAGCTAGGGGTGCAGTCCTTGCCCAGGTGGTCTGAGTTTCAGCCTATGGATACAAGGTCGCATGCCATTGGTTCATCATGAACCAGTGGTTTCTGTTACTTCTCAAGTTATGCCAGCAGTGGTCACTACAGCAGTGCAAGCTGATGGGCTAAGGCAAGAAATGAGGCAAGTGGTAGATTTAATGAAGAATCTCAGCGTAAACATGTTAGGTAATGTGGGAAATATTCCAGGTCGAGGGAGGTTTGCAAATCAGCCAGGAGGTGAAGAAAGACCTAGGAATGGTGTTGAACAAAGCAATGGTAGTTTCTGGAGGTAGACACCCACATGTTATAATTGCAGAGAGTTGGGCCACGTCATCCCGCAATGTGATAAGCCACCAAGGATGGGGGGAGACATATATCCATTGCCAAGACAGGTGCTAACTAGGTCAAATGATTATGGCATCAAAATTAAGGGAGAGGAAGGAACCAGTGGATTAAGCCAGGAGGAAAAGGGAAAGACAAAAGTGATAAGTGTAGTCACCTTGGAGAAGGCATCAAAGCTAGAGGATACATTAGTTATGCCTATTGGGAAGAGGACCACAAAGGACAAGGAAGGAAGAAGTGCCCCAGGTCCTAGTAGGAAGAAGGGAAAGAGCCATGAAGGCGAGGATGCCAAGGCCAAGAGGAAAAGGAGGGCTTGTCGCAAGTTTCATGTTTTAGATTTTCCACTAGGGGATGGGAAATTAAGTTATGACTTGAAGGAGGATCTGACAAGCAGGAAGGCAGATGTTACTTTTGGGCAACTTATAGAGATGGTGCTTAAGCTAAAGCGACAGCGGAAGAGGATGGTTAGCCCAATGGAGAAAGAATCAGAGAGAGGTTCAGTGAAGGTGTTGGCAATGGATGAGCTACTAGACATTTGTCCAATAGTAGATGTGTGGCACAAAAAAAAAATATAGGACAAGATTATGTTGATGGTGGGCTCAAATATGTATCATAACACACTCATGCGTTGAGAAGATGGATCTTACAGTGACTGGGGTGTGAGACTTGCGGATTAGATTGGCAAACCATCAAAAAGTAAAATGTTTGGGTGTTGTAAAGAGCTTAGAAGTGGAGGCGTATGATGCAAAGGTGGTGGTTGATTTTTATGTGATGCCAGTGGGGTTGGGAGCATATCCTATTATACTGGGAAGACCATGGTTATGTGCAGTGGGAGCTGTTCAAGATTGGTGACGTGGTACAATTAGCCTCTATGGAAAGGCAAGTGCCAAGAAGCTATGTAATATGGACACAAGGAAAGTATTGGAAGAGCATTATGAAGATGAGGATGACTCTAGTAATGAAGAATATTCCACAGTGACTGATGAGGATAGCAATAGTACTACCAGCAGTGATGAGGATGTTGATGTTGCATTTCTTTTGATGGACAAAGAAACCCATGAGTCTGGTTTAGTTGCATTTGCAAATGAGGGTGAAGATGAAAGTGAAGGGCCTTATGAAGTGATTGAAGGGCTGATGCAAACCAAGGTTGAATTTTCAAAGAAGCAGGAATTGATACACAAATGATCAGTGGAGACCTCTCAGCTATGGAGAAGGAGATATATTTTCCCATGCTGGCTACTTTTCCTGAATTTTTTATTACTTCATATGAAGAGAATAGAGGGTTCAAGGGTGAAGAGATGCATATAGAGTTGAAAGAAGGTGCTAAGCCAGTGCGCCAAAGGCTAAGAAGGATGGGTCAAGAGCAGATGGCAGCCTTGCGGGAAGAGGTAGACAAGTTATTGAAGGCAGGGTTCATAGTCCCAGTGGAGACCACAGAATGGGTGAGTCCAGTAGTAGTCAGCCCAAAGAAGGATGGGAAGCGGAGTATTTGTTTAGATTTTAAACCCTTAAATGCAACCACTAAGAAGAACCCATATCCTCTTCCATTCATGGATCAAATTTTGGATTCAGTGGCAGGTTATGAGAGGTACAATGTGTGTGATGGTTTCTCAGGCTATTTTCAATTGAATATTTCTCTTAAAGACCGAACAAAGACAACTTTCATTACACCATGGGGCTGCTATTGCTACACGGTATTGCCATTTGGGTTGTCAAATGGACCATCTTTCTATCAAGAGAGAGAAAATTGGGTATTGGAACCATTCATTGGTAGCTGTGTTAAAGCTTTTATGGACGACTTCTGTGTCTACAGTAGTAGGGCTGAACATCATGAGAATCTGCAGATGGTGTTGGCTTGATATGATGAATGTGGAGGACAAGTAAATCCAAAGAAATGCCATCTAGCACAGCCAAGGATGAAGTTATTGAGCCATATGGTGTCAGAAAATGGTATTAGAACCATTCATTGGTAGCTGTGTTAAAGCTTTTATGGACGACTTCTGTGTCTACAGAAGTAGGGCTGAACATCATGAGAAGCTGCAGATGGTATTGGCTCAATATGATGAATGTAGAGGACAACTAAATCCAAAGAAATGTCATCTAGCACAGCCAAGGGTGAAGTTATTGGGCCACATGGTGTCAGAAAATGGCATTGAGGCTAATCCGGACAAGGTTAAGTCTATTATTCTTCTTCCATCACCTATGAGTACAAAGCAATTGGCAACCTTTACACACAAAGTGAAGTATATAGCGCGGTTTATTTCATTTTCTTCACAGCTTCTTTATCCATTACAGCAAGTGGAAAAGCATGATCCATTGCAATGGGATGACAAGTGTGAAGAAGTGTTCAAGAGGTGAAAGAGGTGTTGGGGGTGCTGTCAGCCATGTAGGCTCCTAATTGGGAGAAAGAGTTTTATGTAAATCCATCAGTAGGGGATGATGCCATTGGAGCCATGGCATTGCAAAAGGGGAAGGGTGGCCATTATATGAAGCCAATGTATTGTGCAAGCCGAGTGAAGCTGGTAGCAGCGAGAAAATTCTTGTAAGTAGATCTAGTGATGGCCAGTGTAATATTTGCTTGTCGACGATTTCGTCATTACTTGCTACCACAACCTTTTGTTTTCTTGACGAATTATGCCTTTTATCCCCATTTAATTAATGGCACTAACATGTCAAATGTGGTGAAGAAATGGGTAATTGAGCTGCAAGAGTTTGAGTTCTCTTTTTTAGTGGAAGAGAGTACAAGAGCTACCCTAGCTAATTTGTTGACTTACAAGGAGAATCCCCTTCTTGTTAAGGAAGAGGTGGTGAGAAAGGTAGTTAAAGAAATTTCACAAATCAGTAATGCACATGTGTTTTTCTTTGATGGCTCATACAGAAAGAGCCATGATGCAGCTTGAGGGGTATAGCACTTTATGATCCAGAGGGGAAGCGAGTATGCAAGAGAGGGTTTAAATTGGATGCTCATAGTAACAATGAGGCTGAATATGCTACATTGGAAGCTGGATTACACATTTCTTTGAAGCATGGGATTAGAAGGTTGAGCATAAAAGGTGATTCCTTGTTAGTTGTGAAGAAAGTGTTGGGTGTGTGGAAGAGCAAGAACACCTCATTGAAGGAAATGCGTTTCAGAATTAAAGTCTTGTTACAAAAGTTTGAAGCATGGAGCATCAGACACATTGAACGTGCGCTAAATGGACAAGCACATGAAGCAGCTCAAAGCATGATTGGGGAGCTATTTGTGTTGAGGACCAATTTACCTCTTTATCATGGCCAGGAAAGTTTGGCTCAAGAAGAGGAGTTTTGCTAACAGGAATCATTCCGAAAGACATTCAGAAGTCTAAGAAGTATGGCTTTGTGCGTAGAGCATACAGGTAGAGATTGATTGGTGATGTCTTGTACATGAAAGGGGTTGATCTCGTGTTGAGACGTGTAACTTGGTGGGAGGAGATTTATAGAGTGTTGGAAGAGAATCATGAAGGTGCATGTGGCAGACATTTTGCTCTAAAGATCACCTTGCATAAGATCTTGTAAGAGGGGTATGTATGGCCTAGTTTGCACAAGGATTTTCACCATTGGTGTAGGTCTTGCAATAGGTGTCAAGCATTTGGGAAGGGAGTGTTGAAGCCAGAGCTACGAAAAACCATTATGGCGTTTGATGTGTTTGAAAAGTGGGGGATTGATGCAATAGGCCCGTTACCTATCACAAGCAGGGGCAAAAGCTATATTTTGACTGCAGTGGACTATCTCTCTAGATGGGAAGAGGCTATAGTAGTAAAACAAATCACTACAAAGAATGTGGCAATATTTGTGTATGATGGAATATTTTGCAAGTTTGGGGTGCCACTAGAGCTTCTTTCGGATAAGGGGCCAGGATTTAGACCTAAACTGCCAGACTTTTTATGCGCAAAGATGAAGATTAGGCACCAGCATACCACTCCTTTTACCCACAATGTAATGGCTTAAATGAAAGATTCAATGCTGAGTTGGTACAAATTCTTTTGAAAGTGACAGAGCACCAAGGAAAGAATTGGGATTTGGAATTCCCTAGTGCATTATGGGCTTATCGTACTTCAGTGAAGACAGGTACAAGGTTTACTCCATTTCACTTGGTATATGGAAAAGAAGCACTATTGCCTGTGGAAGTGGAGTTGCCTGCAGTCAAGATGTTAGAGAAGCTACTTGGGCCGCCTAGTGATGCATTCAAAGATAGGCTCTTACAGTTACAAGAGGTTCAGCTCGATAGGATGAGTACATTGGAACATTATGGGCAGATGCAAGATAAAGCTTTAGCAAAGATAAATGAAACGGTTAAATGTAAGGGTATCAAGAAGTATGCCTTGGTTTTGCGCTACAACAGTAAGCTGGACAACCCCTTCCAAAAGAATTTTCAAATTAAGTGGGAAGGCCCTTTCAAGGTAGTGGAGTGTTTTTCGAATGGTGCATATCAGTTGGCTAACCTGGATGGGATTCTACATAACTCAAGGATAAATGTATTGCGTCTTAAATTATATCATGCTAGATTAATGATGGTGGAGCAAGATGAGTTGTCTGCAAAACAAGTAATGTATGTGAGGGATGAGGAGACATGTGACGCGGTGAGTCTCAGATCTCTTTTTGTTGTTTTGCTGATCATGAATGATCTAGCAGGCTAGGGGATGGGAAAATTATGTTAGGAGTTTTTTGAAAGAAGTGATTACACATATGTATATACACATGCATGGTGCATCGGATAAAGAATTGCTCATTTTCTAGAGCCAGGTGGTTACATGGGGCCCACATGTGTACAGGTAGGACATCATGTACATAGTGCATCGATTTTCACTATCACCAGTACCACTGTGTTTTTTCTATAATAATGAGGAGTTGATAGCACGTAAAACTTCTTGAGGAAGCTATCCGCGGGCCGATGACATGAGGTAAGCAGGTGCGTCATATGACATCTAGTGGCGTCAGGAGGTCGAATGGGGTCAATATTTGCACGTGGATAAGTACGGACACAACGTGGGTGTTTTCTTGTGATAATCGTGCAAAAAATTCATCATTAGGACCATCTTCTGGGGCCACTTTACGTGGTTGTGGGATGCATTATTGGAAAAAAGTTGAGTGCCAGGTGTGCGGATGGATGCAGCAGGGTGACAACTATGCACTGCGAGGTCAGTTTTTGGCCTGCTCGGGGTCCGTTTGAGGTCAACTAAAAGGCCAAAGGTGTCCAAGTAATAAATCTAAGTATGGGAACTGAAACAACTAAGAGAAGACCAGAAAAAACGTGGAGAGAAGGGAAAGAACAGTCTCAAGTGAGTTTTGGATGTTTTTGGAGCCTGTTTTGGCCATAAGCTACTCATCGAAGGTCGGATTTGAGCACTTTGACATTGTAGACTGGGGTTTTGGGCCATTCCGGACGCGATGTGCTGTCCATTTTGCCAAATTCCTTCCTCTTTTCTAGTATTTTGGTTGTGTAAGTCCCTCCTATGAGCGAAGCTTCTGCTTCAATTTGTGATTGTATCTGGCATATTTTATCCATATGGTGTGAGCTATTTGCCCCATTGGTGTTGGCCCAAGGTCAATTGTATCTAAAAATCAGAAATTCTCCTCAGCTGAGTTTTTGGGTGTGTGTGTGTGTGTCTCTCTCTCTGTGTGGAGTAAGCAAATGGATAGTCTCTCTCCTTTCACTCCATCGGTGTGTTCCCTGTCTTGGCCAGGTGGGTTGTGTAAGCCGTGTGGTGCCCCATAGTGTGTGTGTGTATCATCCCAACATTGTGTGTCAGGTCATTGTAGAGGCGTTGTGTGTGTTTCCATCCCACTCAGAATGGCACATTTAGGTGACAGACAAGCAACCGTGAAAAGAAACAGGCATTAATCCGTACATTCAAGCTTTCAGGCAGTTTGCATCAATGGTTCAAACTTCCAATATTTTTGACATAAGGATGGTCATCAACAAGATGCAAGTACAAATCAATGATGTTTTGCAGCAGCAAAACTGAGTGCAAATACAACTTTCTGACATAAAAAGCAACCAGGACAAAACCATGAGCCTCTTGGAGATGTCTCTTCTTGAGAACAAACCTGACAAGGATGACATTGATTTAAAAAGCATTGTGTTTGAATTGCAAAGCACCAACAACAAATATACTTCCGTAGCAATATAACATAATAAAAGTGTATCTAGAGTCAGGTCTATCATAGACAAGCTCAATGCATTGGTGTCGACCCATTGGCCCAAGAAGGGGCTTAATGTGATTGGAGATATTCCATCGAGTTCAAAGCAGGGGCCCCCTCACAGGAAGTAAATTATGTAGTGTATGATAATACTCAGGTCTTCCTTATTTATATGCTTTGCGGATCTACATGTTCTTCTCTCTTATTTATAGGCTACTATGGGGATCTATGTTTTGGGGGTCTATCTTATGTATGTAGTGGATGGATGATGAGCGATAATACTCATGTCTTCCTCATTTATGGGCTTTGTGGATCTGCATGTTCTTCTCTCTCATTTATAGGCTACTATGGGGATTTACATTTTGGGGGATGTAGTGGATGGATGATGAGCTCTCTTTTCCAAGTGTTTTTGCGATTATGTCTCTTGAGTCACACCCTCCCCCCTCTCTCTCTATCTCTCTCTCTCTCTCTATAAAATTGTGGCCATAACATGTTGAAAGAAGTGATCTCCAAAGTTGTGTTATGCACCAGCTCTCTCTGTCTTTGTATTAGATTCTCTCTCTCTCTCTCTCTCTCTCTCTCTCTCTCTCTCTCTCTCTAAGTGGTCATGCTAATTTGGTGCACAAATTACTCCTCTCCCCTTCTCTCTCTTGCCTCTTTCAAGATGTATAGATTTCCCTCTTTCAAGATGTCTCTCTCTCTCTCTCTCTCTCTCTCTCTAAGTGGTCATGTTAATTTGGTGCACAAACTCCTCTCCCCTTCTCTCTCTTGCCTCTTTCAGGGTGTATAGATTTGCCTCTTTCAAGATCTCTCTCTCTCTCTCTCTCTAAAATTCATGTGGCCATAACATGTTGAAAGAAGTGATCTCCAAAGTTGTGCTATGCACCAGCTCTCTCTCTCTCTCTCTCTTTCTTTTAGATCCTCTCTCCCTCTCACTCTAAAATTGTGGCCATAATATGTTGAAAGAAGTGATCTCCAAAGTTGTCATGCAGTGGGGCTCTCTCTTTCTATTAGGTATAAATACATCTCTCTCTATCTCTCTCTCTCATAGTTTCCATACATGAAACATGAGGGATGGGAATAGAGAGAAGATCCACTCTCTCCTTAATTCTTGACATTTAGGAATAGTTATAAGAGTTCTTTCTGGGACAGACGGTCCGAAGGTGTTGCCTCCTGGAGATCCAAGACGCAGTAGGATTTGTCAAGCCTCTCGAGCTATGCGATGTGAGGCACCAAGAGAGAAAAAGTTTGACGCTCTCTAGCGGGGATTAATGTAGCTCGCTTGGAAGATTTTCAACATTTGATAAATGTGGAATGGATGTAGATATTGATCCAATGATTCTGCAAAATCGAGAGGAGATTGAAGTGAGAAGCAGTTTGGAAGCCAATAATGGAGATATTCATGGGGAGCCCATAGTTTTCTCTAGAGAGGGAGATTACTCCAAAGACGAAAGACATTGCCTATCCATCACCTACATATGTCCTGAAAACACACCCTTGATGCATATCTCTATGTTGTCACTTTTTCACAGAAAGTCTATACTTCACAAAATAGGCAACTTGGATTTTTCATGTTCCCTTTGTGGTACTTTTGCTTGGAAGATAGAAGCAAAGACCATTCACAAATTTGTAGGGAAAAGTTGTTGCAACTTAGGGAATGTTTCTTCACCATCATTATGTGAACCTCCTTTAGAATTAAGAGAATTAATGTACAGAGGTAATACTAGAAGCAAGAAATTCCTAAAACATATTAGAGCATACAATACTGTGTTGGCATTTGCTTCTTTAGGAGCTCATATAGATGAATCTCTCTGTCAGAGAAAAGGAATGTATACCTTCAAAGTGCATGAATCTATGTATCATAAAATTGGTCCATTGATGCCTGAAGAACAGTCAGATCAAATCCCTCGCTTTGCTCAGTTGTATTTTTTTGACACTAAGAAGGAGTTGCAAAATAGGATGCATCATGTTTCTAAACTCAAGCCCGATGTTTTAAAAATCTTGTAATCAATGATGCATCGTGTAAATCCGTACGTTCAAGCTTTCAGGCAGTTAGCATCAATGGTTCAAACTTCCAATATTCTCATCCACAAGACTAGCCAACATGATGAAGTAGTAGGAAAATCAAGTAGCTGTTGATTCAACAATTCCTTCTTGCTAAGCATTCGAAACAATGCCAAGATAGTGGACTTCCTTGTGACAAATGTGACAACCTTTGTTGCATCTTCAAGAATTTTTGCAATCCAAGGGAGCTTCCCAATATCCTCAAACAAGAGGTCTAAGCAATGGCGTGCACATCTCGTGAAAAAAAAATGTGTTTCCTTTTCTCTTCCACCATTTTCCCGACCCCAACACAATTAGCTGCATTGTCCATGCATACCTGCACAACATTGGAGGGTCCTACCCCAATAATCACATCCTTAAGCTACTTGAAAATAAATTTTGATGTCTTTGTCTCCCCATATGTGTCCACAGATTTCAAAAACACAGATCCATGTAAAGAGCATGCAAGAAAGTTAATGATAGACCTGCGTCTAGTGTTAGACCATCCATCACATAAAAGTATGCATCCATGTTTCTTCCATTTCTTGCGCACACCCATGATCTCATGACCAATGCATTTTACCTCATCATTTAACTCTGTGGTGCGCAAAGCATTGTATGTGGGAGGCACATGAGATGGACCAACTTATCCAATTTCCTTGACCATTTCCAAAAAGAAATGACTCTGCACTTTCCATTCAGGAATGTCCTCTACATAAAAAAACATGCGCAAGGCTTGATCTGCTTGCTTGCATGCTTGCGAGCTAAATGCACTTGCCAAAGTCCCTTGTGCAACCTTCATCTTCTTCCTCGAGCACCCCACATTTGATTTGGAAGCCGAAGTCCCAATAGAACTTACACGTGCACTCCCTGATGCATGTGTACTCATTGAGCCTGAGGCACCTCCTTGAGATAGAGAGGCATTACCTCCCAAATCATCCACCAAGGCATCTACATATGCATTTGGGTCCTTCTCATCATTTTGTACATCTTCCTGCAATCTTGCGACTACCTCTTTGAATTCCTCTAGCACACTGTCACATGGGCTTACACCATAGACAGAGAGGGACAATAAATGTGCATGAATAGGAGAGGGACCTCCATCCGAAGTAGTATGCCCACAATACTTGCATTTACATGTAAACTGTCCTTTCTTTTGAGGCTTCAATTGTTATACATACTGTCATTCGGGACGCTTCACTTGAGCCATCTGGATTCTGCAAACTTGCAAAGTTGCAAACCCTGACAAAGTGGAGGCCTCACAAGTTAGGAGTAGCACACGGCCCACGGGTAAACGGAGAGCGTAGGTGAAGATGGTGAACTGAGGGAGAGAGTGTGTGGGTAGGGATCCCAGCTCACGGTCTCAAACCTCAGTCGGGTCATGACTGTGCAAAAATTGTAGCACTGCAGAGTTTAGAAACCTTGCGCAGAGGCGTTTACAGGGAAATTTGGTGTTTGGGAGAAAAAATGCCACATGATCAAATCTGCCGTGCTCACGTCCGAAATCCCCAATCATGTTCCTATCGCATGCAGACGCGCCCGAAAGTATGGATGCCCAATCAGACGATGTCAAGAAGTGCGGAGTGCGGCTAGGAAAGCGTCAGGCCTCTGACTGTGAGAGTTCGCAACAAAATCAAGCAAGGCATAGATGATTTGAATCCAAAAATACACTAAAATAGAACAAAACTCCAGCCATGAAAGCTTCCCTTTGAAAAATAACCAAGATCAACTCAAAACTCTTGTGTGTGTGATGATTTGGTGTGCCCTCACTGCCAATTACACAGTTGCAGTTCTCTTTCGCCCTAATAAAAACCCTAAACAAACGCTTCAATTCTCCATCATAACCATTTCATGGAGGCTTCAGAATTTCATTATTCATTCCCAAGTGGTTATTTGAAGAGGGGAAACCCTAATTGGTGGCCTCACAGCCTCGAATACAGGGTTGGAACAACATGGAACTACACTAGCATACCTTAGGTGCAGGCTTTGTAACCCTTCAGAGAGGAGCTTGTAGTGCTGATATTGATGTTCTAAAATGATCCCTCACTCCTCATAGTCACGTCACCGTGGGTGATGTGGCACTTTTGACCAATTTTGGGTCTTTTTTTTACCATTTTTAGCCCAAAAATGCCCTTTTCTGCCCGTAAAAAGCCCAAACGAGCGGAAAAATCCCTAAAATTGTGGAAAAATCCCATTGGTCTTAAATTTCAATATCAAATTTCATTTTACCACTTGCCAAGCACTTTGGATGCATCTCTTTTGTCCGCGCATGAAACCTGCTATTTTTGGTCGAGATCGCCCGCATTGAACTTTCTAGGCAAGCATAATCAAGTAGCTCATGCACACTCAAGACGGCCGAGAGTGAATGCGATTTCCATAGAAACTCACAATGATCTATTTTCAATGATAGATGAGTATGCTATTGATCCCGATTTAAGAGATGTGATTTCAGCGCTTGCATTAGGGAAGAAAGAAGAACCATTTACTTTACAAGATGGTTATCTACTCTACGGCAATAGACTATGTGTTACTAACTCACGACGTGAGAAAATAATGTATGAATCTCATGCTCCACATTATGCGGGTCATAGAGGGATTCAGTCTACCTTAAAAGGAATTGAAACATATTTCTATTGGCCTACCATGAAAGTGAACATACAAGAATATGTTTCTAAATGTGTGGTATGCCAAAAGACAAAATTTGATAGAGGGAAGCAACTTGGATTTCTTCAACCCTTGCCAATCCCTAATTCACCATGGGAGAGCATATCCATGGATTTTATCTTTGGATTGCCTAAGTCTATCCATGGGAATACGAAAATATGGACGATAGTAGACAGGTTCAATAAACAAGCTCATTTTATACATGTCAAGAAGACTATCAAAGCCCATCAAATGGCAACCCTCTTCATTTCACAAATTTTCAAGTACCATGGCTTGCCAATGTCCATAGTGTCGGATAGAGATCCTAGAATGACCAGTAATTTCTGGAAGGGTCTCTTTGAGAATTTAGAGACAAGGCTAAACTTCTCTTCGGCCTATCATCCACAAACGGATGGCCAAAGTGAAATAGCTAGCCTAACAATTCTCGATCTACTTAAAGCCTATGTAACGGAAGTAGATCAAAGATCCCAATGGGAGAAATACTTACCCTTAGTGGATTATTCTTACAACAACATTGGGCATACTTCCACAGGAAAAGCACCTTTCGAGGTAATTGAGGGAAGATAAAAAATTCACTTGCTACTTAAGTACATGGGAAGATATTCGCTGCAGATGAGTATGGCCGAGACCTACAAGAATCTTTTCAAAAGATATAGGATGCTATCTCTATCTCACAACAAAGGCAAAAGGGGATGTTGCTGACAAGCACAGAAGAGCCCAAGCCTTTAAAGAAAATTATTGGGTCTTATTAAAATTCCCCAAGGCTCGATTAAGGCACACGACGGGCAAGAATCCTACGGGACACCAAAAGTACTATGCTAAACTAGCAAAAAGGTACTATGGTCCCTTCCAGATTCCTAGGCCAATCAATGAGATGGCCTATCAACTCAAGTTTCCCAATCATTCGCTCATACACAATTCTTTCCATGTGAGCCTATTAAAGCATTACAAAGGAGAGCCACCTGAAGAACCAACTACTGAAGACCCACCAGAGATCGAGGACCAAGAGGAGGTGCTGCAGTCCGAGTCCATTCTCCGACATGAACACAAGGTACTAAGAGGAGGTAAGACTATCTAACAATATCTTATTAAGTTTAAGAATTATCCTTTTGAATATGCTAGATGGATGCAAGGCATACAATTAAAGGATAACCTAAACCTTGTCAATGCTTATAATGCTTCCCAAGAGTAAGCAAATGTACAAAATGTTAAAAATGAACTAATTTTTTGTCTTATAAGACTCTCTTTTTCTTTATTGTGCACAAAAAGGAAGTAGTATGCATGCTTAGATCAAGTTTGCGGAGACGACGTCTCCCAAACACCAAGTAGAGCTTGTCACTCTACTATGAAAGATTGATAGGACTAATGTGTAGACATGCTTGCGGTAGCCTCAGGCTCTCAAACACGAAATGGACTAGTCATCCATTGTGGAATGATGTCATATGGTAACATAGGGATCCTCTACCCGCTAAGAAAAGGAGCTTTATCTTCTCTACACCATAGTCGAGGACGACTATGATTTCAAGAGAGAGGCAATGTCAATAATCAATATCTAATTTTCCTAAATGATTTTCTCATTTTAAACTGATCATTTAATATGGGGAAGTGCCAGGGGAGAAAAATCTAGAATATTGGTTAAGCTAGCAGACTAGGCCACAATAGGGATCCAGAGGAGGGAAAATAGGGATCCAAAGGGGGGGTCTTCTGCAAAAGGGACATGTGCAACAATGGGCTAAAAAGACCCTAAGGTTCAGCCCATTAAGACTTCCAAAATGCTAAGGTTCCAAAATTCAAAGGTTGTGTCCAAATGTCAACCATGGGGGGAATTGGATGCTTTGTGTGTGTACCAAAAGTCTTTACAAATCCCTACATAGGAGGGGGCGAGCCTTTCTTGTAGGGGATGAGAGATAAAGTCACACACACACACACACAAGATCCCTTTACACAAAGGGGATCATGAGGGACACATGTCAACTCCCTAGGCCAGATGCCCACAAGGTGTACCCAATTCCTATTGGATGGCCTTGGAGGTGGACCAATGAGAATTAGGCTAGAGTAAATCTAGTTTAACTAATTTTAAAACACTTAATAAAAAGAACGAATGAGAATTAAGCCCTCTAGAAGACTATTGGACAATCTCCCAAGGGTCTAATGAGCATTCCGCAGCCCAATGGCTTGGCTGATTCCTATTGGCCAGGAGGCAAAGGGGTCCAATGAGAGTTTAGTTGAATTATTAAATTTTCTAAAGCTCTCACAAAAGGGGAAAGGGGGACACATGTCGGAAGGCTATCACTTATGCTACTTAATTGTCATTGGCTAGGACTAGGGAAGTCCAATGAGAGGGTAGCATGAGCAAATAGCAAGAGGGGTCGACCAAGAGAGAGGGGGGGCCTAGTTTTTCAAGGCATTAACAAACACACACTCACACAATCTCATGTGTGAAGTAAATAAGACTCTCTCTCCTTCTCAAGCTTTAATGGAAAGCTTACCACCTACTCCAAGCTTGTGAGAAGGAAGGCCTACACCAACAACTCTTGGCTTTGTGATGCGAATCCAACCAAGAGCCAAGCTTCAATGCATGCTCATCTCCTCTACCATGCTAATTACTAAGCTAAGCTATGATATATGAGTGATTATGTGAGGAGATGTACATCTTTCTCGTAAGAATACTCCTACTTCCTCTCAATCTACTCTCATACCCTCCTAGCTCTCACCATCTTCGAAGGTGTGTGAGGTCTTGGGTCTGAGATCGGGGAGAATTGATGTTGTGTTTGATAAGAATTTTGCTTAGTGCATGAAGCTTTCATCTTCATTGCACTAGCTATTCTTGAAGGAACACAAAGAATTGTATTGTACAATGTCTCTCTTGATGGGAGAAACCATAATACAAAGCCTTTTGGAGGGGGGACCGGCTCCATGTAAATCAGGTCCTCAACTGTTGTCAATACCTTAATTTCTCTCTCTTTTGAAAGTATTGTTCATGCTATCAAACTAGGTGTTATGCTTTTTGTTGCTCTCTCCACCCAGGCACTCTTGTAATTCTCATTAGGAATCTATTGTAATGAAATGCCCACTATGTTCATGCTAATTTCCGATACACACAAGTTTTTAGGCCATTAAATGTTACAACTTTCATACCTAGAAGAGATGGATTCTGTCTCCCACATGCTATCTGTGTCCAAACTGTTGCTGGAGCTATGAGAGCTCACGGACTCCCCTTCTGATCTTGCCGGTTCTTGCACCTTTGCTGTCATCCGCGTTGCTGGCTATAGAGCTGACACCTCTTCTTTAAGATCTTCTATCACCTCGTCCTCCTGAGAAAGCAAGCTGGGTGGCACTCTGAATATGCCTCTCTGCACCTTTTGAGACCTAGGTGGCACTTGTTCTACTTCTTCTAGCATGGCATCACCTTCATGTGCTTTGATTACATGCATATCAACAAAAGGAGCTTTTACCTCTTGATGCTCTTTGATTTTTTTGGTCTTAGGTCCACTGGCTGTCATGATTACTGAGTGCAACAATACTGCCTCCATCTTCTTCTTCATCTTTCGACTCTTTGCCCTAGCAACTCTGACAGCTTCATCAAAGGTCCTTGGATCTTCATAGTCCACCCTCTCATGAACATAGGGATGCAAGCAAGAAAGAAACCTTTCCAGCTTAAAGTATCCCACATGGGTTGCTTGGATAACAGCCGCAAAATCCCCCTAGTAAGCTTCAAATTTATCAAGAAAAGCATCAAAATTTGCACTTATGTCCTGTTGCAAGCCTTTGATCTTTTCATTTTCTTCCGAAGCCGACACCACCTTTCGATACCTTTGTAGAAAGTGCTCTCAAAATCCGATCCAATTCTGCTTGTGCACATCTTCCAAGCCATCAAACCAAACTTTTGCTTTACCTCGCAGCACCAAACGTAGAGTCTGGAGCTTTGCTTCATCACCTGGCATCTACAATACTGTCAGCATGAATAACTCAAAATCTGCAATCCAATCATCAGCATCTTCATCTCCTTTGAACATCGGACCAAATTCCTGCTTCATCTTGACTCACAAACACCTTGTTAGGAAGCAATCAGTGGATCCGTAGTGGGGACACCACAAAATGGAAAGGGGGAAGTCGGAAAACCACCAGCGCAGTCAGTGAATGCCTCTCTATAGCCCAATGATCTCACAACACCCCTATCCCCTAGTAAACAAACACCTAGGCGCCCGATCTGCAATTGACTACTACCCTGGCCCATACCCAACCAACCCAGAATGTATGCACTCAAGTGTAAAGTACATCATGATGCATTTCATATATAACCGTGGAACTCCATATCCACACACAGATCCTTACCTAAATCTCTAACATGCACAGCACACAAATATGCTTTGAAATCCGCAGCATGTACCACGTTTTAAGTAGACAGTGCCGTCACATTGCATTAAAGTACCTCACATATTCGACCCCCTTATTAGCACTAGAGCAAGAGGGAAAATGATATATATATATTACGAACTAGGAGAATATGATAATGCAAATCATGCTCACTTCAATTCAAGCATATACAATGATAATGATAGAGTGGCATGAAACAAAATGTTCTCGCTCCTTTGATATAGCACCCTTCATCCATTTATTTCTCTTTCTTCTTCTCCTTTTGGATGCCCGATCTGTATTCCTTTGTGTGATTTTTGCTTCTTCCTTACTCAAGGCAAGGCCCCTTAAGGGCGAGTTTAAGAAATGAAAAGATAGATGGTGGAAAGACAAAAGACATATGAAGGTGGAAGGTCAAAACACCTTTTTTGTCCATATAAAGAGGTGTTTCTCTTTTCTTTTATTTATTTTTTTAGCGTTTTTTCTCTTTAAAGTGTCCTTACACACACTCTCTCGGTCTCTCTCTCTCTCTCTCTCTCTCTCTCTCTCTCTCTCTCTCTCTCTCTCTCTCTCTCTCTCTCTCTCTCTCTCTCTCTCTCAGTTATGTATTCGTCTTTCCTAGCTATACTGTTGCAAATCTATGTGCTTCGTCATTGCCCATTGCTACATGCTATAGACTAGTGCATAGTTTTTGTTGTTGTTGAGGGGATCTTTGAATTAGGAATACCTTTTAATTTTTTGAAGCCATTAGGAATACCAAGTAGAATTGAGTATAAAGTAGTCCATTAATGGTGAAAATTACTTCTATAAAGTAGAATCTCTCTCTCTCTCTCTCTCTCTCTCTCTCTCTCTCTCTCTCTCTCTCTCTCTCTCTCTCTCTCTCTCTCTCTCTCTCTCCAAACACCGGCGGCTCTCCTAACATACGCGAGTGTTGGGGAAAATGTATCTCATCAGCTTAATATCGTGACGTTTTCAATTTCAAAATGTTGGTTGAGGGCAAGGGGAAAAGGAGGAATTCCACCCCAAAATAGAGAAAAATAGTGTAAAAAATGAAAATAAACCTAATTTCTAAAATTTTCTCTTGGAAAATTCAAGAAACTGGCGGAACCTAGCTCCACCTTCCTCGCCACTTAGAATCCTTAGATCCTCCTCATGCGAGCATAATATTCAATGCTTACTCTATCCCATGCAGCCCTCAACTGATTTTGCAGATAACAACCAACCAACTCCCAGACAGCAACGCAAAAAAACTCAAATTGGGAAGAGTATTCAATTTGCCTGTTTGGGGCATCACCTCCTCACCGTATGGTACGTGTAGATCTCAGGGACAACCCAATATGCCCCCCTCATTGCAGTTCGGACCTTGCCTCCTTTTCTTTGCAGCGCTACGATATCCTTTCTCAGGGTCTCTCAAACCTGGCCTTGGCACCAACTTCTTCCTTGCCACAGGTTGCGTGGCTCTCCTCTGGTAGCGCCAACCCTTATACGCACCCAATCGACGACCTTACACAGAGTCCCAAACCTCCACAATAGTTTCCCCTTTATGTTGTCAGCTCTTGGACCTCTTCAATAGCTGACAGCCTCCGATCTCTTGCAGATCCCATCATCCTCTTTGTTCCTTGGCCCACAACATCACGTCCTTGACAGGTTCCCGGCCCTCTGTAGTAGCATCCTGAGCTGCTCATCAGCGGTCCCAACCTCTCCTGGCTTCACTCACCTTCCGGCTCGAAACCCCCTCGGCCCGTCTACTGCCTTATGCAGCCCCCCCCACCTCTTGCGGCCTCATGCAACTGTCACGCCCTCCTGTATTCAACTGGCCAGGCTCCTCTTCTCTCTTGATTTTGCATGGCCACCAGGTGGCGCCCTTTCCACTGAGAACTGCAGCACCCCCTGCTCTCAGACTCCCATACATATGGCGCTCCACCCTTCTCATCACTGGTACCTCTCTCGTGTGCACCTGGCGACTCTTCCACTCCTCAACAGCAGCTCGTTTTTTTTTAGCATGAAAATATACTATTTTTGACTTATGGCCTGGACAATGTTCCCGCGAGCAAAGTGTCGATTACATCAGGCTTTACATATTGAAACCCTGCAAGCTCTTGCAAGTTGCAGGATGCATTATTGGAAAAAGTTGAGTGCCAGGTGTGCGGATGGATGTAGCAGGGTGACAACTATGCACAATGAGGTTAGTTTTTGGCCTGCTCGGGGTCCGTTTCAGGTCAACTAAAAGGCCAAAGATGTCCAAGTAATAAATTTAAGTGTGGGAACTGAAAAAACTAAGAGAAGACCAGAAAAAACGTGGAGAGAAGGGAAAGAACAGCTGCAAGTGAGTTTTTGATGTTTTTGGAGAATGTTTTGGCCATAAACTACTCATCCGAGGTCGGATTTGAGCACTTTGACATTGTAGACTAGGGTTTTGGGCCATTCCGGACGTGATGTGCTGTCCATTTTGCCAAATTCCTCCCTCTTTTCTATTATTTTGGTTGTGTAAGTCCCTCCTCTGAGCGAAGCTTCTGCTTCAATTTGTGATTGTATCTGGCATATTTTACCCATATGGTGTGAGCTATTTGCCCCATTGGTGTTGGCCCAAGCTCAATTGTATCTAAAAATAAAAAATTCTCCTCTTTGAGCTGAGGTTTTTGGGTGTGTGTGTGTCTCTCTCTCTCTCTGTGTGGAGTGAGCAAATGGATAGTCTCTCTCCTTTCACTCCATCGGTGTGTTCCCTATCTCGACCAGGTGGGTTGTGTAAGCCGAGTGGTGCCCCATAGTGTGTGTGTGTGTGTGTGTGTATCATCCCAACAGTGTGTGTCGGGTCATTGTAGAGGCGTTGTGTGTGTTTCCATCCCGCTCAAAATAGCACATTTAGGTGATAGACAAGCAACCGTGAAAAGAAACAGGCATTAATCCGTACATTCAAGCTTTCAGGCAGTTTGCATCAATGGTTCAAACTTCCAATATTTTTGACATAAGGATGGTCATCAACAAGATGCAAGTACAAATCAATGATGTTTTGCAGCAGCAAAACTGAGTGCAAATAAAACTTTCTGACATAAAAAGCAACCAGGACAAAACCATGAGCCTCTTGGAGATGTCTCTTCTTGAGAACAAACCTGACAAGGATGACATTGATTTAAAAATCATTGTGTCTGAATTGCAAAGCACCAACAACAAATTGACTTCCGTAGCAATACAACATAATAAAGGTGTATCTAGAGTCAGGTCTATCATAGACAAGCTCAATGCATTGGTGTCGACCCATTGGCCCAAGAAGGGGCTCAATGTGATTGGAGATATTCCATCGAGTTCAAAGCAGGGGGCCCCTCACAGGAAGTGAATTACGTAGTGGATGATAATACTCACATCTTTCTCATTTATATGGTTTGCGGATCTACATGTTCTTCTCCCTTATTTATAGGCTACTATGGGGATCTATGTTTTGGGGGTCTATCTTATGGATGTAGTGGATGGATGATTAGCGATAATACTCATGTCTTATGTATGTAGTGGATGGATGATGAGCGATAATACTCATGTCTTCCTCATTTATGGGCTTTGCGGATCTGCATGTTCTTCTCTCTCATTTATAGGCTACTATGGGGATCTACATTTTGGGGGATGTAGTGGATGGATGATGAGCTCTCTTTTCCAAGTGTTTTTGCGATTATGTCTCTTGAGTCACACCCTCCTCTCTCTCTCTCTCTCTCTCTCTCTCTCTCTCTCTCTCTCTCTCTCTCTCTCTCTCTCTCTCTAAAATTGTGGCCATAACATGTTGAAAGAAGTGATCTCCAAAGTTGTGTTATGCACCAGCTCTCTCTATCTTTTTATTAGATCTTCTCTCTCTCTCCCTCTCTAAGTGGTCATGCTAATTTGGTGCACAAATTACTCCTCTGCCCTTCTCTCTCTTGCCTCTTTCAAGATGTATAGATTTCCCTCTTTCAAGATGTCTCTCTCTCTCTCTCTCTCTCTCTCTCTCTAAGTGGTCATGTTAATTTGGTGCACAAACTCCTCTCCCCTTCTCTCTCTTGCCTCTTTCAGGGTGTATAGATTTGCCTCTTTCAAGATCTCTCTCTCTCTCTCTCTAAAATTCATGTGGCCATAACATGTTGAAAGAAGTGATCTCCAAAGTTGTGTTATGCACCAGCTCTCTCACTCTCTCTTTCTTTTAGATCCTCTCTCCCTCTCACTCTAAAATTGTGGCCATAATATGTTGAAAGAAGTGATCTCCAAAGTTGTCATGCAGTGGGTCTCTCTCTTTCTATCAGGTATAAATACATCTCTCTCTATCTCTCTCTCTCTCATAGTTTCCATACATGAAACGTGAGGGATGGAAATAGAGAGAAGATCCACTCTCTCCTTAATTCTTGACATTAAGATTAGTTATAAGAGTTCTTTCTGGGACATTCTTAATTCAGGTCATTTTTAGCCCAAAAATATCATTTTTTGCCCGTAAAAGGTCCAAACGAGCTGGGAAAAATCCCTAAAATTGTGGAAAAATCCCATCGAGCTTAAATTTCAATCTCGAATTTCATTTTACCACTTGCCAAGCACTTTGGATGCATCTCTTCCGTCCGCGCATGAAACCTGCTATTTTTGGCCGAGATCGCCCGCATTGAACTTTCTAGGCAAAACGAGTGTGCCACTTCGATACACTTGACGTTTGTACATTTCTAAAGCAAATAGGCATATAGTTATGTGAAAAATAATGCCATAGTGCCACGTCGAGAGCCTCTCTCTCCCCGCAAGGTATATATAGAGCTGTAACCGTGGCATCTATTTTCGCATATATCACACTATGTACATAATAGCATTTGATCCCACATAGCAAAAGCATTGAGAGTGAGGTAGATAACTTAGTTTCACATTATGCACGTGCCACAGCACGACATGTACCCCCTCTAAACCTGCACATTCTCCGGCATGTGCCACACATAGCTTTTGCTAGTTCAGTCCTCATTTAAGTCAAAATACGTATAGATTTCATCATCACTTGTAGCGAAGTCCAGTGCATCATAATCTTTTTCTTCATCCTCATCCATAACATGTTCATCAGAGACTTCATTTGACTTTCTTGTGAAACAAAGGGATCTGTATCGCCTCTTCTTTTGGACAATTTAGTTCTTTTCCCTGCAATGGGAATCTTCATTTCTATGCCATCCAGCTCATGCAAGGTATAAGTTGCATTTCCATGTACATGCTTAACCACATAAGGGCCGAACCATCTCTTTGAAAGCTTTCTTATTGCTGAATATTGGTTATCAAGACTACTATCATACACCAACACCCAATCACCTTCCTCAATAGCTCTAGGTCTGAGCCTGTGCCTTTTATCAAATCTGTCCTTATTCTTCAACCTTGCATCTTTTAATCATGCTATTGCAATCTCAATATCTTGAGGCCTTCTTTCTAATTGTTGTATGCACAAAGCAAGAAGGTCTTCCCTACTCATTCCATCTTCCCAAGGCAATACATTCCATGTGGGAATTACATCCTCAATTGGCATTATAGGTTTCTGACCATACATCAACTCAAAAGGCATATAACCAGTAACTGAGCTATGAGTCGTATAATCAGCCCATAAAGCATAAGGCAATAACCTAGGCCACTCTGCCATTTTACCTTTGCAAGCCTTAGCCAAAGCTTTAATAATAGGAGGATGCTCACGTTCTGATTTACCATTCCCTTCAGGATTGTATGCAGTAGTGAGAGTGAGTTTAATGCCCAATCTAGAGAAAAAATCCTTTGCTTTGTCAACATCCAACTCACCCCTATCCGCTGTTATTTTCCTAACGCAGCCATAACGGCTAATTACATCATCCAAGAGGAACTTATAAATCCCTTCTGTTCTTTTTGTTCTTAGAGAACGACCTTCAACCTGATTAGTTAAGTCTTCTCGTGCAAGCACTATGTATATCATTTTCCATAAACCCAATGGCATTGTAACCAAATCTACTACCCACTTATAATGCATGGCCAGTGGGAAAGTAGGGTGCAACCCATCACAATGAAGTACATTTGAATACATTTGACAAGTTTCACAAGACTCCACAAAGTGAGATACATCTTTATACATACCTTTCCACCAATATCTCCCTTTCATTTTAGTAAAGGTGGCCCATACACCTCTATGTCTAGCATAAAGACTCTCATGAAACTTTTTCATAAGCTCATTTTCAGCATCCTTATCATTCACAACTCTCAACGGCATCCCATTTCTTTGTTTGGGATGTTTCATATTTCAAAAAGTATCCATAGGCTTTTCTGTGTATTCTTTTGAACTCTTGATCCGTCCACCCTTCTTGCCTTGTCAAAGTGCTCAAATAGCGTCCAATGAGCAACCAGTCACCTTGATATAGGTCCTCTGTAAATGACTCAAGTGCATTTGATAGGCAAACATGATCACCTGTTGCATAAGAGCTACAATAAAACCTTGTGCCTACATCATCACCCTCAATAACCATTTCTTCTTCATCTTCGTACCTTGCTTAAATTCATACCTGGATTATCTTTCCCTGCAATATGCTTAAATTTTGGATTTAAGGACTTTATGTAGGCAATCCATCTCAACATAGCAATGGTAGGAGTTGAGCAGCTTGTGATCATCCCAAGAAGAGGTAGACAATCAGTCTCCACTATTACATTTGCACCTATCAAATACTCTTTATCACATTTTAGGGCTGTAATTTCATTGATGAGCACTTAGGTCTTTTGCTCCAAATCTCACTACATATCGCTTACCATCTTCATCATCTTGGCCAATCACCCATCCAATTCCTATGGGGCTAGTATCTACTGTCACAATCACATGTCTTCCACAATCATAGTTTACTTTCCTCAAAGTTGGTGACATAAGCAACAACTCCTTTAATTTCTTCATGGCATGTGTATGCATTTATTCCCATTGAAACTTTTGGTTCTTTCTCAAAAGTTGATACAAAGGCTTTGCTACATGTGCATAATGCGGAATCCAGATAACATAAAATATGCATGCACCCAAGAACCTTGAACCTCAATGACATTTATGCATTTCTCTTTCATTATTTGAATTCCATCAATCTTTGCACGACAAGGCCTTCTAACATATGGCCCACATATATGTCTTACAATAAGAACTTCATTCACACCAAACAGTGACTTTTGCCCAGACAAGGTAAGGTTCACTTCTTCCAACCTTGACAATATCTTATCACAATCATTGATATGGTTTGCCACATACTTGCGGCACCCCCTCAAGTCCAGAGCCACATCTATATCACCTACATCACATCCTTTGATTGGCACATCCTCAAGGAAAGGCATGCAGTTTGAGGTATGAAGTCACGTAGGACTTTGTTCATACCATTCATCATATGTGCAACTGAATTAGTTTCTCCCTGAGGTAAGGTGCACATCCTTACCAGGCCCAAAGGTGTCCTCATGGTAGTCACGTCCCTGCTTTCCATTGCTAGTTGGAACTGATCATACCCTGAGTACAAATCTCCCATAGAATATATTGCCCTTCCTACAAATGCCTCTGCAAACTCATCTACAACTGGCCCTATACCCACATTTCTGATTGTCACCTTGTTTACAGGTTGCATATCCTGAATAAAGCGTAAAAAACCATTTTTCTTCGGAACTGTGAACCACCTGTTTGAATATGGAGCACAAGAAGGCTCCAAAATACCCATCTTGATCTTTTTATTAAGCAGCTCAATGAGTTTTGGCAAATGAGCGTTTGGAACTGGAATAGGCCTCAAGTTCCAAGGTATATGAGGCATAGTAAAGATCACCATAGGAGCAACAATGGATGGATCAACACACCCTATCTCATGAGGCTCAAATGCAAAAGCTTTTTCGTGTTTGGCAAGCATGTCTTCAAAGCATATCTTTTTAGCTTTTGTCAAACTGTTCTCGCGACCAACCTTTGACTCCTTCAAAGATTCCTGTGTGAACTTGTGTCCAATCTTGCTTGGGTCACGAAGGCTAGGTTGCAAAGCAACTTGTTCCACTTTATTTTTGCAATCTTTTGGTAGAGGTAATGCCACTGGTTTCACTTTCTTTGCCACAGACTTAAACTTAGTCTCCACTCGAACATCAACACCTCTAGCATTTTTGAAATCCTCAATGACTTTATACATTCTGAGCAAACTTTCACAACCTCACTTCCCATCATATGAAAATTGCAATCCGCTAAGCTAAAGACTCCAAGTCTTGCATAGTATCCACAAACGAACACTCATCAAACACACCTGCAATGCATTCATCATCTTCTAGAAAACCATTCATCTTCAAACCTCTTTGTACACTATTTACATGTAGTCGTTCACCCCGCTTTAAGTCCTCACACTTTGTAAAAGCAATAGATCGATAGTTTGTTAATCCTACAAAACTTGTAGAAAATATGTCCTTGGCATATACATCATGCGAGAACTTTTCTCTTCTTGTACCACTGCAATCCCGCTCTACAATGGTACATGGCCAAAACCCCTCATATCCCTGTAGTCCTTGAATTCTTTGTTTGTCTTTGGCAAGGGTTTCTCTCTAAGACTTTCATGGTCCACACAAACAGTAAGGAATTGTATTGCACGCTTCCCATCCCTGCTCCTCATCCTAGCATAAGCTGACCCATCGTCCATTACCTTGGTTTCTTGCGAGTAGCAATGATGTATGGCTGCCCAAGGATAAGAGGGTATGTAGACATCTCCTGTACAAAGAAATTCTCGTAATTTTTACATCCCCTATAGTCACCTTTACATTTGGACAAGCTCCGTACAACTCTCCTGATGAGTTGTTTGCTACACGGATCATCCATCCATGATTTATATCAATTGGCCATTTTCCCTTTTGATATAAACTCTTTGACATAACATTAATTTCTGACCCATGATCTATCAACGCAATGTATGGCTCTTCTAAGTCTTCCACTTTCACTAGGTTCTCCGTAGTTGCTCTTGCCCAATGAATCTTCAAGTAGTAACTCTTGTGAGTGGTCTGGACTTCATCTCCATCATCCAAGAAGTGAACCTGTTTTACTCCTCCCCTAGACTTGTAGCATCCAGCAATAGTTTGATCACCTTGCTCACCATAGACCTGTACTCCTTGTGTATTTGAAGTCTCTTCTTCACCGTGTACATGGATAGATTCAGTAAGAGACTGCCGCTTCCTCTTGATGATATCAATTATCTCTTCATGGAACTCCCTTTTTGCTATTCCAAGGACCTCACCCAACGTAAATTCCACCTTATTGTTCAAAATCCTCTCTTGCAAAACCTTTTTGAGGTCTGTTGCCGCCGGACCCTTTGCCTTGGCTTTTGTTGCATCCTTCTTCTTTTCTTTAGAAGATTCTTGCATAGGCACTTCGGGGACATGCATATGTTGCGGGGAAGGTGATCTAGGAGGAACTGTGTCATTTTTTCCTTCACTCCTCGTCGCCCATTTTGAAGGCCCTTCATCCCCATTCTCATGCCTACGTTTCTCTTCGACAACGGCCTCATTGGCTTGACATTTGGCAATGTATGCATGCACTAACAAAGAGTTAACAAGGTTGTTCCAACCTGTTTCTAGCCAAATGCAGTCTCTAGCTTCATGTAAAACTTCTTTAGTCATTTTACCTTTTACAGCAGACTCTATTGCCCATGGCCACAATTCTCCAATCCCATTAGATGCTTCTTCTCCAACCTTGACTCATTTTTACTTTATAGGCTCCACCTTCAGCCCATAGGCGGCTGCCTCAACCATTGAGATGGCATGGCTAGTAGCCATGTCCTCCACTAGCTTCTTCATTTCACCTTTGCCAAAGTTTGTACCCAAGAGCTTACCTGTTTCACTTAAGTGAATTTTTCCATCTTTAAAGAAAACAAGCTCCTTTGTCAATGCATCCTTGAAACTTTCACAGTCCCTCCTTCCATGGTCAGTACTATCACACCATATGCATCTGTTTACAAAACCTTCTCTACTTTGAGGTCGTTGCAGTGTAGATTGGCCTGATGGTTGCCCCTTTTCTTCTAGCCTTGTAAGCTTTAACTTCAATTCTTGCATTCCCTTAACAATATCATCGAGGATGGATTTGTCACTCTTTGGAACCACAATCATAGGCTTCATGGGACTCTCGGGAACACTTGAGGCTTGAGTAGGGTTGGCGATCATCTTGTCTCTTCTTCGTTGTCGCTTGGCTAGCAGTGAAATTGCATCTTCGACCTCATTCCAATCAATCTTTAAGCCCTGTTCCACATCCTTATCCTCAAGCAGTAACTCTAACTTCTCTTGAATCTCTTTGCCAGCAGCTTGCAAAAAGAGCTATGTCTTCTCTAAGTTTAGGGTAGCCTTTTCAGTCCTTGAAAGTTGATGATAGTGGCGTTCAAATTCCCTTAGCAGCTCAGTAGGCAAAAGTCTCTCTTTTGGCCGAACTACCCACTCTAGAAAAGTCCTCTTTGTCACCCTTTCGGAGTCTTCCATGAAATACTCTTCTTTAAAGTCTAATTTGAATGCTTCCCAAGTTGCCCCATGCTCATTTCTAGTTTCCCTTACATGAACTCTGATCTCGGGAACCACAGCTAGTTCAAAACTTTGCACCATCTCTGTTTCGGGCACTCGATGAAGCTCCATCTCGTTTACCTATCAACAAAGATACTTTGTTACATCTTTACCTTTAAATTGGTCCATTTTCTTCACCACAGATTCAAGCACTTTAGTTGAGGAAAGCTCCCTCCTTTCCGCAGCTTGCTGCTACTGCATAAACACCGCAAAAGCTTGAAACAGTTGCATTGTGACAGGATGAAACCGAACCCCCTGTTGCTCTTGTTGATCCATAGCTTTAAAACTTTGTTTTGAGACCTTCAATGAAGCTTTTGAACCCTCACCCTATCCTACTTCACGTCAGGTTCACCAAACTTTTGTCAAGAAGTACGGAGTGTGGCTAGGAAAACGTCGGGCCTCTGACTGTGAGAGTTCGCAGCAAAATCAAGCAAGGCGTAGATGATTTGAAGCCAGAAACACACTAAAAAAGAACAAAACTCTAGCCATGAAAACTTCTCTTTGAAAAAGAACCAAGATCAACTCAAAACTCTTGTGTGTGATGATTTGGTGTAGCCTTACTGCCAATTACATAGTTGCAGAGCTCTTTCGCCCTGACAAAAACCCTACACAAACGCTTCAATTCTCCATCGTAGCCATTTCATGGAAGCTTCAGAACTTCATTATTCATTCCCTAGTGGTTATTTGAAGAGGGGAAACCCTAATTGGTGGCCTCACAGCCTTGAATACAGGGTTGGAACACCACGGGACTACACTAGCATATCTTAGGTACAGACTTTGTAACCCTTCACAGAGGAGCTTGTAGTGCTGATATTGATGTTCTAAAATGCTCCCTCACTTCTCATAGTCATGTCACCATGAGTGATGTGTCATTTTGAGCCATTTTCACCAATTTTGGGTCTTTTTTAATCATTTTATGACCATTTCTGGTCATTTTTAGCCCAAAAATATCATTTTTTGCCCGTAAAAAGCCCAAACGAGCTAGGAAAAATCCGTAAAATTGTGGAGAAATCCCATCGGGCTCAAATTTCATCTTGAATCTCATTTTATCACTTGTCAAGCTCTTTGGATGCATCTCTTCCGTCTGCGCATGAAACCTGCTATTTTTGGCCGAGATTGCCCGCATTGAACTATCTAGGCAAAACGAGCGTGCCACTTCGATACACTTGACATTTGTACATTTCTAAAGCAAAATAGGCATATATTTATGTGAAAAAGCATGCCATAGTGCCACGTTGAGAGCCTCGCTGTCCCCGCAAGGTATATATAGAGCTGCAACCGTGGCATCTATTTTCGCATATATCACACTATGTACATAATAGCATTTGGTCCCACATAGCACAATCATTGAGAGTGAGGTAGATAATCTAGTTTCACAGTATGCACGTGCCACGGCATGACAACGCGTCTGAAAAAAACTATGCCGATGCGTATGATTCCTTGTTGCAGTCACTTACTACTTCTCCACGCCCTACTCCTATCACTTGGGAGCAGCTCTTACCCGGTGTGTAGTAGATAGCTTCACGCATTCAAGACAGAGTCACCTCGGACGCCTGTGCGGGTGCTACTGCTTTGGTTTCTACATCCAATGGGGGTGGTGGTGCTTCAAGATAGTCTAGCCTTGGTTCTACACCTACTAGGCCGGACATTACTTGTACCTATTGTGGAAAGAAAGGTCATTATGCAACAAAATGCTATAAAAGACGACGGAACCGCAAGAAGGATTTCGATGCTAAGGACAGGACAGCCTCTCGATAGGCTACTGCCACCGCCATCTCCGGCCCTTCACAGGCCGATGGTATCTCCCTCTAGCTCACTTTACCTCCTTCTTCCCTTCTATGATACAGTTCATTTTGGCTTGGAGTTTGCCGGTTTATCACCTTGGTAGCCTACTCCTTTAGTCAGAGTACTTTGCTTCAAGGGGGGTCCTCTATCTTCCGCCTCTGTCTCCTGTTGACCTTCACCCGATGAGCTCACCGCTCATTTTCCATCTTTATTTTTTATATTTCCTCTTGGGCGACATGCTTCGTTGTTGGCCTCTCCATCAACTACCTTGTGTGACTTGATCAGCCTGACCTTGCTTTGGTCATCATCACATTGGTGTTGGACGGTTCGTCATTTTGTTTGTCGGCGCTTCATCTTTTCACACTCCAGATTTGTCAGGCGTGCTGCATCTTTCTCCTTGGCTCTGCATCTGTGTTTGAGGAGGGGTGTTAGATTTTCATCCCCAGATGCTTCGTACCCTGCCTATAGGCTTCACATGTTCACGAGCACTGGCCCTTGGTTGTGGGTTGGCCACCTATACACCTCCTAGACAAGGATCTCAGGCGCACACATAGGGCTAGCTCAGCACTTTGCCCACTTGGCCTTCTTCTGGTCATTTTTTCCTCATCACACATACACGTGTGTAGGTTTTTCATGCCAGCTCGTGAGCACTATGGTCATGCTCGACCTCCTTCTTGTTCCCCTTTACATAGGTGATGGGGGGGGGGGGGGGGGGGGGGGGGGGGGAGGTGTGCACTCTGTCATTCATCTTGTACCATTGCAATGTATACCATCGGGAGTTATTGGGCTTGCCATCCTTTCCCATCTGTGTCCCTTGTGTTTTCCACTACCATTGTCTCTTTCTCTCTCCACCTCCCGCTGCTCACTCTGACACCGGGAAGATGCAAGCTTTGGTGGAGAGGAAGGGGCAACACACCGTCGCTTCCTATAAGATCCAACTATCCTGATGGGCTGCCAACAATAATCCTGATCCATTGTTATCTGATCTGGCCAAAGACACCTGCTTTGCTACAAGGAATGAAAAGCATCCGATCAGGGAGGGCCCTTGAGGATGAGGAGAGCATGGCGAGAACTAGGCACGTCATAATCCTCTCGAAAACAACACCACCAGCCAAAATGCTCAGGCATACATTGTTACAAGGAATGGCGGCCATTTCGAGGTCTCCGCTTCCCATTCCTATTCCAGCTCCCCGTTCCGAATCACCGTTCCTTGTTTTAGACGTTAGCGTCCGTAACAGGGACGCAGTTAATGCCCGTTATTGTTCCGCGTATCCCGTTCCTATTTCTCGTTCCTGATAACTATGCAGTCATATCCTCTGTACCTCTAATCACTTTGTCCCACTAGTATGGTATAGCAACTCAAATCTCTGTAATCCTGGCCCTTACTCCTCTACCAATGGCATGTGTCTCCGCAGTGAGATCAGCAGAGATCTGACGTCCCTACCACCATGGAATTCCAGATCAAGGGTTGTCTCGCAATCTCATCCTCGCTGGCCAGAGTGTGACTGATCAAACCCTGATCTTTCATGGACCTCCAAATACGCAATAAGGGAACACATAAAAGGGGATAGATGTAAAGACGTCAACGGAGCCTCACAGAAGAATATATAGGTAATACCTCCTTTCCATGAATGCCCATCTCTAGTACCATCTCTAGGTGTGATAGTGTCAAGAACTGATCTGAGTAATAGCTTCCAAGTCTAATCTCCAGGAAATAATCCCCAAACAATGAACTTGGTGCAGAGCATGTCGGGGTCAATGACACCTAGACCACCGTCCTCTCTGGGCAAAAGAATAGTGGACCATCTCACTCTGGCTCTACTATCGCAAGTACCATCTGAACTGATCAGACGTCTCAACTGTCAGATGACGCCAGCATGATCAAGCAATATACCAACCGAAGCTAGCAGGACCTGGTTGGCAACCAATGCTCTCCTATGGTTATTTTTTACTTTCTAAGCGCTAATTGAGCTATGGCGGCACATTTAGGTGACAGAAAAGCAACCACAAAAACACACCGATAACATGAAATATTTGCGTCGTGAGAGAGAGTTTGAAGCGATGTTGACATGGGATACATGTACACAAAGTAGCAAGCTCGAGAAGCAAACACACTGTACAGAGTGTTGGGCTCAGTCACAAGGAGCTTTTGACATGTTACCATATAGAAATTCGTTTTGGGTTCCATGTACTTCCTAGATCTAAGTAGGAAGTAAGGAGCTTTTTGCTAGATTGAACTAGAAAATTCATAAGTTACTATATGATAGGTCTATAATTGCTGGATGGAACTAGAAACTTTCAAGTACCTCTAGATTTCCTATATAGTACTAAGTGGAGTTGCTACATAGAAGTAGTAAATCCTTGGTCTAATGCAATTACTATATAGCAACTATGTTGAGTTGCTAGTTGGAAGTAGTAAAACCCAATTCCACACAATTACTATATAGTAACTATGTTTACTTGCTAGTTAGAAGTAGCAAATCCTAAATTCAATGCAATTACTATATAGTAATTATGTAGTCACTAGTTACAAGTAACAAATTCTAGCTGGTCCAACCCACTTACTAAGCATGTCTTTCCACATCGCAATATAGTGATTACTTTATACTAAGTACTAATCATAATACGTATTCTTTTAATATATGTATGTACTATGGTACTTATACTATGTTTTATTAAGCTATTTTGTGATGTTTTTATTTTTTCTCGTAATTCATTTTTGCAAAGAAGCATTGGACTGCATTATAACTCTCATATTCCATGACCTTGAAAAAATCAATACCTAAGTTTGGGCACTTGTCTATATCATTTCTCATATCTTAGAGTTTTTTTGTCTTTTTAGAAGGTATATTGTATGGTGAGATTTTTACAAGGAAAGTTGTGCAAGACCTATTTACTGTGTCTACTTTCAAAGGAGAGATTGTGGTGCCATCTCTTACTTTTTTATGGTGTGATTATGAAAATACTTATTAGTGTAGCTTAGAGGTGATACAAGTACTGCAAATGGTGCTACACTCCTTGAAACTCATTGCATATATATTTAGTTCAACGGGAGAATGTATTCCGTACTACAAGAGGCAATAGATTGAAAACTTTAAATGTCAAATATCCATATAATTAAGGCTTATAAATTCCATCTCCACTTGATGCTTGTCCATACATTGGGGGCTTTTTAAAATGAAGATACTCTTTGTTGTGAGATCAAATTTCTCCAATAAAAATAAAAAATTGTAGCTTTTCATAAGAACAATGATCGTCTATCAAATCAAGATGCATATCTAGAATTTGAGTTGACTATGTAGGCTTTGGAGATGATTTGCTTCATTATTTTTAGGTATAAATTGTCCTTTTTTGGAGGTAATTTGTGGCAAATTACATCCCTAGAAATGGCAAGCACTCAAAAACGGATCTCATTTGTCAAAAAGGAATAAAAATTAGAAAATAACGCACAAGGGTATGTCGGGAAATTTTGAAATTTGCGTATTATGGGAATTTCCACAAATTAAAGGAGTATTTTGGTAAATTTTCCTATATTTATTTATTTATTTATTTATTTATTTATTTATGTTGTTTCACATCAGGTGAAGGTGTAGTGAGAATGGGAGATTGTTCATGATTGCTTATCAAAGCATTATGAGAGAGCTAAGAATGGAAGTAACCTCACAATGTGGAGCTCATGCCTTTCTGTTGTGGTCTAGTTCATTGAAGCAGGAGACATCAATCAACTTGTATTGAAGGTGTCTACAATGAAGCTAAGTGCCAATATCTTGTGTGTGTGATGCTTGGCATATGAAGCACAAGAGAAGATTGAGGAAGGTATGAGGTGAAGACACAGGAAGGTACACATCTTTTCCTACGTCGAGGGATGCACAAACAGCGGGATAAGCATCCTATGCCGGGCTTTAGGGTCTCTCTCTCTCTCTCTCTCTCTCTCTCTCTCTCTCTCTCTAAATTGCAAATGTTAATACTTTATCAAGAATTGGAAGCATGCAGAAAAAATGAACCTCTAGGCTTTGGCTATGTTACATCAAAACTCAATAACTTTTCATGTAATCAACCGTATTTAAAGGCTCTTCTAATGAGCTGACATACATCAAGTTACATCAACAAGGCGATATGGTTATCGATTCATGATGCTTCAATTCCTCCTTTCCTTTCTTGTGACCCCCAATGTAAAGCCAATCTCTCTCTCTCTCTCTCTCTCTCTCTCTCTCTCAAGTGTGATCAATCACCATACTTTAGCGAATTGGATAATTCCAAGACATGCCAGATTGATACCCAAACATTCAAAATGAGATGAATATCAACTGTAATTTTTTTACCATAGAAGTACAGATACAAAATGGGAATTACACCATGCAGACACTGGAGGAAGATATCATGTATGCAATAGCATTGTCACACTCTGTTGCCTGCACTCATTAAATGCAAAGTTTGTTAGTCATCTCAAAGCCATAAAACACCTACGAATTCTTCTGCAGATTAGGTCCATCAATGTAGCTGTCAAGCTTTCTCACCACGCAAATGTGGCCGCAATCTACAAGCTGCACAAAGAGGGTATAGGATGGTAGTTTCCCAATTTATTGGCTTGTGAACATCTCAGGAGTGTTTGGGTCACATATCCGACACTTCGCGGGGCACGGCTCACCACACATCCCAATACAAGGATGTCCACATTTTAGAGCTTTGCCACAAGGTGTGTCACATCGAGACCTTGTGCATATAGAACTGCAAGGAAGACTACAAGAATAGTGTTCACACATCCAGGACATGGCAGTAAGCATGGGACACAAGGTTTCTCACAAGTATGGGCACAACGCTCATGCACACAACAATTAAGGCATGGTTTCTTGAGGCCACAGGGCTTGCATGGTGCACCAAATGGCAACTTGCATATGTGGAAACAGGGCAAGGGAATTGCACATGGGTGGTTGCAAATGCTCACATGCTGCTCAACTTGGCACCTTGCACACGTACTACTGCAGCTTTGTCCACAAGGCAGCTAATGAGAGCAAGGGTAGGAGCAAGACTGCCACAATCCCGAGGTTAGTCGATGGCATTGTATAATAGCTTTATGGCCGCAGAGCAAGTTCGCATCGACCATCGAACGACATTGTATTGAGGAGATATGTTCCGCTAGACTGCATACCACCACCTGAATGTACCTTTGCATTGCAACTCATAATTTTTCTGTTACTGCATTTTGCTTCTGCGACATGACCGCAAGCTATCTGCATGCTGAGAGAGAGAGAGAGAGAGAGAGAGAGAGAGAGAGAGAGAGAGAGAGAGAGAGAGAGAGAGAGAGAGAGAGAGAGAGAGAGAGAGAGAGAGAGAGAGAGAGAGAGAGAGAGAGAGAATATGGCTTGAGCCGTTGCAACCCTAGCTCGTCATCACCCTATCCCTGCACGGCCCTATCCCTGCATAACAAAAATACATATAGCCTATGCTCATAACGAGCCATGGGTGCACCAAGATCCAAGCAGAGCATACCAGTAACAGTCCATACATTGGGGGCTTTTTACAAGGCAAATAAGTGGTCAAGAGTGTATCGAGTATATCCAATGTGGTTCCACATGAAGCGTCTCATGAGGTTAGTTTAGAATTTCTCAAGTACGGAAATGGTGGCTTGGTTAGATTACTTAGGGTGGCTAAGCTTCCTCTAAAGTTTGGTGCATTTTTTACTTAGTTTATTTTGGAGTTTGGTCATAAGACAGTGTAGAGTGTACCATAGGAGGACTTATCACAAGTGGATTGGGATAAAGTGACTCAACTAGGGCACCTTTAATGTTTTGGAAGATGTTTCAAGTAGGGAGTAAGGGTTGGAGTGCATGTTGTGCTATATATCGTATCTCTATATATAGCCCCCTGCTCCCCTCTGTATAAACTCATCTCGTGTGACCACTTAACACACCTTTACGGTTTGCAAATGTGGTGTCGTCCCTCTCTCTTGTGCGTGGTGGTTCAACATGGTATCAGAGCCTCACGAAGATAAGCGAGGAGTTTTGCAGTACCGAGAGCTTTGCATGATAATGATATCATGGAATTGAAACATCACGAAAGATTACGGAGATGTCTGTAATACTATCATGGCGTAATGAGTCTGCCTGTAGTGTGACACAACTTCATGAGGAGCATGGTTCAATCACGTAACCATGAGAGATTATTTTGTGCCAAGATCCATGACTCATGATGAAATTCTACAGCTCAAGTTCCCTTAGATTGATGCCCTTTTGAAGAGCTAGGATCTCCTTGACAAACTATATCATCGTGAGTTCTTTTTCTCATCTCAACATCTTCCATTGCCACATGTCTTCAAGATGCAAGCATAGGTGGTGATTGCTCACTTTGCACCTTTTGAAAAAAACTCAAAGCTTCTTGGCCCTACCACATTTGTCATACATATCGACCAAGGTAGTGCTAAGGGTAATGTTGTTTTTCAACAGTCAGGCTGGCAATATCATCGTGAGTTCTTTCACTACAATTCATTACTATTGTAATCATGTCTACTACAATCTCCATCATCATCACTTCATTGACTTTTGTTGTATCTCGACTGCGGTATTCACTTCTCTAATCATGTGTATCGTCACTGCTACTTATGTCGTCACTGTTGCTTATGTGTTGCTCCTCTTCTTTCAATTTAGCCTTGTGCTCAAGATCTTTTTGGAGATCATGCTTTTACACTATATTTCTCTAAATTTGTATCTCAAATTTTAAGCTTTGTAGATAAGGGGTATGTCTGTGTAGAACTGCAAGAATCTCTGCGGCCAGAAATCTCTAAGGCTATGCAATCTACCAAGAAACAGAGAATCAAAGCAGGGTTTGCCAAACGGTTGGGAATAGGATTACCGTAACGAATGGCCTTCGTGTTGCAATTACATATCGTATGTTGCTTTTGCCTCATTGACCTCTAAAGTACGCATGGATTGGCTGGGAGCTGCTGGCAAAGCCATTAGTCTTGCACTGTCTAATACTAATGCGGTCTCCACTTGCTTCCCAAGCTCATTTGGGTGCTGCCAATTTTGAGTACAAGCAAGGTAAACAACTTGATCAACATGCCAAAGTCTTGTATGTTAAGTAATGCACAAGACTCCCGTTAATGTCTAGGTTAATTTCTAGGTAATGCACGATCAGGGCACTCGATGGGTGAGGGAGGTGTAAGGGGAGCGACGATGGCAGATGGCAAGATTTCCGTGGTTGAAAAGGAAAAGGGGTGGCGAGAGCGTAAGCTGCAGCTGTGAATATATATATATTTTAATAATGTTGCAGTTTGTAGCAGCCTTGGAACATAGCCCATGTGTTTTTACTCTTCTCTCTTGAGCACCCTGCAGGGGTTCGAATTCCATTCACTGGCTCTTTTACTAACAAAACCAACACCTTTGAAGTAAGTTTGTTGCATGGATCTTGCGAGATTCGTGTCTAATTCAATATAGAACCTACCAGTCTTCCAAGTTGACAGTCTGTAATGCCAGTGTGAGTAACCCAATTGGACGGTTTTAGGTTGATTGGTTTGGGCCCACTAAAATTAAAGGTGTACCTACCTCTATCCTATCGCCTGAAATTAACCAAGCGGTATGGCGCATGGGCGGGAACCCAGCTCAGCGTGAGCCAAAAGGAGAAAGCCTGCATCGCACCGCCCTAGCTCGCAAGCTCTGCACAGTTTAGCATTAAGCTTCTAGCTGGAGATATACTCACGCGTGCATACACAGCTACTTCTGCTCCTCTACATACACGCAGGAGCGGCGCTCTGCTCGCGGTGCCGGTTGTGCTGCTCTTTCGCTACAGACGGGCGCGACTGCAGATCAAGGTGCTGCTCTAATTATAAAGAGCTTCTAATTTCGATCTATGATTATGTTTCTGATTGCCTCACACAATCCCCTCACTCAGATCATGATCAGGGCTGCTTACCGATCAAGTCTCCTATGATCAATGCAGATCCTTCCTTACCCACAGCTTTGCAACTCTCAAAAAGTGGAGTGCGGTTTCGACCCTGCGACACCGGCGACATCCGTTTCGATGAAGAAGATGATGTGCTCCTCTTGCCAAGAATCACAGTGAGTGACACCACGTCTAATTATATAGAATTAAGGTACTTCTCAATTCTACAGACATCGCCCCGGCCCAATTATATTGCCTCTCAGCTCATCAATTAACTGTTTAGTGGCTAGGGTTGGCAATACCCACGAGCCTCGATCAGCGCCGTCTTTGAATTCCCGCTGCTGCAGCTTCGACTTAGCTCTACTTATACAGACCGCGTCGGCTGGTGCGTGCTGAATAATATTACTTCTCAACGAATTCGGGACTGCTAGCTCCACAGCAGACGGCAACTCAATATCCAAGTAAGCTTTGGTAATTAAATCGTTGATAGCTTTAATTTAACACAGCTATTTAATAGTTAAATTAAAGTACAGTAGCCTGTTCAGGAAAAATCATTTTTCGAAACATACAAAACTCCTTTCCTTGAGTAGGAAATTTTAAAAAATTAGGATATTTTTCGGGTTTTTACACTGTTTTTTTCTATTTTGCAGTGGAATTTCTCCTTATCCTCTTGCCCTCAACCAACATTTTTGAAACTAGAAATGGCATAAAAGATATTAAGTTGAGACACATTTTTCCTAAACACTGATTCAACACGTTGAAAACATGGTGATATTTTTAATTGAGCAAGCTCGAAAAAACTAGATTTATTGAAATATATTTTATGATATGCATTGAGAGAGAGAGAGAGAGAGAGAGAGAGAGAGAGAGAGAGAGAGAGAGAGAGAGAGAGAGAGAGAGAGAGAGAGAGAGAGAGAGAGAGAGAGAGAGAAGGCTTGCCAAAACCTTTTCTTTAACCATAGAAAATAAGCACAAGACTCCCGTTAATTTCTAGGTTAAATTTGAAACTAGAAATGGCACGATATTAAGTTGAGACACATTTTTCCTAAACATGGTGACATTGTTTATTGAGCAAAGCTCATGAAATATATTTTATGATATGCATTGAGAGAGAGAGAGAGAGAGAGAGAGAGAGAGAGAGAGAGAGAGAGAGAGAGAGAGAGAGAGAGAGTAGGCTTGCCAAAACATTTTTCTTAACCATAGAAAATAAGGACAACACTCCTGTTTGTAGGTTAAATTTGAAGCCTTTGTCGGCAACTACGCTAAAATGTCTTATATTTGTTGAATAATTAGGGTAAAAAAGAGATCTAATTATTGGGTGCGTAGACTTGATGTGTATTTAGAGAGAGAGAGAGAGAGAGAGAGAGAGAGAGAG